>NW_020954639.1:9036921-9151759 GCF_900497805.2 Vombatus ursinus | reverse complement strand
TCCTTCCTTCCTTCCTTCCTTCCTTCCTTCCTTCCTTCCTTCCTTCCATTTGTCTCTCCTGCCCAGGCTGGAAGTACAATACCTAGTCTTGCGTACGATCTCACTTCTGATTGGCATGGGAGAGCTGACCAGTTCTATATCTGACCTGGCCCAGGTCAATCCTCCCTAGGCAACTTGCAGGTCCCCCTTCCTCCCCCCAACCCTGAGGATCACCATATTGATGCCAGACTCAATGTGGACACCTGATCAGATTAGCCCACTGTGGCCCAGAATTCTTGAGCCTAAGAGATCTTGCCAGTTTCAGCTTCTTCAGTAACAGGGTTTATAAACATTTGCTACCACATTCATCTTGGATGCTTCTTACTTAAGATATAAGGAATGCCTATTTCAAGGTCTCTATGGAACAACAGATACACAAATGCGTAGCTATGACTGTGTGTGTTTATACATTTATATATGTTACGTCTGCTTCTCAATGCTGCCAATAGGAAAAAAAAAACCAAACCTTGGTAGAAAATCAAGACTATAAGGTGAAATCATGTTTTCATAAGCAGATTTCAACCCCAGCTACAAAGAACTATGCTATGATATTATAATCAATGTGATTTTTGTTGAGGTTTAACCCACTTTTTGGCTATTCTCGTTTGCTGTGCTAAATCTGCAAATGTGGTTCTATTATTGTTGCACACTGTCTATGGATGGGGCACTTTGTTTTTCTAGCATAAATAATGGTGATGTGGACAATGAGCATAAAACATTCCTGCTGGGCTCTGATATGTTGTTTACAAAGGCAGTCTTCTGCAATTGACTGGGGACACATTGGAGCGTGTGTGTGTGTGTGTGTGTGTGTGTGTGTGTGTGTGTGTGTGTGTAAACATATACAATTAATCACAGGATTCCTCCAGGAAATGAAAGCACCTCCCCTCAGCATCTGACATGATGGTAAAGATGATACCAAAAGTCCTTGACAACAGAAAGGAAAGGGAACAAGGGGAAGAAGGTAATCGCCAAAACTAAGTCACGGATGGTACTTCATTACCAACGTCAATTCAGAAGTTTTCTTGACAGAAAATGGTTTAAGAAATAACTCTGTTTTATTTACTTTGTATCTTCACTTTTTTTTTGTTGTAATATCCCAGGCCTAAAGTCCTCTTCATGAATTCAAATCTGGCCTTGGATGCTTACAAGCTGTGTGACGCTGCGCAAGTCATTTAACCCTGTTTGCCTCAGTTTCCTCATTTGTAAAATGACCCGGAGAAGGAAATGGTAAACCACTCTGGTATCTTTGCCAAGAAAAACCCCAAATGGAGTTGAAATGACTGAACATAATAACTTTTAAAGCATGCAATAAAAGGTCAGATGTTGAAAAGAAAATGTCTACTGAACATCTGCGGAAAGTGTTCCTCGTAGGAAAGCTTCCCAGGAACAAATTCACTTGAGTTTAAAATACTGGGAGCTTGAAGGAAATATTTGCACAACATTTTTCCATTTTGATTTTAATTTTAGTCTCTTAAGTCCTGGTGCAAAGATTCTGACATTACAAAATAACTGGTACCGGAAACTTCATCAAAATTAGAAGTTAATTTGCAGTATAGTAAAAATAATAGCTGCCAGTATTTACATAGTGCTTTAAAGTTTGTGAAGCGTTTTACATATGTTTCTCATTTGATCCTCACAACAACCCTGGGAAGCTGGGGCTATTATTATCTCCATTTTTACAAATGAAGAAACTGAGGCAGACAGAGGTTAAGTGACCTGCCCAAGGTAACGCAGCTATTAAGTGTCTGAGGAAGAATTTGATCTGAGGGCTTTCTGGCTCCAAGTCTAACACTCTATCCAGAGTTAGACATCCTACATTCAAATCCTGACTCTTCTACTTATTGCCTTTAAGACTGGGCAAGTCATACAATCTAGTTGCCTCTTGTTAGATAGTTATTTACATAGTAAGTTGTGGCTATTTTAGAGGGGTAGGGGTGTGTGTGTGTGTGTGTGTGTGTGTGTGTGTGTGTGTGTGTATGGAAGGTGAATTTATAATAAAATATATGAGGAGAGGCTTCAACGTACTGCCGAACAGTAATGCAAGCAGAAGCATGGATTGTATATTCTATATGTAGCTTTTAATTCTCCATGCAATCAGATTCACCCTTTCTCCCTGACTAGACTATAGTTAGAAGCATTCTCAGTTTTTTCCATTCTAAGATCTTCTTCGGTCCCTTCCCCATCCTTAGCATAGCCTTACATATATAAGTTCACATAGGCTCGTCATGCCCCATTGCAATTCAGAATAGAATTTCCAGTTATTTTGAGAAATATACCCTTGGCATGCCAGTAGGATTCAGTGGGAAGGTGCTAACTCTGGATTTAGAGGCGCCCACCTCTATGTGACCTCCCTGAAGTTTGCTCAAATATAAAATGAGGAGATTGACATTCAGATGACCTCTAAGGTCTTTTCCAGATATAGATCTATGACCCTAGGAAATAATTTCATTTAGGTACCTAATTTTATTTTCATTTTTGGAATTTGGGAATTGGTTGCTCCAGTCAGAGAGGAAAGAGAAGGGTGGATCAACACTGCGAGTCCAAATAAGGTAGGAAAGAGAAGAGTGGTGTGGTGGTAGGAAGGCTGCATTTAGAGTTGGAAAGTGTGGGTTCAAATCCCGACTTTTCTACTTCCTGCCTTTATGACTGGCCAGTTTCTTCATTTGCAAACTAGGAGGTTAGATGGGATGATTTCAAAGGTCTCTATCCAACTCTAAATCTATAAAATTATGAACTAGAAAGGTATTATAGATGTGTCTTTCATACTCAAATAGGATGTTTTCAGCATAAATGTGATCTATCTACATAATTTGTGTTAATAGAAATGACCTCCATACTGAAAAAAAAAAAAAGCAAACCTATTTGCAAATGGACAGGTATGCTTTGCCCAAGTTTTGAGAAAGTTACTTTAGGGCAGGGACTACACAGTACCTTTTATGTAGTAGATACTTTAAAAATATTTGTTGAATTGAATTAAAAACAGTGAGATTAATTTAAGTGCTTTAATTAAGTTTCATGGATTTCCCCTGTTAAGTTAAAAACAATAAAATTGATTTTTAGAAAAAGAAGTTGACAACTTAATGAAATAAATAAGTTTACAGAAATGAGACTGAACTTGTAATTTTGGTTATCACTGAGTTCAAGCTAATATAATGTTCATGTAAGCTTCAATTTTTTTTTTTTTTTACTATATTTCTAAACTGTACCTGAAGCTCTGAGCCTATTTTTCTTGGAGGTAATGTGTGCATTTAGACCATAACAGTTTCTGGGAGGGGTGGAGAATAGTATTCTTTCCTCCCCCTCCTTTCCTCTACTCAATTGAAAAGTTCCTTCCTCTTCCTTTTGTATAACTTTTCTTAGCCATGAAGTCCACCACCCTGTGATGATGATGGTGGTTTGGAGAGGATGCAAGGGTATTGGGGAAACAAAGGGCTGGTGATAGGAAGTAGAGAATCAATTACTTTCAAGCCCATGAAAGTGCAAAAAGGTCTATACTTGCTGTCTCTATTTCTTTCCTACCCAATCACTGATTAATCCCTTTTATTTTGTTTTTTACTCCAACCACTCAACCAAAATTTTCTCTGGAAGGTCACTAATGACCTCATAACATTTGATACTGTCAACTACATCCTCCTTTGAAATTCTTTCTTCCTCTGGCTTCTATAACAGAACCTATCCTCGATTTTCCTCTACTTTCTAAACACTTACCCATCTCCTTTACCGACATTTTTTCCTCTTTCAAGTTAAGTGAAAGCATCCCCCAAGGTTCTGACCTTGGCCTTCTCCTATTCTCTCTCTAAAACCTCTTTTGGAAAGCTATAGTTTCAGCTATTGCCTCAAAGAGTATAACCCATAAATCTCCAACTCCCCAGACCTGTTAGGAATTTCCAACTTGCATTAAGCTGAACTCATCTCCCCACTCCCCCCGCCCCCATCCACTACCAGCTCTTCCAAAATTTCATATTTCTATGCTCAAAACCTCAGTGTGATCTTTGACTCCTTTATCAGTCCTATAACCATTCAACTCCCAGGTCCAATGGTTTCTTCCCCTGTGTTTTCCCCATCTACTCCTTTTTTGCATATCTCCTGCCATTTTTTTTTTAGTTTGCTCTTTTTATCACTTCATTCTCAGACTATTGCCATAGCCTCCTAGCTCATTTCCCTGTCTCATTTCCCTGCATTCCCAATGCACACCAGTATCAGGTTAATTTTTATGTTTGTGTCTTTCTATTTAAAAATCCTTAAGGGCTTCTCAGTGCTTGGGAGAAGACCATTCCTTAGCCTCACATTCAAAGCCTTTTATAATCTGGCCCCAATTTATCTACCCAGATTTATCTCCCACAATTCCCCAGTTCAATGGGGCACTGTCAATAAGAGAACTGATCTTGGAGCTAGGAAGACTTGGGTTCAAATTCCACCTTTGATGTATGCTGGCTGTGTGACCTTGGGGCAGTCACTTAACCTCTAATTCATTGCCCTGGGTAATTCTGTAAGGCCAAACATAGCAGAAAAGATGATGACTTACTTTGGGAGAGGTCCTATCTTCATCTGGGAGTGCAATACATCAGAGGTGTGGAACTAAACCGTACATAAGGATCTCTGTGGCCCACATATTGACTTAGAATAATAGCATTATCTAGGTTCCATTGTATTTTTACTTATTTCGTTAAATGTTTCCCAATTATGTTCAGTATGGGCAGCACTCAGGAGTATTCCCTGCCCAGACATATGTTTGACATCCCCGCTCTAAATCACTGAAATCTTGAAATCATTGTTCTTATCTTTATGCCCCAATTCAATTCAAAGAACATTTATTTACTAAGCACCTACTAGGATTGAGGTATGTAAATACGTTGTCCAGTTAATCTGAATTATTCATTGTTCTCCCAAAATGTACTGGGAATGCTTCCGTATGCCTCTGTGATCATCCCATTCACTCTCTTCTCTGGAGAGCCCTCTCCCCATTTTTGCCTAATGAAAGCTTCCTCCAGAATTCCTTCCCTTCCTCCATATTTTATATATGGCCCTTGGTTTGGACCACCTGCATGGCTCTTATCACAGCATAAGGAATGGAAAGAGGGGGAGGCTTTAGAAATGGGGACCAGAGTTTGAATTCTAGCTCTGATACTTATTATCACAGAGCAATTCATTCTACCTTTCTCAGCTTCAGTTTCACCATCCAGAAAATGGGGATACGTATTTCGTAAGTCACAGAGTTGGTGTGAGAAAAGTGCTTTGCGAATTTTGAAGGGCAATATAAAACTGAATAATGATTAATTATTATTACTTTGGATCGTAGATATTTGTTTCTCAAGGAGATTAAAACTCCTTGAGAGGTGAGAATACATCTCTTAAAATCTTTCATCTCCATACTTAACATTGAAGCTTATGTATAGTAGATAGTTAATAAATACTTTTATATGAATGAATGAAAAGAGGTAATGGTGTATCATACTGACACAGGAGAACTGGAATAAAGAGTCGTGTGGTTGTGTTCATGAACATGAGGGAACATCGTGCCTAAGGACTTAATATAAGCTAAGGTCAAGGGTAACGATAGGGAGTGTGACTATTATAAACATAAGAGAACCTGAATATGCCCCCGCATTGTTGAAAACAGCTGGGTGATTTTTAAAAGAAAGATCTGGATTCTTTTATCCAGCAACTCCTCCTGAATTAAGCTACTGCCACTGAAGCATGTCCCTCCCCCCCCCCCCTTTTTTTTCTTTCCTAGCAGTAGAAAGGTGATGAGGATCACAGAATCACAGCCTTAGAACTGAAGAAGTTCCCAGTTCATCTATTCTAACCCCTTTCCTTTTACAGATGAGAAAATCAAGGCCAAGAGAGGTTAAGGGACTTTCCCAAAGACATCAGACAGTAAGCAGCAGAACCAGAATCGGAAGAACTAACTGGCCTAGTTTCCCCATAGTTTTTTTCCTTTTTCCTTTTCTATTAACCTGTGAACCTTGCACAGCCAGGCTATGGTGACCCCAGCTCTCTCTACCCTGCCTAATTGTGCAACCTCTGAATGACTCTAAAGTGACAACCTTTAGAGTGGAAGACCTCCATCTGAAGCCTAGGTAGCTAGATTATACAGTAGATAGAGCACTGGAGGTCGAGTCTGGAAGACCTGAGTTTAAATCCTGACTCAGACACTTACTAGCTGTATGACCCTTTGCAAGTCTTTTCTCAGTCTCAGTTTTCACACCTGTGAAATGGAGATACTAATAG
The DNA here is from genome assembly GCF_900497805.2 of Vombatus ursinus. Lineage (NCBI taxonomy): Eukaryota > Metazoa > Chordata > Mammalia > Diprotodontia > Vombatidae > Vombatus > Vombatus ursinus. The sequence goes on along the minus strand of NW_020954639.1, from coordinate 9,145,489 downwards.
TACCTATCACAGGGTTGTTGTGAGGATCAGACAGGTTACATATATAAAAGGGCATAGAAAACCTTAATGCGCTATATAAATGCTAGCTGTTGTTGTTTTTATTATTATTGGGCAGGATGCACTCAGTAGTCCAAGCTATCAGAGGAAGCGATTTCAAGAGTAGCACCAAAGGGACCAGATTTTTCCTCTCTTAGACATAGATATTGCTATATAGTTGACGTATTGTGGGGTTTGTCACTCTGGAGTATAGACGGAAGGAGTTCACACAAAAGCCCTGGCTGGGCTGGAATTGGGAGACAAACAACATGACAAGGAGGTCGGAACAAGGTATGGGTTCACTGATGAGTGAAAAGTAGCAAGGAGACAAGAAACAGTAAAAGCCAGCCATCAAGTCTAAAGAAAAGATCCTGATGGCTGAGCCAACCTTTCCCTCTGCAAGGGACCTTTTTGGTAATTTTTTTGTTTAATTAGGGTAAAAGCCAATACCCAACTGCTGTTGCTCTGGAAACAAACAGGAACACCTGGCTGGAGTGGACAGCTGCCGACTCAGGCACATCATGACAGGACCATTGTCTCTGCCAGATTTGGAGCCTAGCCCTACTGGGGGACTGATCAAAACTCACTCCATGAACAGAACTGTGGCTGCCGTCTTCGTCTGGTACAGCTCCTTGCTCCCCCATTCTGAAGCCTGACACTGTGGCATGAGGAGAGAAGCTGGTCAAAGTTCCAGTGGCTTAGATCCTTGACTACAGTCTGTTCAGACTGTAGTTAGAACGTGCTAAGTGCTCTAGACCACTCTCTAGACATAGAAACGGAACCCACTAAACCACAGATAAGGATCCCTGGGGGCATATATTGACTGAGAAAACTACGCAAGCTTATATATTTCTTTTTTTTTATTGCTGTTTTTATTTTGTCAAATATTTCACAATTACATCTTAATTTGATTCGAACCACACTTGGGAGTGGTGTTGGCTGAACACGGCTCAGAGGCCACATGCTGGGCATCCCTGGTCTAGTTCATCCTCTGAATCTATGATGTGGTCACTGATTTCTTTGGCTATTCAATTAAATGCCTTTGTGAAAATAATTGACTATAGTATGTGTGTGTGTGTGTACAGATAGATAGAGATACAGAAATAGAGATATATATGTATATATGTATATGTACACACACGTATATATGTATGTATATATACACATATACACACATATATATGTATACATATACATATATGTGTGTGTGTGTATCTATCTATCTATCTCTCTCTCTCTATATATATATATGTATAGTTGAGTCATTTCAGTTGTGCCTGACTCTTTGTGACCTCATTTTGGGGTTTTCTTGGCAAAGGTACTAGAGTGCTTTGCCATTTCCTTCTCCAGCTCACTTTATAGATGAGGAACTGAGGCAAACAGGGTTAAATGACTTGCTTAGGGTCACACAGCTAGTAAGTGTCTGAGGCCAGATTTGAACTCAGGAAGATGAATCTTCTTGACTCCAGGCCCTGTGCTCTATCTACCATGCCAACTAGTTGCCCCATACAGACTATTGGTAACTCTTATTAAGGAGCCAGGGATTATTCAGAGGATGGACTAGACCAGAGGTGTCAAACATGCTACCAGATTAAAATATAATTGGGAAATATTTAACAAAATAAATAAAAATACAGTAGAGCAAAGATAACGTTAATATGTGGTTTTCCAAGTCAATATTTGGTTCATAGGGTCCCTTACTACTGTGGCCTCAGTTTCTATTTGAGTTTGACATCACTGGCCTAGAAAACTTAGCACATTTTGACTAGAGTCCCTGGATACAGTAGGGGAAAAGAAGGTAGTCAGATCTCTACTGTTAGAGAAGGCCTTCACTGCAACGAGAAATCACACTGTATCATCTCCTTGAGAATAAGTGTGTTGGAAAGTACTCTGGATTTGAAGGCAAAGAACTTAGGTTCCAACCCTGTTTCTGCCCCTTCCTACTTATATGAACTTTCCTCATCTGTATAACGAGAGGACTGGAATTTTTGATGGTCTCCAAGCTCTACTCCATCTTCAGTTTTCTGACCCTTTGATTCTTCAGATCCCCACAACAGCATCTATTTGAAATGTTGCCCTAACTTCCAGATTTGAGTTGTCTCAATTACCCCAAATTCAAAATTCATGAGACCTGAATTAATAAGGTTTTTGCTGTGCATGAGCTGCAGCCAAAAGCCTGGCATATAATTAATGACTTAATTTCTAACATTAATTTAAGTACTTCTATCATGTTCAATGTAAATCAAAACACCAGGAAACACCGGTAGGAGGTGTAGCAAGTATAAATTACAAGGTAAATTACAGGATGTAATCACAAAATCTGGTGTTTAGAAACATTAAATAGCCCTCAAGGTATTGTTAGATCTTACCTAGAAAACTCAAACATTAATCCATTGTTAAACATTTTCTATAGCATGTACAGGGCTAAAGACTAAATGTAACTAGAAAGGACAATTAGTACATGTAATTATGTTGGGTATTGTTTTCTTACATTGTCTACAGTAATCTGTTTCTTTAAGCTCTCTTATTTTTATCCAAGTCATTGGTCAGGATACTTCTCATCTACTACATACATATGCAAACAAATACATACTGTATATATGTGAACATGGTATGTATGTATGTATGTGTATGGGCAGCTAGGTGGCATAGTGGATAAAGTGCTGAGCCTGGAGTCAGGAAGACCTGAGCTCAAATTTGGCCTCAGACACTTACTAGCTGTGTAACCCTGGGCAAGTCACTTAATTCTAATTGCCTCAGTTTTTTCATCTGTAAAATGAGCTGGAGAAGGAAATGACAAACCACTCCAGTATCTTTGCCAAGAAAACCCCAAATGAGGTCATGAAGGGTCAGACACAACAGAAAACAACTGAACAACATGTGCATATGTGTGTCTATATACATATACATATGCATACTCTAGGTATATATGTATATTCACATGCAAATGTGTATTTATATTCAAACACATACATATCCACAGATATGCATATGCACATACCATAGATGTATGTCTTGAGATTGACTGGGTCATATAAACAAAGGAGAGAGATGGACAGCAATTTTAATCACCTCCCCTCCCTACTTAGCTCCTGTTTATCTGTTAGCAAGTTGCTTTGTCTTTATGTGTTTGGGTTATTTTATCTTAAAACCGTCCTGGTAGGGATAAACAATTTCCCAAGGATGGGTGAATTAACCATCAGTTATAAAGAATTTCAAAATGATGAAGCGCTATCAATGCTAAGTCGAATTACTAAATTGCACCTTTACAGAAATGCTTTTGTGGGAATAAATGAATCTGAACATTGTATTTACAGTGTGATTTGCTTCTGAAATAGAATATTCATAATGGGCCTCAGCAGGCAACAACAGAGTGCCATCTTATCTCCTGTTGATAGACCACAATTTCAGAAAATTATTTTCACAATGGCATTGGAATCAGTGCCTTAATTTGTTGCTCTTCTCCAAACAAGTACACAGCTTATATCGGTTTTGGGATGTAAAGGGAAGGCAGGATTCATTAACAAAATAGCAACTGTCACCTCTTTGTTATTTTTAATGTAATTTGTAGTCTTTGGTATCTAACTTTTGAAAGTTATGCTGAACAAAAGAAAAGGCAAAACTATGTTAGGGTTTTCATGATAAGACCCGAGTTTTGGCTAAAATTCAGGCTATACACATACATACAATATCATTATATGGAATATAACATATATTCAAATATATCCAATATCTATATATGATATATGTGTATATATACACATGCATGTATACATACATACATGCACAGCATGTAAATTATACCTATATCTCTGCTCCTTGGTCCTATCTGGCTTCCTACCCAAACAACTGATCAGTACATAGAATTCTCACTAACTGCACATGTTTTAAATGCATAATAATCACAATGACACAATAAATTGATTTCTTATACTACCATTTTCCAATTTCCTCATTTCATATTCTTTCATTTATTTGATAAAGTTCCACTATAGATGGGTAAGGAATATGGATGAAAAACATTGGGACATTCTTTAGACTATATTTTCCCAGAGTTGAAGTCTGAAGGTCCGGTAAGACTTAGGGCCAGAAAATACCATGGTATAACAAGAGCATAGGGGGAATGGAATATGTTAGGTAAGAAATAGGAACTGAATTTTGTATGGAGAAATAGCAAGGGCTAGGAGATTAAAACAAATTTTTGAGGATAGAGGGGGAAAAACAATGATGCCCTCCGCAGCTACCCCAGGAAAGACAATTAATGCTACAAAAGGAAATACATCCATGAACTCTGGTAATATAATAGTAGAGAAAAACCTAAGGATCATATCTTTAATTAATTGAAACTGGATAAAGGAGTTGTCAAAAATAGGGTTATAGACCCTAGAGCTGGAAGAAACCTTAGATGCTACCCACTCCATCCCCTTCAGTTTATAGATTAGGAAAACGAGACTCACAAAGTTCAAGTGACTTGCCCAAAGTAACAGAGGTCATAGGTGGTACAGGATGTATCCAAATGTGACTCCAACTAAGTTTAGCACCATTTTCACACTGTTATTCCTGCTGCCTCTCAAATAAAGAACATGGGGAACAGCCAATATATTGTAAATTGAGAAAAAAAAAAGAAGAGAACATTAAGGTACCCACATAACTTTCTAGTCCTATGAAAGGATAGCTATGTACCTAATAATCTAACAAAAATATCTAATAATTTTAGGTTTTTTTTTTTTCTGACAGTAACTAGTTGTATAATCATGGGCAAAATTATTTAATCCTCCTGGGCTTTAGTTCCTTTTTCTGTTACAAGAAATGGGCATATTTAAATGATCTCTAAGATTCCTTCTAGCTTGAAAATCTGATTACTGATTACCTGGATCTGGATTTCTAGGTCCTAGGCCCAACTCTTCCAACTTTCTGTGATCTTCTGAGCCTGAGTTTGCTTACTAATCAAGATTAAAACCAAAAAATATTGTGTTTAGATTCATAGATTTAGAGATGAAATAGACAACAGTCTATTTCTAGTCTCACCCCCTTCATTTTACACATGAGGAAACTGAGGCCCTGAAAGGTTAGATAATTTTGTTAGATAACAAAGCCACATAGGTAGTAAATGGGACTTGAATTAAGGTTATCTGAATCCAAATCTAGTATTGGTTCCATTGTACCACACTATTCTTGCTCATATCCCTTCATCATTTAGCCACTGGGGATTGAGTGTTACTTTTTCAAGCTCAAAATTAGACTTGGGTTCAGTTCTGACCCTGAGATAACTGCAATTTTTTCCCCCTGGATTTATGATTTCCTTGGCATATGGAACTTCTAGGGAGAAATCTCCCTCCATCATGGTGCATCAGTAATTACTCTATAACTTAAGAATCTTAAAGGCCTAAGGGACCTAGAGGTGAAGCTATTTGCTCAAAGTTAAACAAGCAGAAATGGACCTCAGTCATTCTTACTCAGAGGTCAGTGCCCTATCCATTGTTTCAAACAAGGAAAATGAATTAATGTCAGCAACAAGTCATATGCTTATGACTCTGATCAGAATTAGGCCAAATACAGAGATAAAAGGCAAATGTTTTTGAGTGTCATTGCATATGCTTTTTTTTTTAACTAGGTAGAAGAGACCATTCTTTGCCTCATTTTTTGCCTAGCCTTCATCACTGAATGGCATTGCTTCAGTCAAACTGAGACCTGGGAAAGACCTTAGCTTAAAAAGGCCAAGGTCCCCCATTGCATCCAGGGTCATCACCAGTTGTCCTGATCTATATTTTGCCGCTGGACCCAGATGGCTCCGGAGAAGAAAATAAGGCTGGTGACTTTGCACAGCCCTCCGTCACTAATCCAATTCACTTGCAAGTCATGTCCTTGTAAGTCATTACCTTCCTGATGCCATGGTCTTCTTCAAAAATGAAGGGCAAACAACAACAATGATGAGAACAAAGGGTAGAGTAGGTCAATGGGATCAACAGGTATGTGTCTCTAGAGCCACATTAGAAAAAATACCAACGTATCTACTTCGTGCTGAGTAGAATATGGTGTATTATTTAAAAACTGGAGTTCTTGACAGTCAAGTGGCATGTGAAAGAGCTACATGCAGCTTAAGAACTGAAGTCTGAGTTATATCACTGGATTAAATCAAAATTCCAAAGGGGCTCAGTGAGTTTATGGAAGAGATAAGAGAAGCCCTAAGGAATGTCCTGAAACCCAGAGTACGAGATTACCCAGGCAGGGGAGGAAATGGCAAAAGGGAAGGAAAGGCAAGCCCTAAGGTTTAGTTTTGCTGATGTCTGGGATAACCATCATCAACAGGTAGATGAATATGGGAATCATAGGTCTATCAACTTTGTCCTCTGTCTTTTTTTTCCCCTTTCTTGGGTAAGGAACTAAAGCCATAGAAAGAAGTGTTGCCATGATTCTGAAATCTAACTGAGAATCAGAGGAGTGCTCCATTAAGGCAGATAAAATCCCTGATTTTCTCTCTCATCATCCCTGTGTGACATCATTTCTCCAGGATCAGGAATGGGCACACTGGTCTGAGAACCCTATCAAGCCAAAGGCTTGCCCATTACTTTTACCACTTGATAACTGGCTTACCTGTTACTTGCCTGGTTGGATTGATGTGATCATACCATCCAATAGAGGGATGCCTCTTGCTTCAACTAATATAACAGAGAAATTCACTTTAAAAATCTCACACTGGCAAGCCTGCTGAGAAGTTAAAATGGGCATTTATTGGGGTTGCCAGCTGGAATAGGAAGAAGGTTCTAAGTTATTTGTGTTAAATTTATGTAAAGGTAGTTTGGACTCCAGCCCAGACATGAATATACAATAGATAAAGTTTACAGGATTGTGGCACAAAGTCCCAAGGGTTGTAGAAATGTCAGAAAACACTCGGCAATCAGGACACATACCTTCAATGCTAATATATTCTCTGCCTTTGTCTCCCCAACAGATTATGGAGATGGTGTAGAATAGAAAGAGAAGCTTTCACCCAACCTCTACCTTTGCATATTTTTCAGGATTTAGCTAAGCTACTCATTTGAGGAAACTGCCTAAGCCTTTTAAACAGGGTTTTTATAGTAAGAATTGTAAGCCCGACTCTACCACCCAGCAGAATGCTGTTTGCTAAGGAAATGAGAAGTATACGTGTGCATTTTGTGCCTTGATTAAGTTAAATCTCCCTCCTCCCCACCCAAGTAGTTGGTCTGGTTCATATGTAAAAGATTAACATTCAAGAGAAGATTCTTTAGACATCAGCTGATTTTCAGGCTGGTTTATCAACTAACCTATCAACAAATACATAATGAGCACCTACAGTCAGCAAGGTTCCCAGTTTAATAAGAAAGGAGCAACCCGTATGATCAAGAAAGACACTTGGCATGGGAGGCAAGACATCTGGGCAATAGACTTGACTCAGCTGCTAACTAGCTGTGTGGCCTTGAACAAATCTTACCTGCAAAATGAGGGAATTGGACCATATGGACCAAAGTTAAAGATTCTATGACTTTTGCAGCCTGGAAACAGATTTTTAAAACAAATAATATTCATTACTAATGGGGATGCTCAGTAGTTCAGTGGATATAGTGTTGGACTTGGAGACATGAAGACAGGACTTTAAAATATGCCTCAGAGACTTACTAGCTGTGTGACCCTGGGCAAGTCACTTAACCTCATTTGCCTCAGTTTCCTCATCTGTAAAATGAGGATAATGATAGCATCTTCCTCACAGGTTTTTTGTCAGGATCAAATCATGTAACTTATATAAAGTGCTATATAAATTACAGCTATGTAATGGCTATAAATATTACATACACAGTAGTTGGCAAACTGACAGAAACTGAGTTTTTCCTAAAGGATGGGCTATTTATTTTGTGTTTAATTCTATATACAATCCAATCAAGCCTGGATTTTCATATGAGAAAAAGAAGGTTGTGTGAAAGGAGAAGCTTCTAAATTGTGGAAATAAGCAATTCCCTCTTTGGCATAAAGACACATGACTTGGCACTGCCATTCTCCTCACCATTCCCCGCACCCCCAATCCTAACCCTAAATGCTCACAGGTGGTAGGGAGTTATCTAGGTAAGTGAACAGGAATGGGAAGATCTTGCAGAATTCATGGTTCAAATATTACTCCACTGGAAAAACCAGACTGGTTTCTATGGCCCCATAAAAGAAGAAACCAGGATGCCTTGGTCGTTCTCCCAAACTTAAGAACTGGAATGAATTTTGGAGACCATCTAGCCCAACTACCTCATTTTACAGTTGAGGGAACTAGACATTTGCATTCTGACACAATCTGAATTTTTTTTTTCTCTCTGTCACTACCCCTATACTACTGGCATTGCCTTCAAAGTCAACTGCCTGAGAATTCCCCTCAGGCTCCCCAATGGCAGCTTGGCCATTACAAGTAATGGAGGAAGAATGGTAAAGAGGAAAAAGAGCTAAGACTGCTGAAATGTGGAAGGTAATTAATAAGCGGCAGGTATATGTGGAGGTAGAATACGCCAGCATGATTTTAAAGGTCTTATTTCCATGACTATTTTAGTCCAGGTTTTTTTGTTACAAATTGATGGGGTCTTCACTTCCCGTTGAAATGAGAATGCTTGTGATTTTCAGTTCAGTGTCTCCTCTGGCCTGTATTCTTGCTATAATGACCACTGTGATAATGGCTGGTAAGTATGGGCTGGTTTATGTCTTGATTGTAGTAAACACATTTCACAGTCCTCTAGCGAACTCCAAAAGCAAAAAACCCCAAGAAGTCACTGATACTATTATCTAAGCAAGGAAAGCTGAGGTAGCATCTTCTATGAGTTTCTCTACAAACTTTACCCATCAAGGATTTTTAAAAAACAGAACGCTACAGTTTTTGTTTTGTTTTATCTCTTTTGTCTGAACCTGTGCTTTCATCAGCTAGGGAATTCCTCGGTTCTAGAAACGGCTTCTACCAATGTAGCTTGGGAGCTCATCTGCCACGTATTGGTACGTGTAGGACAAGGTAACTGCTGATGTCCCTTCCAGCTCTCAAATACTCTGATCCCATGATTTTGTGATATCATCTTAGATATTTGTCTGGCAGGTCCTAATAGTGACCTGACCATAGTCACCCAGCTGGTCTAGATCAGACTCAGAACTTGACTCCAAGGCTGGCTATCTCTACCCAGTATCCCATACTACCTCTTGGTATCCTGTTATAGGACAATTATCAAATCAAAACAATCTAAGACTAGTTAGGTCCTCTTTCTGGCCGAATACATTTTGAGCACCAGATGTTGTCTCCAGTCTAGAGGTAAACTATGTTTCTGAAAAACATACAAGTGTATCCTTTAAAGGATATAAAAAGTATTGTTTACAGTCTTAATTTATTTTAAGGAACCAACCCTTCAGATGTGCTTCCTGTAGCAATTGTGTCCGCATTTCATTTAACATCATTTGGACTTCTAAGGTACTTCCTCCACTTACGTTATTTATGAAGTGGTGAAGGGTAGGCTTTGTTGTCAGTAGGAACGGGCTAATGAAGCGTTAACTTGGTTTTATAAGTGGTTACCGAACTTGTTGGTGATACAGCTAGCAAGGTGTTGTGGCTCTCCTTAAGGCCAACCATGGTTGAATAAGACATTTGGCAAGTGGCATAGTTCAATTAAGCAATCCAGCTACAATTCATTAAGTGGCAGGCACTGGGCATACAAGAAGAGGCAAAAGACAAAGCCTGCCCTCAAGGAGTTCACAATCTAATTGTCTTTGTTCAGATGATCAAAGAAATCTCAAATTAACATGCCCAAAGGAGAACCTATCTTTACACCTACCAAAACTACCCTTCTTCCTAACTTCCTATTTCTGTGCAGGGTACCATCATTCTTTCATTTACCCAGATCAGAAATCTCCAGGTCATTCTTCACTCTTGCTCACTCCCCATATCCAATCACTTACCAAATCTTGTTAATTCTACCCCCCCCATGACATCTCTCACAGCCATCCCTTTTCCATTCACACAACCATCCTGGTTCAGGCCCTCATCATGCCCCACCTGGACAATGGACAGTTTCCTACCTGTTTCTCTGCACCCGTTCTCTTTCCAATCCATATTCCATACAGTCGCCAAATTGATGTTTTTTAAAGTTTAAGCTTTATTATATCACTCACCTGATGACAAGCTTCACTGACCCCAAACTGATTTGTTTGGTAATTAAAGCTCTTCACAATCTAGCTCTGACCTATCTCTCTAGGCTAATTACACATCACTCCCTTCCATATTCTACTTTCCAGCCAAATTGGCCTATTTGTTGTTTCCCATACATGACACCAGGCAGTCTTCCCATTTCCTTCTTTATGCTTTTGTACAAGTATTCCCCCATACCCTGAATGCTCTTACTCTTCTCTCTGCCTCTGGGAGATCCTATGTCCCATCTAGTCTCCACTCAAGAATCACCTCCTACAAGATATTTTTTTTTACTTTATTTTTTCTATATTGTGCTTTTACTAACCTGCATATATGTTGTTTCCCCTTAAGCTAAATGTAAGTTCCTTGACTTCAGCTATTATTTTTTTGTCTTTGTATCTCCAGTACCTAGCACAATCCCTGGCACCTAGGAGTCTCTTAATAAATGCTTGTTGAATGAAGGGATGAATTAAAAGGTGTGGGATGGTCAGTGACAAGCCCACTGTCCATTCATTTAGACACAGCCCAAGTAACTTTCAGCTAAGTTAATAGCAACAGTGCTACTCCAATCAAGCCATCCTGATTCCCAGTGCTATGCTTTTCCCCAGAGAAGTTCAAAGAGCTCCTGGCATACTCCCAACTTGTACAAAGTCCCCAGCCTACCTTAATGAACTAACACTCACACATCAGTTGTAAATACTAGAATAACAATGGGGGAAATGAGGTAGCATCTGGGAAGACAGCATTAATACCATTGTTCCACAGTGGTAGGAGCTATGGAGGAAAGCCTTGGACAATAGATGGTGGCAAAGCAAGTCGGATTTGTAACCCTCTAAAGCCATGGTGTCAAACTCAAATAGAAACCAGGACCAAACCACAAATATAGATCTCTGTGTGCTGCATATTGACTTAGTTTTAAAGTGTCTATGTCTTCTTGTAGTTTTATTTATTTTGTTCAATGGTTCCCAATTATATTTGAATCTAGCTCTGCCACATATGGGAGTGTTGTTGGCAGGAGCAGGCCAAGCCTTTGACACCTCAGCTTTAAAGCAGTAATCATATAATATGGTGCACCAAAGGGTCTCTGTATTTATGTCTTGCTCTTCTACAAAACTGTGAGAGTTCTTCAGCACGGGTACTGTCTTGTCAAATTTTTCATCCTCCCCAGAACCTAGTAGGAAGTCAATAAATATTTTTTTTTGTATTGCTTCTTATCTGCCTTGGAAACTAATTTTAATCAGTGTCCTAATACCTTTGTAATCCCCTTGTCCCAAAATGATAGCCAATAGGGGAGACCTGTACTAGTTGCTATACTAGTAACAGACTATAGGGGAAACTGAGGAAATGCTAACTGCAGACTTTCCATCTGACTTTTGGTCACAGAGAACTGGCTGCAATATAGTCCAAGGGCTTAGCCTAGAAGCAGGTGGCCTATGGATTATGTGCAAGGTGATTCACAGTAGCACAGCAAACATTATTGGGAAAAAAGGCCCTCACATTTGTGGACGGAAGACGTGCCCTGCCACTCTCTCTCGAAAACTGGTGGTTGTCTAGTCCTCTTCCAGACTCCTGGACAGGCTGAGAGCCTTAGGCTCAGGGAAGTGTTTCCCAAGGGGACCCCCTGACCACTCTTCTTCAGACAAGCTTGACTAAGCTTCCTGAATGCAGACACCGATCTATCCCTAACATCTCTAATAATTACGATTAGAGTAGCTGTCCTTGTATGAGATGAAAAGATAAGTGGTCTGAATTGTGACTCCATAGACCAGTCACTCCTGAGAAATATGAGCAATTAGGCTCTTGATATCCTTCCCCTCCCCCACCCCCAGCCTGGATGCACCACCTGTGACATGTCTAATCCCTTGTGGAACCCGTCAGGCATACAATCACCTTAAACCTGGATCTCCCATTTTTACAGTGAATCAACCCAGATAAAAACAAGACACTCTCAAGGGTCTGTTTCTTTTCAAAAACACATCCATAGAGCCCATTTGTCCAAGGAGCCCATAGTTCTGGGCAAACAGCATCCTATTAACCTCCATGGTGCCATGTGGCGATGAACATGTTCACCACTTTTACAAATGGGAAGCTGGGAAGAAGGGACATTCTTCTCTACTATTTGCCTGAGATTCCCAGATGAACAGAACTGGAAAGAGATTCCAGGTTTCCTGTCTCCCAATCCAGTTTGTTTATTCACCAAACTATAGCATTATCTGAAGTGGTCTTTTAACATACATTAAAAATTTAACCCAAGTATTGTCTGGTTACTCAGCTTCAGATAAATATTATATACACCACATACTTCATGATTTCATAATAGCTGACATTGATATAACACTTTATGGCTTAGATAGTGCTCTACTAAATCTATTTCTTTTGATCATCACAATAACCTGTGAGACAGGCAGCGCTGGCATTATTGTTCCCATTTTGCAGATTAGGAAACTGAGACTTTAATGATTTACTCAAAGTCCCATGACCAGTAAGTGACAAAGATACGATATGAATCCAGGTCTTCCAACAACAGATTCATTCTTTTTACCATACCACATAGGGGATAAAAAGGTAAGAAATTTATCCCCAGTTTCTAACATAAGAAGAATCCTGTGCTAAGTGAATATTATAGATTGTTCATGGTTTTTGCACAAATAAGTGCTCATTTATACCAACATACACACATTTAAAAATCACAGGTCTTTTCAACAGGACATGGCTTTTTGTCTTGTTTTACATTTCTGTGGGAAGTATTGCCTAGCCCTACATATAGGTAGGCAAGAGTTTGAACCAAAAAGGAGCTGGCAAGCATCTTCTATTAAACTTGGCATTTTAGAAGGCACTATCTAATTCCTTTTACTTGTAAAGGCAAAAGGAAACCATGATTATCCCCTTCCCCCGAATACTCTGTGGTGACTTAAGTTTAAAGAAAAAGAATGATCTTGACCTCTCAGATTTGGTGACTAACAGACTCAGTGAGGAGTGGATCAAAGTTATCAACTATAACCCTTGTTAATTCTGAACTCTTTCCCACAATTGATAGTGGATGGAGGCCAGAAGAAGTGTCTTTTCTGTTTTTGACCAGGAATCAGCACACTTCCAAGTAAACATAGCTTGCTTAACGGCACTCCTTAATAGGAATATATATTGTTTAACAATGAGACTACATAAAAGACCTTGGTGTGCTGGGCAGACAGAGCAAAGAGTTCCATCTCTGGCTTTCTGCTATTATTGAACATTGACCTAAATACCAGGCTCAAGTCCACCAACAAGAAAATGGGGGGGAGGGAGGCTTTTTGTGTGTGCATTATTTCCTGCCAACTCACTGACTCTCACAGTCAGGATTGATTACAAACACCCAATTAAGAGGCATCTGGAACATGATCTGAACACTAATCCTGTGTCTTGTTCTTCTTTATACTTAATTATCAACCCTAAGATGAGTATTAGAGCTTAATTAGGAAGTTTATTCTTTAAGCTTGTACCTGTATGTTGGCTCTTTGCTGAAGAAAGCAGCAAAAAGTACACTCAAAAACCGAGTATATAGTAGAAAGGAAAAGAAAGGGAGGGTACATCTAAGCCTTTTCTTAGAGGCCATTAAAAAAAGATAGCAGATTGGAAACACTAGCCACATGTTTTGGTTTGATAAAATTTACTTGTCTGTTTCTCTCTCTCTCTCTCTCTCTCTCTTTCTCTTTCTTTCTCTCTCTCTCTCCCTCCTTCTTCCCCTCTCTCTCTTTCTTCCTCTTTCTCTCTCACTCACATAAACACACACAAACACATTTTTAACTACAAAAATGACAGACAAAGCAACTTTGTTATTTTCAAAATTTTGTTCAGATCAAATTGGATTGCTTATAATAAGAAATAATAAAGAAAATTAATTGTTATTACACACATAGGACTTTGCTCATATTTAATCAGTGTTTTTTGGGAAAAAAGTCAAAGGAAAGAAAGCAGATAATTGTCTACCTCAATAGAAACTAGCTATACTCCAAGTGGTAACAATAAACTGGAACAGTGCTTTTCCCAGGAAGGGTTCATTCTCTGCCCACAGCATTCATTTTTCAATTGAAATGAACCTGTTGGTGGCCCTTTAAAATGTCATTCCCTTCATATTGCCCATCCTTGGGAACTCACTGGAGATCTATGCAGAGATGGAAGGATTCAGATAATGAAGAAAGATATTTGGGGAGCCTGACTTCCCTGTGCACTGGATGCCAGATCAATATTTTGTTGAGATTTCAATAAGGCTGTAGCTTATGCAACTCATACAAAGCTCAAAAATGTTTCTGCTAAAAGTAGATACTGACCAAAACTATGAAATGTTCCAATGGGACTGTTTTTTTTTTTCATTACAGAAAGAACAGCAGGCACTTTCTGGCTTCATTCTATAAGGTTTCAATGTCTCAGTGAGTTAAAAGTGCACTATCTACGGAAAATAGCAAAGTATTTGGCTTTAAACATCCTTTGAGTGCCATAAAACAAGGGCAATGTTTTTTCCTCTTCTCTTGGTTCTAGAGAATATACTCAAATATAAAATACTATTCATGAACAAAGACCAAAAAAAATGTATTTATGTGTCAAAATTAATAGATATATAATAGAACTATATTGTATACTCTATGAAAAAATGTTCCAAAATTTTTATATGCACCGTATTTTTCAAGCTTAGCCCTTATAATGATGTCACATATATTTTTTTTAAACTACAAGAACCTGTACTTTTCTTGGTTTGGGTTCTTGGTCCTCTACTTAATCATCAAACTATATGCATTTATTAAGGGTGTATTATGTGCAAGGAACTCCATAATGTCTGTTGACCTCCAGTCTCCCATCTCTAATTGCCTGTTGGACATCTTGAACTGGATGTCCTGAATGTATCTTAAACTCAACATATCCAAAACTGAACTCGTCTTTCCTCTCAAACCCTCCCCTCTTCTTAACTTCCCTGTTACTGCTGAGGGTACCCCCAACTTCCCAATCACCCAGGCCCACAATCCAGGTATCACCCTTGATTCCTCACTTACTTTTTTCCCCTATATCCAATCTGTTGCCAAGGTCTGTCAACATGACCAACATCTTTCATACTTCATTCTCTTTTCTAACACTGCTACACCACACTGGTGCAGGTCCTTATCACCTCGTACCTGGATTATTGCAATAATCTGCTAGTGGATCTGCCTGCCTCAAGTCTCTCCCCACTCCAATCTATCCTCCACTTAGTTATCTAACTGATATTTTCCTTAAGCATCTGACTGTGTCACCCCACTATTCATCAAACACCAATGGCTCACAGGATCAAATAGAAAATTCCTTTGTTTTGCATTCAAGGCCCTTCACAACTTAAACCTCCACCCTCCCCCACCCCCACTCTTCCAACTTCATACACCTTATGTACCTTATCTTCCTCCCCATAGATACTTTGCAATTTAGCGACACTGGTTTCTTGGCTGTGCATTATACAAGATACTCCATCTTCTGACTCTGGGCATTTTCAGTGGTTGTCCTCCATTCTTAAAATATTTCCCCCTCTTCATCTCTGCCTTTTTGTTTTTTCAAGTCCCCTCTCAAGCCTCACTCTCTACTGGAAGCCTTTTCCCATTCTTCCTTAATTATAGTGCCTTCTCTCTCTTGATTATCTCTAATTTATCCTATAAATTATATGTTTGGACATAGTTGTTTTCATGTTCTGTCTTCTATTAGCCTATGAGCTCCAGGGACTGTCTTTCACCTTTCTCTTTATCCTCAGCATTTACATAATGCCTGGCACTTAGTGTCTACTGATCACCAAGACAAGGTACCCTTAGCATGATGCCTGGCATATAGTAGGTGCTTAATAACCTACTACATGCCAGGTATCATGCTAAGGGTCAGGATACAAACACAAGCATAAAAGTTCTTGCCCTCAGGGAGTTTAACACATAAAGGGAGCTTAAAGGGAAGATATAGGTGGAAAGTACCCATGTGGGACCTAGTGACCACATCAGGGGAGTCCGAAGTGGAGCTGGGAGAGGAATAAAGGAGAGTTTCCCTGAGCCCTTCCTCAAAATGAAGGTTCTGGGACAAACTTACCAGGGGAGGTATGGAGGGATGGGTGGAGTTCTGTGGAGGGATATTCTAGGATGAGGAGGCCACAGGTACAGAAGGGAACTTCCAGCCACCAGCTAGGGCATAGTGGTAAAGTCTAAATGGTTAGAAGCAGAGCAGGAAGAGTTATCAAAGGTGAAAAACTCATTGCCCCATAGCCATGGTGTCAAACACCTCTTAGCTTTGTAAGGACGATCATCAGATAACAGACATAGGGTCTGTCATGAAGTCCCCACTCAAAGTCTTTCTAGCTTGAAGAGCTTGATATCCATTGGTACAGCCCTCAAGATCCAACGTTTATGTATGCTTTTGTCAAGGGCCATGAATACAATGAATTAAATTAAATTAGCAAAATGTCAACATTAAATAGGTAATTTCTTTGAAGGAAGTGACTGTATCTTACCTTTTCATTTCTTGCAGTACCTGGGATTAATCCTCGCACATAGTAGGTGCTGAATAAATATTGGCTGAATTGAAAGAACAATTTCTACAGATAGTCCAAGTTGGAGTCTTAGGGTTTTTTCTTTTTTAATATAAAAAAGTGCAACTTATTCCTGTTGTTTTCCTTTAGATTTTAAAAACAAAGACCTGAATATAAATTTCTATTTAACTTTAACATCAGTAATGAAAATCTCTATGAAACTAAAATTAAAGTTAACTGTACACAAATTTTCCCTTTGAATGCAAATGTCAAAAAAAAAAAAACTTATTAATCATTCCACAAAAGAAAAGATTGTTTTCTACACAGGAGGCTGAGGAGCTTTAAAGGAAGAATGCTATAGGCTAGCCCATTCATATTCTCCTATAAAACAACACTATTGTATCTGGTCATGAAGTCTATAATTTCTCAGTAAGAAGAGCACTACTGGGCTTTTCCTCCCACCCTCTCTAGGTCTTTTCTTTTGGAGCTTCACATTCATTTTCTTAATGTTTTTAACCCAATGTCTGTGAAATTTTTATTGCTCCCCAGATGACGACATCTGATCTGAATGTAACCACACACCTCTTCGCTCAACAGCATTTGTCACAAACCATTATAAATTATCATGCTGATAGTTTGCATTGCTGGGAAACCGGAAAAGTTCCATAAATTCTAACTACTGTATCAGTGACATTCTTGTTTATTATACAGATATAAAGTTTTATGAGATTCAAGATGTCTGCTTTACCACAGAAAGGAAACCTTAACGGAGTAAGACCCAGCTAACCTAATGTAAACACCAAAAGCCATTTACAACATAGAGCAGGCATTAAAATGTTCTGAGCAATGCTTCACCAGATGCTTCATGGGTCAGTTTCCCTCTTTCTCTCTCACTTTCAACTGTCTCTTCACAAACAAGCAAGTTTTTACTGGTGTAAAAAGGAAAAGGTACCTTCCTTCTCCTTCCTTCTATACCTCCTTCATTGTCTACTTACTATCTCTACCCTTGCCCCCATATTAAAAAAAAAAGTTAGCACAACTAACTTTCTGGGAGATTGTAAACCCCTCTGAACCCTACACATAGACATTATACAATCTCCGAGTCATTAATAACCATAACCTGTTACAATTGAATTTAACAATTCATTTTTCTTGGATTATAAGGGAATCGTCCCCCCACACTGTTAACAGAGTGACTGTAAGGATGAGTTCTCTCCATCACCTTTAAAATAAGAAGTCAGTTCCTTAGTTCAGTCATGCAATATAATACAGAGACCTTTCAGTGGAAGGCTGTGACTACTACAGTGGTTGATTGCAACACTGAATTTCCGGAATGTTTTCCCACTAATCCTGTCCTTAGGATATTGTTCCATTAGTCCTGACTTACTCATTGTGAAAGTCTAATTACTTCTCTATCTTCAATCCCCACAAATGGCAATTGCTGACTTGGCACTCTATGATTCTCCTCAAAGGGTTTTTATCTTAGACCCACCTGCTCCTGCTTTTATAGCGTAAACGTTGGCCATTCTCCATTGAAATCCTACTTGGATGCCTGATCGTGGCATGGACATAAACCTGGGTTCTCAAAGAAGATGACCAAAGTCCTAGGCTCTGGCATCTCCTGCTATTTTGGAAGAATTTCCAATACAGCCTGGCAATGGATTGTTGATCAAAGACTGGCTTAGCTAAGTGCAGAGAGGTTGGCCATCAGGTGATATTGCTTTTCTGAGAGTGGGGGCAGTGTTAAAAGGAGGAACTGGGTCTATAATAACTCAAGAAACCACCTACTAAAGCAGAGTGTGATTTGTGCCAATGGAGGAAATACCCACACTCTCAAAAAATCACACATTGTCCAAAGTATTAAACTTATTTAAGCTGGCCAAAACAAGAAAATGACATGTAAATTCCATGCGGTGAAATGCCATTAAATTTTAATTTGCAAGATAGCCCTAAAGTATTAACCATTACAATTACTAGATATATTAGGATTTCTAAGTTTTAAATATGTAGTTACTAATTAAAATTCTGGGAATGATATAATGAAAATAAAAATGCTTAACATTTGAGGACTGCTTTTAGTTTTCCAAATCAATCAATCAATCAACTAACATTTATTAAGCACCTACTCTGTGCCAGGTACTTTGCTAGACATTCTCAAAACAAAGATAACAAATGAAGTGATTCTTGCTCTCAAGATGCTTACATTCCATGGAGGAAAGTAAGGTGTACATAAATATACATAAAATGAATACAAACCAAATGCCAAGCAGTTAGGGACAGAGGACTCCAGCAGCTGGAGGTGCTTCTACATGTATGATCTCATTTTATTGAAATAACAATCTTATGAGATAGGTAAAACATGTAACTCCACAAGGAAACTGAGGCACAGAATGATTAGGTGAGTTGCTTAAGATCAAACTGTTTGCTAGGGGAAGAGTTGAAATCAGAACCCAATGCAGTCTGACTCTTTCAACTATGCTTCCTGAAGATGTTTCACTTGTGAACCTTTATATTACTACTGAATTTTTGCCCAAGGATCCAATTTCTTCAAAAATATTTCTGCTTCCCTCCTCCTTCCAAGGTACCAAGAAAATTCTTCCCAATATTAGGTGCCAAATCACTATCAACAAAAGCTGCTAGATGGGGCAGCTAGGTGGCGCAGTGGATAGAACACTGGCCCTGAAGTCAGGAGGATGTGAGTTCAAATCCGGCCTCAGACTAAACACTTGACACTTACTAGCTGTGTGACCCTGGGCAAGTCACTTAATCCCAACTGCCTAAAAACAAACAAACAAAAAAAAAAACAAAAAAACAAAAGCTACTAGTTATGTCTTCTACCTACCTAAGACATGAAAAATGTGGCCACACTTGCAGAATTTACTCCCATTATCTCTGTTGTATGCTAGCATACTATTTTGTATGGCAGGCAGAGGAGAGTCAGAGGTTGATCTTTCTGCACATTTGAAATTCCCATTAGTTACAAGGTCAAGGAGCAACATTGCATAATATAGTACAAAACTACTCATCTCTAACATTACTCTCTTTCTCTCTCTCCTCCCACTAAATTCAACATACCAGTTTTTTGTGTAGGTCAAGAGGTAGCAACTTAGAACTAAACCATAAACACAATTATTCAGAAAATGTCATTCCCCCCCCCACCGCCCCCAAATCTGTCTGTTCAGCTAGCCCTGGCTGGATGACCTTAGGCAAGTAACTTACTGTAAAATGAGTGAGATGGATTCTCTATAATTGGATGGATTCTCTTCCTCCAGACTTAACATTCTGCAGTTGTGTGATATAGCCTTCTTAGCCTCACTAATTTTTTTTTCAAAATCACTGATATTATTCCTTTTTAGAAATTTAAATTTCCCCTACTTCTTAATTCTCATTCTCTCTCTCTCTCTCTCTCTCTCTCTCTCTCTCTCTCTCTCTCTCTCTGTCTCTCTGTCTCTCTGTCTACCCTTTATTGACTTCCAATGTTGAAACTTCTAACAAAGTGGAAACTCCTTAGAATTCCTGTGTTATACATACATATGGTAATAATTTACAGATCAAGAAATAGGAAATAATTTAGACTCAAATCCAAAAGTACCTTACTTACTGGAATAAATACAAGATGCAAAAAGGTTTCTTACAGGAAATGTCTACTGGAGTATGGGCATTAAGAAGCAACCAAATAAGCAGGAGACTAGGTACTCAGGTTGTCTAGGTGACAGGCACTACAAATTCACCCAGCAGAGCAAACTATAGCAAATTCCCTGTTGTCTGGCATTCTGATCAGCAAAATACTCTATGAACTGATATTTCTAGACTTATATGCTGTAATGTTTATGAATTACCTAACTGAAGCTCAAGCAATAATCTGAAGCAAGAGGCAGCATGGCGAGAGGATAGCATGTTGGCACTGGTGTCAGGAAGACCCAGGTTTAAATCCTACTTTGGACACTTACTAGCTGTGTGGCTTTGGGTCAGTCATTTAACCTCTTTCAGCCTCAGTTTCCTCATTTGGAAAATGGTGGCAGGAAGAGGCAAGGGTAAGACTCCATATCCTTTAAGGTCCCTTCCAGGTCTAAATCTATGATTCCCTTCTAGCTCTAAATCTGTGATCTTTGTAGTGCTTATGGATCATCAAATAAAGATGAATGTTATTTATAGCACATTTTCTTATATTTTAATTCTTTGACAATTTTTACCCATCTATGTATTTACAATAACTCTCCATTAACCGGAACATTGGATTAAACAGAATACTTCATTTTCCCCATGCTGCCCTATAACAGTATATTTACTAAAATAACTCTGCAAATGGTTGAAAAATGCTATTGGTGTGAATGTTTATACATTTTATATAACATCATAATTTGTAGTATTATCCTTTTTAGAAGAAAAGGTCCTGTGTGTGTGCAAGAACAATAAACAGAATTTACTTAATAATAAATGTGCCTAGATAACAAGGATTTTTTTCTTATTGACGTGGCTGCATACAACGCATTATAAGTGAGAGACTGTTCTTTAAACTAGAGGAGACTGTCATTCCCCAAGAAACATTACAGATTTGACACCTAAATAGTTTTCTCCCTCCCTTGATAGAAAGATTTCTATGCCTGAATTCCACAAATGATTGATATGAATACCAATTCACACCTCTGGAGAGTAGAGACAAGAGTATAGGTAAGGCTATAGCATATAATGATGTGAATAAGACAGACAGGAGGACTACTAAGTATCCACAGTAGATAAACAAACACTAAATTGAGCTGAATGCAGTATTTAATCATATTCAAAGCACACCTCACCTAGAGTTGCTCGATAGTGGATAAGGCAAACATATATCAAAAAGCAGAATAGATAACCTGGGTTATTATTACAAAGAAATTAAATTTACATATATCCTCCTGATAAGTCAAGATTTTTTTTAATCATACCTATATGTGGAAATGTCTTTTGTTTTAATAATGAAGTCAGGCATAATTGGACCCTTTAACAAATTAACAGAAAAACTAAGTTGAAGCACTTAGAATTCTACCCTTTCCTGGAAATGGGAAAAGACACTGTCCCATATTTGTGACACCAATTGAATCAATTTTTGCACTTAGACACTGATTTTTAGAATGTCTTCATAAAAAGTCATTATTTACTCTACCAGAAAATTCACTTATCCTATTTTTACCACTATATGACTTATTGTCATCCAATACAATTTATGGTTTCCCACATCAAGCATAAATAAGATATATAGTTCTTAAATAGTAAAATGTTCCATAGATTTGCTAAAAATGTCTGACCTCGCTGTTTGTGGTTGCTGTAAATTTTAGTGCCTCGCAATTTTTCATAAAAATGCTAACCAGAGATTTTATTTACTATTCTCATACCCCTCCAAGAAAAAAAGAAATGACTGAAACACTAAGAACTTAAACAGCAAAAATTAACAGGCTCCTTCCTACATTAGAGAAAAAGGAGACAGAGATTACAAAATTAAAGATAATCTTGCAGGATTTGAGACTCAGAAGTCAGTAAAGATAACCTTCATATCTTATACCACTAACATATGATCTGGTCTGGCTTCAGATGCTTCTTAATTCATTTATAAACCATCTTGCACACATCAGCTGTTTTTTCCCCCTTTTCTTCCTTTCTACTTTGGCTCTCCCCATAGACATTTCTGACCACTAGATGGTGCCATAGTGCCCTGTTCGGATTAGCCGACTTACTTGCAGTCTCTGTCTTCCAAATCAAAGTGAGGATTGAAGTTGATCATAATTCTCTGGTATGGGTCTGGAGCCTGAATCAGCCACTCACATTTTTCGCTTGGGTGATAAGAATGAGGATAACCAGGAGAAGTAAGGTACCCAGGACTCACAATTTTTATATTATCACCACATTTACCTGGAATGAAAATAGCATGCTTTTAATTCATCTTTTCCTTACAAATGACAGTTTGACAGTCTAGCTTTCTTGACAATTTATCAGTTGTTAAACTTTCCAGAACTTTATTTTTTCAGGGAAACTTTTCGGTGACTTTTCCCCCAGGTTCTTCAAGTATTGTTGTCTGAAATAGTTCTAACAAGATCATCATTTGATCTCCCAAGCACTTGCACAGTATAGAGAACTTTCTTTGAAAGCAAACATTCCAAAGGGGAATTTTTTTCAAAGTTCTTTCCGCAGAAAAAGATCTTCCAGCATTAAAAACATTAAATCCCCTCAATTGATGTTAACACGGTCCCGAGGGGGCTTCTGCTAGACTTAATTATCTCCAAGAAGTGTAATCTTATTAAGTAACAAGTTCTAAGTGGAAGGTGACTAAGAGATGCAGTTTGACCCCCTGTGTTGCTTTTTGATGATAAGCCTGGTCTGTGTCATTGGTCATTGGGGACCATCTTCATAGACCTTGCTTTCAGCCAAACCTTCTTGTGTTTTATCAGTTCATAAATCTCAGTACTTTCAAGCTATCTCTGTCCCTGAAACACAGACTGAGCAGAGAACAAAGTGTTTTTAGTGAACCAGAAATAATTCTGCATTATTTCTCTGAGTAAAGTTGCTCAGGCCTGGAGACTAGATCAAAGTAATGGTGCAGAAAGAAAAATAAATAATCACACAGCTTTATTTCTAATTACCTAACTGTTGGACAGTCAATGTCAGGAAGTATAGGTGCCACATATGGTAAGCCACAGCCTAACATCCTGGGAAAGGTGGGCTTAACGGTTTTGAGACTCATCATTTCCAAAAGCCAAATGTTGGCTTGATCGCCAAGAGCTAAATAAACCAGTCTCTGAGGCTGCTTTATTTTATTGTTCCGTGTCGATTTTCATTGTCACTTTTTATGATGGATTTCATACTAGAGAGCTCCAGCTTGAAAGGCTGCCACATTTACTGATGCTTAATTTTTAGCAATAAAAAAAAATCTGTGCATAAACTATGGAAGAGGAACAGGTATGACACCAGTGAAATATATAAGCCTATCAATCACAACTTTTCAGTAATAGTATATATAGATTTTAATATGGCATCTAATAGATTCCCTGTGGAAAAAGAATGGCGTTCTTTGCTCTCAGCATGAATTTATAAATGTACAGAATTTTATTACAGGAAAACCAGGTCAAATGGAAATGAAAGATGAAATGCACATCAAAAATGCATAAAGCTACATGCATTACAGAAATCATTTCCCATAAATTAGAGAGAAAGAAGACAATATAAATTCTATTGTTTTCTCAATCACTGGATGTTTCTAACCATGATTCTTGGACTAGAGTAGACTTATGTTGGTTTCTCCTCTTTTTTTTTTTTTTTTTTGGCTTTTAAAAGCCTTGTGCTTGCCAAGACCAAGCCATGTTGCGACTGGAGTTCAACATCTCGGCTAATGATCATATTGGACTCTGTTATGTGATTCTACTGAGAGTCTTGCATTATTCTAAATTTGCCGAGAACTTGGAAAGTGACCCCATCTCATTAAGTCTCCTCCAGCTCTGTGCAAACAACATGGCAGAATCTGGCATCTGTTAAAAGAGTGAAATAAAACAGCTCTGCTCCTAGTCACTTGACAAGAGTCCCTTCAGAAGACGATTAGGTGGGCTCAGTACCACCAATGCTCTTTAATCTGTGACTTCTGAGAAAGTGACAGTATAATAAGATAACTGGACTGCTAGACTCCCTGGCTCTGTTAAATCTCTCTAACAGTTGATTAAGAAAGAGCAATTTCTAATGACTCAGGACCATTAGTCCTAAATAAGGTTAATGAATTAATTTAACAGGCACTGGCATTTGGGAAGAGGTGTATGTGGCTTTAGGAGCTCTGATAAGTTAAAGAGGATGGCCTTGGTGACTCCACTGTTTCCGCAGTTTCACCCCCCTCCCCCAAACTCTAACTGATTGATCGGCTGCATCTCTGTTTCTTTACCAGTCCCCATTACTCCTGTTAAGCATTTGAAAAAATATGACATCGTAGTTGCTATGTAATTTTCTACAACCTTTTGCATTTGATTTCAAATCCACTATCAGTGCACTTCTCTTACCATACATACCAAGTCTGCCATGAATGGGGAAAAAAAAGGCTGTGAATTTCCAAGGACTGGTCAGTTGAACTCACTCAAATGGAAGAGGAAATTATCTCACCCCCCTCCCATGCCCTTGCTATGAGAGTTCAGAAAGATACCACCAACTGGAGTTCATTAATAAGTCACAAATTAACATTCACACATTTTTGCTTTCCTAGCATATTTGCGAGAACACTGGTAGTTGCGGGGGGGGGGGGGGGGGGGGAAGAATCTATTGCTTAAATCACACAGACTCCTGAAAACATATTAGGGAGATTAACTTCCATCATAAAACCCTGATTTAAATTCTTCTCAGTATAAAACACTCCACTTGTGGTCTCTTATTAAAACAATATACCACAATAAGTAGTAGATGTTCTTTTCTTCTAATTACTTTGATTGAAATCCAAGTCAGGCAAAAGCAAATATTTGATAATTAGTTAATAATAATTGCTGAAGGCTTAACTGAAAAGGGATTTTCACATCCCAGTCTTCACCTACTTTAAAGTGAGGGGCAAACAATCCTATAGCCAGATCACATTTAAAAACATTATTTATGTTACTCGGTCCTGTTTATAGCCCACACATTCTGTCATTTACTTAACCCGAAGAGGTTTTAAAACCAAACCGAACTGTAGGGATTTTCAGATAGGCTCGTCTCCTATACCGTATTTATCAAACTCCTTTATTGACACTACGTAACTTTCATTCAAACTCCAGACTTTCATGACAGGATTAGGGGACAGATGACTAGGAGCACTCGGAAAAACACACATTCCACATCAGTACCTGCAGACACACACCAGAGGCTGCTGGATATTTAGGATACTAAGAGGGCTAGGAAGTTTCCTCTTTAAAGTGTTCATTTACTTTCAGCAGCCACCAAAATTTTGAAAGGGATTCTCATCTAATTGCCTTTGGGAGGAAACATTATTACGATAATTGGTGCGCTGATCTGGTAAGGTAGGCAGTTTTGCTTTGTAACAGGGGAAGAGAGGAAACACACACACACACACACACACACACACACACACACACACACACACGTACGTTCCGAAATCCTCTTGATGTAAAACGTTTAACATTTTCTCCTCCCCCACTCCACAAAAAAAGTTTCCTTTAGGCCACGAGAAGGCTAGTGAGTGCCTGAGTCTCGAGTAGCTGTGGCGAGGTGCCCACCCAGCTAGAAGGCGCAGGCGACTCCTCACTCCGAGCAGCACCCACCCTGGGCTCCTGCGCCCTCCAGCCCGGGGCCCAGCAGCGTGCGTGCGGCTGTCAGACGCGCCTCTCCGGCCGCCTGCTGTCACTTACCGTTCCGAACCGCGCTGGCAAGGGCTACAGTGAGCGCGGCACAGTGCAGGACGAGCAGCCCCCAATCCATTCTCCTCAACTAGGACGCAGAGAGCCTCGGGCAGAGAAAAAGACCCGGGGAGGGGGCGAAGGAGACAAATAGAAGGGGAGGGCAAAAGGGAAAGGGGGGAAAAAAAACTCCCTCCCCCGATAGTCTCAAATCCTCCCGCAGCTTGAAAATCCTTCAGGTTGACTTGGAGAAAAGCAAGCAGCAGCGGAACACTGCCTTGATCCGGGAGAAATGCTTCTCTTTTTGTGTCTCAAGTCGCCTGCATCCTGTCATTTAGCTCCAGTTTCCTCTCTCTTTTCCCACACTTGTTCCTCTTCCAAGAGCCGCTGCCCGGGCCATTTCCAAAAAAAAAAAAATCCAAATGTGTGGGTGGGTGGAGGAGGTCTCGGTGTTGGAGGGAGGGAGAAGGGAGACACGGGTAGCCTAAAGCCAAATTCCAAAAAGGAAAGAAGGGAGAAAATCCGATGTCTTTTTTTTTTCCTTGACCCCCCTTGAAACTGACGAGATCGCGCCCAGGGGAGGTCCGGGGGGCTGTCTGCGGGAAGGAGAGAAGCAAGCAATTGAAAAGATGAGCCGAGACAGAGAGGAGTTTCACAAACTGCACACCCGCCTCTTTTTCCCCTCCCCTCTCTCCTTCCGTCTTCCCCTCCCCTCCCCTCCTCTCCCCTTTTCCTCCCTTTTCCCCTCCCTCTTTCCCCGATAAGCTCGCTTGTAATCGCCTGACAAGAGACAGGGAGCAGAATAAGTTTCCCTCAGTGTTTTTCTCCGTCAGTCGGTCTGTCTCTGAGTCCCGGCTAGGGTTCTCTAAGCGTAGGAGGTGTATATGTGGAAGGAGGGCGCCAGGGGCAATGGGTCTCAGTGCCAACTAATAGGCAGTCTCTCCTTGGGCAGTGAAAAGAGAAGGGCACAGCGAGCAAGGCAAGGCAGAGCCTCCGTGTGACCTGCCTGTAGGATGCTGTTCGCTCCGGGGTTGAAGGGACCCGGGAGATGGGTCCAGGGTAGTGGCGGCGGCCGCAGCAGCAGAGAGAGGGACTCCGAATCCTGGAGGAGAGGAGTGCGAAGCGCCCCGGAGGCGGCAGCTTGTTCTTGCAACTCACAAGCCGTCTGCTGCTGCTGTTGCTGCTGCCTCCGCTGCCACTGCTGAAGGAGGAACGGGGTTTGTCTGCACCCAACCCAGCAGAGACGCAGCTGTCCCAGCCCCCACCCCTGCCTTCCTGACCTCTCCAGCCCCCATAGTGGTCTCAGGAGCTCCAGTGTCGGTTGGAGGAGAGGTGGACTGCGCCTTCCCCACCCGCAAAGATAGGGTGGGGGTTGGCAGCCAGTTCTACTGAAAGCCAAGTGAGATCGATTAAGCGTAAGATGCCCATCTGCCTCAAGAGACAACTCGGGGTAGGGCGTCGGAGCGAGCAGCTTAGGGGGTAACCCAGCCTACACGACTCGGTGCCCGGGGCGCTGCCCACCCACTCCATTGTTCAGGGTCTCGGGTGCCCTGTAGTCCATGGGTGGAGAGGAAAGGAGGACAGTAGGGGGAATCTGGATCCAAGTGTATATATAACTGTCACCCAGCCCCACCCGTTCATTCTTCTCATGATCCCAGGTGCTCCTCGTTCCTATTTTAATGGCACCAAGCCTACTGTGGCCCTAGATTCCCAGGGGGAACGAGAGGAGGAACCTCTGTCCACTTCTACTGGGCGTTCGCTGCACCCTTCCAGCAACAGGCAAGGCACATGTCCTCTAGCTTCTCTCCCCCCCCCCCCACTCCCGCCCAACTCTCGTCCCTCTCGGGAGGGGTGTTCACACTAGCAGTTGACTGGCCCCTGGTTCCCTCACCCTAGGATTCCTCCTAGCTCATTTCACAGATAGCCGCTATTGAAGATCATCAGTGCACCAGAGTATATAAAATATTTCACGTGGAATAAACAGGCGGAGACCAAGGGATCAGGCACTCTAGGTAGACGGTTGCCCCCGCGGATACCCGCGGAAGGAGGATGTTTTGGAAACCGTGAGGTCACGGCGTTTCCCCAGTGTTTGGCGCTTACTGACACACCCCGAAATCGGGACTTATTCCGACTTGGCACGCGAGAGGGAGATCTGTCAAGGGCAATTTACAGAGAGCTGGAAAAGGAGACTAGACAAGGAGCCCAGGATCCTGGCCGAACAACCAGGGAGTGCAGAGAACAAGTGGGAATCACGCGTCTCCTCCGCGAGCACTAGGGGCGTTGGTTTCAAATCCCGAAATAGTGGTGCCCAGAGAAATACTCTCAGTGCTGGGTCCCCGCGCTGTTTGTCTATCTCCTTGGGGGCTAGAGGATGAACTGGTACGTCAGTTTCAAGCCCAGCCCAAAGCACTCACCCAAACTGCCTGCTGTCTCCCCTGCCCCCGGAGCATTTCCCCTTGCGCCGCCTGCTGAGCACCTCTCACCCAATCTCCTCACCTGAGACCCCGACCAACCCTGCCCCCGGCACGCCTCCTTGCCCATCTCCAGCCCTCAGATCCGCCCCTACTCCCGCCTCCCCAAAGGAGGCCGCTGGAGGCGCTGCTAGGGAAGCTAGACTCTGGCTAGGGTGCCGGCGCTAGGGAAGCGAGGATAGGATGTCTGGTGGCTTTGTAGTAACAAGGCATAACGCAGCCTTGCCCACCTGACCGAAAAGCGGGAAAGGTTCCTTCCCTGAACCCCAGGCTGGCGTTCTTTCTTGTCCTTCTATCTCCACATCTCTCTTCCTCCTTTCTTCCTCTTCTCTCCAGCCAGCCTAGTAACTCAGCTCCTAATGTTCTACACGGAGCCCCGCCAGGAACACAAAGGTCTGAGGGTCTGCTCGAACTTCAGCACGCCCCTCTTTCCACCACCCATTCAGAGGCAGAGACAGAAAAACAACCCTAGGGTTCAGGCAGGTTGACAAATGGTTGGGCCGGTTGGAGGGGTGGGAGATTAGAGTGTCCTGGGGACATCCGGGAGTCAGCTCAGTCTGTGCTCAGCCAGTGTTTGTCCCTGTAGTCCGGCACATTCAAGGCTGAGCCAAGCGGGCACGCAAAGAATAACCTTGCTCCTGTTTTTTTTTTTTTCTGTCTGTTTTTAGAAAAGTGCTAGTTCCCTCTTCTTTCCTTGCTGAGTACTGCCTTCCTATCATCTACCCCCCAAAATATGAGATTTGAGATGCCCTTCTATGCCACCCTACCCCCTGGCAGAACTGTTTGATGGATTCAAAGCAAACTATTCGCTTTTCCTTCTCACCAGCTATGGGCATTTGTGAACTCCTTCCTCCGACCACCTTAAAAAAAAAAGGAATAAACTCTGTAATATGGATAAATCCTGATTTCCAAGTCCTGTTATTCTCCTTAGGCCCACCCCTTAAATCCTGCCACGATTTGCTAGTTTTAGCAGACCAGGCTGGGGCTTTTGTTCCAGCCTCCCCTTGATTTCCCCACACGCCTGCATGGGGGTTGGTTCAGAGTAAACTATACTTGCTTATTACCTCTTTTCTGACACCCCCAGTAATGATGTAAAAAGCCAATCATAAATTTCTACAAACTCCAGAAAGAGGTGGGGATGAGAACACAGGAGTAGTGGGTGGAAGGAGGAGAGATTGCCGTCCATGAGAGAACAAGGGAGAGACCCTGGAGGAATTTAGCACTTTTCCCTAGGGTGGCATTATTTTAAAGTCTCACCTAACTCTGAGTTTAGGGCCTGATGAACACCTCATTCAAGCTTAAGTCCAGCCAATATTCTGAACTGGTCAGACTCAGTTTCATTGAATTACACATTCATCCACTAGCACTCTTATTTCATTGAACCAGAGCTTGGTCCTTGAATCAGCAATATCCAGTTTCATTGACGCTCGCAGAAGCTACTCAAGCCTCAGAAGCTGGCTTTGATCCCATTGAGCCAAACTGGAGTCAGTGGCCTTTTTTTTTTTTTTTATGAATACTGTGTAGTAAAAGCTCAATATCTTCCATCATCTTATCAATTTGTCAGAAGTTAGTTTAGATCCACTGTCCCCAGAAGGCCATTTTGACCCTCAACTTTATCAAATAATTTTGGGTTGAAGCAATATGGAAAATCAAGTTGACATTTTAGAATTCAGCGAAAGACTGTAAACACCCGGACACAGTAATATTGAAAAGAATCAACACAGAATATGATTAATACTCAGAAGAGTGGTTAATCGTAAAAAGTTTAACACTAAATCATAATTAAAGATGAACTGCAATTAAAATTTATTCCATTTTAGGCTGAATGGCAATTATATTAAGTGGCACTACCATGTAAATGATGTAATTTGCAAAGAAAGCATGTAGGACCCTATTTACAGCTATCCATCTCCATTTTAACTAGTGGCAGGGGAAGAAAAAAATAAACCATCCTTTATGACAGTTTATGTTAAACCTTTGAAAAAGGAATATAATATTGGAGAAAACCCCAACAATATGCACTTTAAATTTAGTGTAATGCAATTTTTTTTAAAAGTAAGGGATAGAAGTCATATACTAACAATGTCCAACTTTAAATATTGCATCTAGTCTGAGCCAATAAGAAAGTTCCCTAAGGATAAGAGATCTAATCTTATTGTTCTGAATTAATATGTTTAGAGTCCTAAGTTATGAAGTTTCTCTGACTGAATTTTAAAACAAAAATCATTAAAGGAAATTAAATGAAATTAAAATAATATTAAACAATATTAAATTCATTAAGCAATTAAATTTAAAAATCATTAGGTGAGAAAACATATGAATGATGATTTAGAAAGAAATTATGTTCAAATTATTAGAGAAAATTAAGAATATCATTGAACAATACTCAAAATATAAAAGAAGTAACTTCCCGCTAAGATTTAACTGAAATCTTATAAAATAAATTTTAAAACAAGTTTAGAAAAATG
Organism: Vombatus ursinus; assembly: GCF_900497805.2. NCBI lineage: Eukaryota > Metazoa > Chordata > Mammalia > Diprotodontia > Vombatidae > Vombatus > Vombatus ursinus. The sequence continues at coordinate 9,114,521 of NW_020954639.1, read as the reverse complement.
TTAAAACAGCAAATATTTTACTACTTCATAGAGAACTTAAATGTTGAATCTATTTTTAAAATATAAAACCAACAGACTCAAAGCCACAACCACTTTTACCTTTTATGGCTTCCTTTACAATTTACCAATATAGGTAGTTTCCAATTTACAAGACTGTTGCGGTCTAAAAGTTTCTTTTTAAGTAAGTTGTTTAGAACTCTAGTAATTTCCCATGGAAAATATGGTGGTTCTCAAAAACCCGCAAAGTGCTGTTTAACCTACAGTGTAGCTGTATCATAGCACTAATTTTATTATTTCAGAGTTTGTGTAGGAGGTGTGGGTGTGGAGGGTGTACTGGCCTGGGAATATAGCCACTATATTAACACATTTTCTTGGAAAAGTATTCCAGATTATGTAGGGAGAAAGAAACTCAGGGAGATGTGGAACACATAGTTCCCCCTTCCCTTTTGCGTATCATATCTGTAATGAACATTGATACCTAGAATGAGACAGTAATAGGGAAGCATCTCCTACCATTCACCCTCCCTTCAAGGTAGAAGAGGAAGCCACTGATGGTCTTATCTGAATCCAAAAGGGCAGTTTTGTAAACTTGGAGAAAATTTACTATGTTCCAAGAGGAACCAAGATCCCAAAAGAGGGAGATCATTAATGTATGTTGATGTAATTATTGATGTGTATGTGTATATATATATATATATATAACATGTATATGTGTGTGTGTATATGTGTGTGTGTGTGTGTGTATTCCCTGTGAGTCAGGGCATACCTGTAATGAAAAAATGCTTTGGTTATTGAAAATTTAAAATAATATGAAAAGTATTTTCCATTTAATTTTCCACTTTCTTAATAATTCTGGCAAAGTAATGTTAGATTTGAGGTTGATGTCACTTATGGGAAAATGACAAATCTTTACTTTTTAAAAGGAGCTGATCAGGAGATCCCTGGTTGATTTGATGAGTTCTCCTACTTCCCCAATCAAATTGAGATTCCAAGAGTCTAGACCTTTGTCTGAAGGCCACTTTCCATATGGAAAGATATGCAATCTAGCACCCTGGGAAGAAGACTCAGGGAATTCCTCTGATTGGTTCCCAGTGACTCTAGCTACTTCCAAGATAATTAGGACCTGAGTTAGGAGTGTGGAGGGAGGGAGGAGACAAGCAATCTGGACCTTACCAACCTCTCTATTGCTATGAGTTGCTCAGATGATACAGGTGTAAGATGAATGGAAAATATTTGCTTTAATCAAAAAAAAAACATTCTGGGGTGCGTATCTCTGTGTGTATATGTACGTATGTATATATGTATAGGTATGTGTGAGCCTAGTGGACCATTGGAGTGGTTTATTTTTTTATATTTGTTCATGTGCTCCTATGAGTCCTTTATGTCTCACGCATTTTCGTAGTGAGTGAAATGAAGGCAGTCTGTTCCATGTAGTATATTTAGCGCCCACTGAGGAGATGGGGGTTCCTGTTACCAATATTTGGAAAAACTTAGTCATCCTTAAGTCATCCCTAAGATTTATTCTGGAGATTTCTCAAGAGTGAGACTTCCAGGGAGGGAGCAAAAGCCAGAGAGAAAAAGAAATTATCCTCTTGGGCTGGTAGTTAGACCTCTGGAGTAGACTTGGGTCTTTGTGAACCCAGAGTCTGGGAGATGGAGAACACTGACCTTGGGCACTATCTAAATTGGATTCAGCATTTGAGAGTATAATGAAGGCAGATTGTCAAGTGAACTGCAGGTAGGTAGGCATGAAGGAGACAAATAAATATTAAGCACCTGCTGTGTGCCAGGCACTGTGCTAAGTTATTTACAAACATTCCTTCATTTCATCCTCACAACAACCCTGGGAGATAGGTAGTATTGTTATCCTAGCTTTACAGTTGAGGAAACTGAAACAGACTGAAGTTAAGTGACTTGCCCAGGGTCACACAGCTAGGAAATGTCTAAGGTTGGGTTTGAAATCAGGTCTTTCTGACTCCAGGTCAGGTACTCTAGCCACTGAACCACCCTGCTGAAATGCAAACAAACCTTAAAATGAACAAAATAACCCAGAAAAAAAGATGTGGCTGTGGTTATTTTGACCTAGTAAACATGGCCTCATTCACACCTTCAGTTCAGTTTCCGTGTCAGCTCTTCAGATCTGAGCAGTGTCTTGTGCATACAAGGTACTTAATAAGTATTGATGATTGGTCCTCACCTACATTCTACACTATCTCAATGGAACTGCTGGAAGACCAAGTAAATGGATTCTGGTCTTTCTACGGAGGAGTGGAGAAGAACAGGGCTTTCTTGGAATGTTTATAGACTAGAATAGCATCGGCTCACACATAACAACAGATTCTTAGCTTTTTCCGGCAGTTTCTCCAAGTTGTCAAATGGTTTTAAATACCCCCAACAAAAATTCTAAGTAAGAATGTTGACAGCCAAAAGAAATATCTAATAAGTTCTCAGAGTGGGTTTCCCTCTGTACTGCCTTACTTTGTCTTCCATCCAGGAATTTTTCAGTGAGAATTCTGGGTATGGACTAGGCCAGGGATGAAGAACAATGGTCCCCTAGGTCCTCAAGTGTGGCCTTTTGACTGAATCCAAGCTTCACAGAACAAATACTCTTAATGAAAGGATTTGTTCTGTAAAACTCAGTCAAAAGGCCACACCTAGGAACCCAGAAGGCCACATGTGGCCTCAAGGCCTCAGGTTTCCCACATTTGGGTAGACAAAAGGAAATGTGGGCAGTAAGGGGGTGAAATTTTAGAGCAACAGACTACTAAACTATACATATATATGTTTATATGTATATGTGTATATATATTATATATATGTATATATGTATGTATACATCTATATATTTATGTCTCTATCTATGTATCTATGTATCTATCTAAACATTTTTTTGGGCAAGGCAATCAGGGTTGAGTGACTTGCCCAGGGTCACACAGCCAGTAAGTGTCAAGTGTCTAAAGTCAGATTTATTTGAATTCACATCCTCCTGACTCCTGGTCTGGTGCTCTTTCCACCATGCCACCTAGCTGCCCCAAAATATCTATTATCTTGAAGGGCAGGAGTCAGGAAGACTCATCTACCTGAGTTTAAATCTGGCCTCAGACACTTACTAGCTGTGTCACCCTGTAAATGTAAAATGAGCTGGAGAGGGGAATGGCAAACCACTTCAGTATTCTTGCCAAGAAAACCCCAGATGGGGTCATGAAGAGTCAGATACAACTAAACAACAACAAAAATATTGTTTTAAAAGATGAGCTCCCTTGGAGCAAGAACTGTTTAACAATTTTTTTCTTCATAACCTCAGAACCTATCACCCTTCCTTTGCCCATGCTTAATGCTTAATAAATGAACAATATGGACTATAGCCCTAAATGTAAAATAAAAACACTAGCAAAGCAGAATTTCTGTACTGATCACAAATTGTGCTCATGTAGACACTGGATCAAATATTTTATAAGCAAGTCCTTACTCTCTAGATGGAGAAGCTGAGACACAAGGCCCTCATCTCAAGAGCACCTAGAACAGCAGAGCTAAGCCATACAACCAGTTCTGTTTCCAGCCCAGTGCCTGTAAGCCATCATCCAGTGAATCAACCTTGGGAGGATCAAATTTGTCCATTACTTCTGCAAATGTTGCAGACTCTTCCTCCTTTGGAAATATAGCTACTGAAAACTGGGAAAAGGAAGTTCTCACCACCAAACTCCACTACCAAATAGTTCAACATTCAGAAATGGTTATGGTTTTATCAGCGGAAATAACATTAAAGAAGATACATTATTATCTGCGTTGCAGTTCTTCTCTAAAGACCATGGTGCTTTTCCATCTGATTTGCCACTGAAACTGCCTCCATTTGCCTCCCTCCTTCAGAATGTGAGCTCCTAGAGAGGAGGGTCCATCCTGCTTTTCTAATTGCATTCCCAGGTGGTTAGCATGCTGCTTTGTACATAGAAAGCACTTAATAAATGCTCTTTAATTTATTTATTCACCAGGATTATCGAACTTGGCAAAAATCACATAGTTTTGTCACAATGGAGGTGCAAATGGAAACTTGGCATTCTGAATCTAAATTCAGTGTCACAAAGAATGTGGACCTAAGATTTACAAGTCAAATAGGATGAAAATCCCAAATTTATTTTTGATAAGTTCTTGAGAATTTGAGCAGATTTATAGTTTGTAAAGTCAACTGGAGGAAAAGATATTATGCCAGAAGTTCTAATGGCTGCTTTAAATTCATCTTGAAATATAGTCTAAAACCCTGAATGAAAAGGTAAATTGAAAAGTTTCCTTAGTTTCCTGATTTTCAAATATTTTGAAACTGTGGGAGCTTTCATTGCTATTCGAAATCTTAAGCCCTTGTATAATATTGGGGTGGGACCTGAAGCTGATGGAGGGACATAAAGTGAAGTTTGCCTGCTATGATGAAAATGTTCTTTCTGGTAACTCCTAGACCTGTATCTTTGAACTATAGGATTCTATAGAACACAAATCCAGAACCACAATCTATCAGAATTACTCAGATAGAATGTTGTGTTTGTCTCTTACAAAATCTTCTGTTATTGCCGGATCAAGACTTTTGATGACACTAAAACTATTAATTTGATATTATTTCATTGTGATAAAATATTCCAAGCGATTAAAATATTCCTCGGCTATGGCAGCAGCTTTCATATCACCTCTAAAAAGGAATTTCTCGCTTATAAGCTTAGTTTATACACATTTGCTTGCCTATTTAGGCATATATGATCTCCATGAGGGCAGAAAGCATCTTCTTCATCTTTGCATTTCTAACTACTTCACAGAGTACCTTATACATACATATTTGTTTAATTAATTCAATTTAATTGAACACACATTTATTAATTCAACAAATGGATGATGGAATGAATCAAGGAATCAAGGAATGAATTCCTATTACAGTGAAAAGAACACTCTATTTGAGGTCAGAGGACTTGTAGTCAAATTCCAACTGTCAATTACTACTACCTGTGTAACTTTGGGCCAATCGCTTAATCTCCCTGGGCCTGTTTCTATACGTGAAAAAGGAGGGGGGGTGGACTAAATGGTCTCTGATTGCTTTAAATTCTAAAAGCCTTTGATTCTGCAAATGAATAAGAACATGTAACATCAGATATATGTCTAGGGATTACATCCTTACTAGTGACAAAGGCTACATGGTAGCATCAATTTTTACCTCAACTTCAGTTCTTTCTTGGGTGTTTTTAGACAGAAAAGATAATAGAAACCTTAACTGTCTTTGGTATTTGTTTGTTTGTTTGCATTCTCGTAATGATGACATTGCGAGAGCATGGACTATCTTGTTTTCATCTGATTTTATTTTAGCTTTAGGGAACCCTCTTTTTTATATATTTATATATACATATGTATTTATTGTTTAATTTATCATTTAATATTTTATATATACATATATATATATATATAGGAGCAAGAACTGTTTAACAATTTTTTTTCTTCATAACCTCAGAACCTATCAGCCCTCCTTTGCCCATGCTTGATGCTTAATAAATGAACAATATGGAATATAGCCCTAAACATAAAATAAAAACACTAGCAAAGCAGAATTTCTGTACTGATCACAAATTGTGCTCATGTAGACACTAGTCTCAAATATTTTATAAGTAAGTCCTTACTCTCTAGATGGAGAAACTGATGAACAAGGCCCTGGAGACTGAGGAGCAGTAATAAGACCCAGCCCAGTGGTAGCTGAGACAAAGGTTTATCCAGCAGTGATTAGATTTGGATATAAACTTGGTGGGACTAATGTTATGTAGAAACTGTGCTAAGTCTGGGTCTACTCTCCCTAGAGACAGAGGTGGTATAGGGGAGATTGTACCCCTGAAAATTTGGTGGGGAAATGTTTGGACTCCACTTCTTGATGTATCTTTGAAATAAGTATTTCTTTGTAAAAGCCAATTGATGTGAGTTGATTAGATATAGCAAGGTGCTAGTCAACAGGTGGTGGACTACAAGGGAATAGGAGCACAAGAGGATAGTATTAGAAAAGAGTTACTGCCAGCCCCCTGGGGCACTCATTGCCAGCCTTGCCCTAGGCTAGTGAATTCAATATATTCCCTACAGAAATTTTAAGTGGTTTAAAATAGGGGGAAGAAGGAAAAGGTTGGTCACACTAACAAATGGGAAAATCTGGAAGGGCCTTCTAAAGGATGTGGTACTTGAGCCTAGCCTTGGAGGGTTCCAGGAGGCAGAAATGAGAAGGAAGAGCATTCAAGGAATGAGGGACAACTTGTGTAAAGACACAGTTCATAGGTATGAAGGATGTCATGCCATGGACAGAAATGTGTAGGTCAGTTTGCCTAGAACACAGAGTATATGACGGGGAATAATTTCTAATAAGCCTAGAAAGATAAGGTGGAGTCAGATTGTGAAAGATGGAGAAGTGAATGGTTTATTGTAGAGTTAATGTATAGACAGTGAAGTTTCCTTATCATGGTCAGATCTATGTTTTAGGGATATCAATTTGGCAGCTGTGTAGAAAATGGAGGAGAGATTGACTGGACGCAGCAAGATTAGTTATTAATGGAATCATTAATAACTCATCACTTCTTGACTGGACTATTACAATGCTCCGGGCAAGAGGTAATGAGGGCCAGGACTAGGGTATCTGTGGTGTGAATAAAGAGAAAGCTGTAGATGGGAGAGATTTTGAGGGGATAAAATTCATAGGACTTGGCAACTGAATGAAGAAGGGGGGGGTAAATGAGAGGAAAGAGTAGAGCATGATTTTGAGGTTGCAAAGCTAGGTAACTGGAAGAATAGCATGGCTCCCAGTAGAAATGGGAAGTTAAGAGGAGGGGTGAATTCAGGGAGCTCAGTTTGGATATGTTGAGTTTAAGAAGCCTAATGGAAATCAAAGAGATGTCCAGTAGGCAGTTGGAGATGCAGGCCTGAAGCTTTGGGTAGGGAAAAGGGCTATATATGTAGATTCTAGCATCATCTTCACAGAGAGAACTGGGTGCCGATGAGATCACTGAGAAAGAGAAAGTATAGAGAGAGGACAGGGCCCAGGACAGAGCCCTGGACTGTACCCAATATAGAGAATGGGATATGGACAATGATCCTGCCAAGAAGATTTAGAAGCATCAGCCAGGAAGACAACCACAACAGCTTGCAGTTAAGAAAACCAAGAGAGGAAAAAGAAGATGAGGGCAGCCAACAGTGCTACACGCAGCATAATGAAGTTTGAGAAAACATCATTGGATTTAGCAATACAAAGATCACTGATGGTCTTGAAGAGAGCAGTTTTAGTCCAAATGGTGGGGCATGAAACCAGGTCTCATTGATACATGAATAAGAGGTGAAAAAGTTGTAGCAAGGAGGTGTAGATAATTTTTTCCTTGGAGTTTGGCTGTGAAAGATGGAAGAACTATCATATTAGAATATGGTATAGAATATAGATTATAGTACAGGAAGATAGGATCCCTTGATGGCAATGATAGGGTCAATGAAGGATTTGAAAAAAGGCCTGAGGAGATATGGGCATATTTGTAGGAACTAGGGAAGGCACTAATGGAAAGGGGGAGATTGAAAAGTAGAGGGAGAGAAGAGATGATTAAAGGGACAAAGTGCCAGAAGAGATGAGACAGAAGGCACTGAGGGGCTGCTTTTGGCAAAGAGGGCTTCCTCAAACTTCAAAGACTAGAAAAAAAGGAAGAGAATGAGGAATAATGACAAAGTGATCTGAATTGTGGAGTTGGGGAGGAGAGAAAGATTATGATGTTTGAGGGAAGGTCCTCCACTGAGCAAGATTTTATCAGGCGTGGTGTTTGTGGCTTGAGAAGAAAAGAGGATGTCTGGAGTAGGTGTCGTAAGGTGTGCAATGGAAAATCCACTGGGGAAGTGGAGTAGGGTTGGAGTGCAGCAGTGAGGGCCCCACTGTGATAGAATAAGGTAAATCTGGAGTGACTCTAGGCAGCATGGTGCTGTGACTGCCTCCCACTTAAGCAGGAACGGAGAAGGCAGGTGGTAGGAAGAGTCCAGACCATGGCACCAGGGGGCTTGAAGGGACTCAAGGGTCAAGGTTTCCATACATAGAAGTGAGGTTGCAGAGTCTGCAAACCTTTTATTTCTTGTCTTTTTGAAACCTGAGCAGTATTTTCCCATTAGATTATAAATTCCTTGAGGGCAGAGACAGTCTTTAGCCTTCTTGTGCACTTAGCACAGTGCCTGGCACATGGCAGGTACTTAATAAATGTTTGATTGATATTTTCCGATATTGTCTTTTACTATAAATGTGATCATTATTATTATATTAATATTTTGTTATATTACATTTTCTTTTATTCCAGGTGCTCACTTTTGTACTGCTCATCAAATATTGAAATATATGTTCCCATGGTTTGGAAGTATCAGATCCTTCATAAAATTTGTCTCCCTCTTCAACCTATAGAAGTGGCGGCATATAAACTCTCGTGATCTTGATAGTGGGGTTTGTCTGTTTTTGGCTCCTAGGCCATAGCAAGATGAGATGGCCAAGTATCCCATGAAATGATGTTTGATGCCCCAAGATAAAAACAATCCCATAGGTTCACTTGTGAACCCTACTTAGCTGTGATCTCCCTTTGTCCTCCATGTTAGCCCATTGTGAGAATGATCAGTAATGATGTGCTTCAGTTCTTCAACTAACAAGTTAATTCTTTGCTCATTGGACAAGGGTCACTTATTTAGGGATCCACAACTGATGGTCTAAAAAGTGTGGGATTCTTGCACCTTCTGATTCCCTTCTCACTAATGTGACACAATTACTCTGGCAATGAAATGGGACTGTATAGGTCAGCTGTTTAAAATTTCTTTCTGTTTAGTGCATTGCCACAGTCAAGTAATTCATCACCTAGTGGCCAGTGGGCTAGCAGGAAGCCTCTTCACTCATTCAGTTTAGCTCTCTGATTGTAGATGAAATAGCTGGGATTCTATCTGACACCTTTCCAGCTTATCAGAACCCAACCAGACTTGAGGAGACAGGAAGATGTTTGGAACATTCAAAATGGGAAATTAGGCAGGGATTTGCTTCATCTGCAAAGTTTGACCTTAACATCAACTCTTGGAACAAAGGATTTGCCAGAATATGCTGAAATGTTTTGGGGACACGGTAGTACCTGGGAATAGTACAGTTTTTTTTTGGGGGGGAAGGCATTACTTTTGAGAGGGGTTATTAAAATGTATTCTTTTTTTAAAGGGGCAATTGGGGTTCAGTGACTTGCCCAGAGCACACAATCTGAGGCTGGATTATGAATTTAGGTCCTCCTGACTCCAGGGCCAGTGCTCTATCCATTGCACAACCTAGCTGTCCCTTAAAATGTAAGATAGTAATGTATGAATGGTGACAGCCTTTAACGGAACACATTTGACTACTAGATTAGGTTCTAGTAGAAGACTGTTTCCCATCATTGTGACTTTGCACAGGCTGTCCCCAGTGCCTGGAATGCACCCCTTTTTCATCACTACCTCTCAAAAATCCCCCGTTTTGTTCAAAGCTTAGCTCAAAACCACTTTCTATGGGAGGCTTCTGCCTCCTCCTCCCACTTACCCCATTACCTTGTAATTATTTTCTGTTTATTTCCACGTGTGCATGTTGCCTCCCCCAATAGAATGTAAACTCCATGCAAGCAGTGAACATTTCATTATTTTGTATCCCCAGAGCACACAGCAGACACTTTATAAATGCTTATTCATTGATTTATAGATTGATTCTTGTCCTAGCTTCTTCCACTGTCTATACATTACCTTGGGTAAGTCACTTCATTCTTCAAAATTTCCTACCAAGACAGTAGGTTTAGAACATAAGAAGTTGGGCTCCAAGGTCCTTTCAGCTCTTACATTCTGTGAATCTCTGATCCCACTGTCTCGGTTGATAAATTATTAAAACATTGCAGTAGATTTAGCACTATCAAATATCTATTAAGGGTCTATGTTCATAGAGTGCTGTGTCAGGAGTCCTGTGAACCAGGTTAAACTCACACAGCCGTTGTGCATCTCGGAGATATGACCACCTTCTCAGCTGGTATTTTTTTTTTCCTGCTTGAGCTATTTGTCTGCCTAACTTAGACCGTAAGTCTCTGGGGTCAGGAACTGTGTCTTCTATGTATCTTGTACGGAGCATACTGTCAGCACTCAATAACCAATGATAATAATAAAGAAAACGCTATCTAGGGAATGTCAGGAGATGACAAAAAAAATTCTATGCCTGTTTTTTGTTAAGTGAAGGCCAAGTGAGTGCTTGTATTTATCTGAGAGTGGGAGGATGGAGGCAATATAGGAAAATTCTGGACATTTTTGCAAGGTAGCTGGGTTAAATAATCAAGGAAGAGCTCCGTGGAGGAAAGGTGGAATAGCTACATTTTCCTTTTTTTGATTAGTAAAACATCAGGTAGCTCCTCTGCTTAAGTTGTAACAACACCATTAAAAAACACACCACCACCCTGGGTGCTCCGATTAATGGTAACAGCACATCAGCAAACTGAGTTTCTGCTCTCTCGTTTCCGGTTTTAATGAGAGAACAGTCATTGGAATGCTACTAGTTCTAGGTCAGGTCAAAGGCAAATAATGAGTGGTCTGTGTTTATGAATGACTTTTGATATAGTTTCCTGCTCTTTGCACCCTGTGGCAAATCCTCCCCTCTCCCTGGTATTTTCTACAACAATTCCCCAGACTTAATCATTGACTTAATTTTTCAGTTTAATCCCTGTTCTGACTTGCTCATGGTAGACAATGAATGGGTCAAAAAGAATTATGGAATTTGGTAGTTGAAAGGGACCTCACTGACCATCTAGTCTAACTCATACCCAAAAGGACAGCCCACTTTACCATATCTGACATTGAAAGGCAGCATGGTATGATAGTAAGGCCGTGGATTTTGGAGTCAATGAACCTGGGTTCAAAATTCAGCTCTTTTATTTACTGTTTTTTAGGGAGGTCACAACCTTTATGGGTTTCAGTTTCCTCATCCTGTGAAGTGAGAAAATTGGATTCGATGACCTCTGTGGTACACCTAACTCCAAATCTTTGAGCCTATATATGGTCATTCAGTTTATACTCAAGGACTTCCAAGGTGGGAGAACCCACAACCTTCTGAAGCAGCCCAGTGGATTTTTTTCTTGTTTTTCTTGTTAGGACATTTTTCTTGATATCAAGCTTAAATTTACCTCTTTATAACCTCCACCCATTGCTCCTGGTTTTGCCCTTTGGGGCCAAATATAACAAGTCTAATAACATGCGACAGCCCTTTAGATACGTGAAGAGAGCTATCATGTCTCTTCTGACTCTTCTCTTCTCCAGACTAAACATCCTGTTCTTTGCCCACTATGGCAAATTCCCCCTCTTCCTTCTTCCCCCGTGAAAGACATGGGTGCTTCAAACCACCCTCATCTAATACAGACTGAAGGATCTTCTCTACCTTCAATGCTTTCCTCTGGCCTTTCTCCAGCTTAATAACGTGCTTCCTGTAGTTCTTAGATCTGAGCACAATTTTTGAGACATGATCTGACAAAGGCAGAGAACAGAAGGACTAACACTTCATTTTTTCCTAGAGGCGATGACTCTTTCACGATCCAAGATTCCATTGACTTTTTTCTTTTTCCTTCATGGCCCTATCATACTTCTGACTTACACTGAACTTGCAGACCACTAACCCCTCAGATCTTTTCAGAGAAACTGCCGTGTGGCCCCCATCCTATATGTGTGAAGTGGATTTTTGGAACCCAAGGGTAAACCTTTATATTTATCCCATTGTGTTTCATCTTATTTGATTCAGTCCAAAGCTCCCTTCTGTCAGGATATTTTTGGATGACTCTGGATGACTCTGTCATCCAGGGTGTAAGTGATCCTTCCCAGCTTGGTGGTATCTGCAAATTTGATAAGCATACCTTTGTCAAAGTCATTGATAAAACACACTGAATATTTTCTCAGGGCTGGAGCATAATGTTTAGAACAGAGAAAGCTCTTGCTGAGGTTATTTTAATTATTTACTTACAGAAAGGGCTTGCCATGACAGGTTACCTGTATGGGCACATGACAAATCCTCACCTTCATGGATTCAGGATGCTATTTTGTGCTGATGACATGGTGGTTTTAGAATAGTTTGCTACATCTGGGTCCCAAAGGATAAAGAAGGATGAGGATAAGAACTATTGTTCCCTTATGACATAGTTACATAGTTTCTTCACCCACCCTTCCATTCCCCCAACATCTTTATGCATCTTTACATCTTTGCTACAATTGTTTCATCCATGGCACTTAGTAAAAACTGTCCTTGGAAAAAACAGGTCAGCTGTATAAAGGCTCCCAACAGTTCCATGTTTTCTAAGCTATAAAGACTGCTTGCTTTTTACTAACAACAACCAACCAACAACAAAAAAGGGTCTTTTTTTTTTTGGTTATTGTTGCTGCCTGTGAATTTTCCCATTTCATGCTCCCTGGGTGGATCTCTGTAAAATAAGTCTGTGGAAAATGGGTAATGAGGAAATCATTGCCTTAATTGAAGGTCACATCTACAAAGATTCAGGTAAGTATACTTTGGCTGATGGAAAAATCCTCCAGAGTGATATCCTGCTGCCCTAAAATAGAGGCTCTGTAGTAATTTGTCAGAGCCACCTTGGTCCCCTGGCTGGTGTTTGACCCATTGTTTTCCTTAATCTCACAACCAGGTAATTTCCATCACTAATGGCTACCTAGAGTTGAGGGAGTAAGGGGAAGAGACTCCAAGGGGGTTCTTAAATGAATGGGAATGTTTTGGACTATGTTTAAGTTCCCTGGACACACATTCATTCTAAATCCTCTTGATGCTGCCTTGATGCGATTCGCATACCACATAACTGTTTGCAACCTTTAACGTGCCCCTTTTTGATCCAAGTGGTTTATCCTCTGGTTGTGTCTTTGTTGTGCCCCCTAAGTAGAGTTTTACTCTTAAAAGAAAAGGGAAAGAGGGAGTTGTCATTCTTCGTGACAGGTATTGAAGGTTCAATTCTTAGGCTTAATCTCAGAGAAAATTCCAAATGCAAAAATTGTACTTCCGTGAACCCCAGTTTCTGAATCCACAGGTGAATCCTGGGATATGTCAAACAACATTGCAGGTGTCTCACACTAGCTATGTGATCCTAGGCAAATCACATAAGGGCTCTGGGTCTCAGTTTCCTCATTTGTAAAATGAGGTTATTGGATTCAATTCCTACAAAGTACCTTCTAGGTCTAAATCCATAGGGTAACAGGTAGAAATATTCCCTTACCACTGCTATAGCAGTGATGTCTAGTGAAAAGAGCACAACTGTAATAAGGCAGAAGATCTGGGTCCTAGGTCTAACTTCACTGCTTGAGCTTCCTTGGGCAAATCATTTAACTTTTATGAGCCTCAGTTTCCTCCTCTAACAAATGATCACTGTGATACCATTATAGGGCTATCTCTAACAGAGGTTTAGTGGGTATTGAATATATTTGAAAGTGTTTTTAAAACTATAAAAGTGTCATGCAAATGTAAAGTATAATTACCAATCACTAGTTTCACCTCACACTTTTATTCATTGCAAAGTTGGCCCTCTCTCCCCACCTTTTTTTTGGGAGACTTAGTTGTCCTTATCTTAGAGAAGGCATAAATTCAGTGACTACCCAATGGCTTAATCCTAACGCTGATCCGTATGGAAGGTGTAACCTGTTTCATTTTTCTCACGTAGGCCAGTCTGTCCCTTCTGAGGCACTCTAGTAGCCTTCCTTCCAAGGGTTTCCCATATTGGTGTCAGGCTACATAGGAATAGCTGATTGGCTTTAGTTCTCTTATACCTCAGAAGTCTTGAACTTAAGTGATCCACCAGACTCAGCCTTCCCAGAAGCAGGGACCACAAGAACCAGCCCCTTTTGAAATTCAAGTGGTCTGACAAACTAAAATACATGACCTCAGCAATTATGCTTTTTACGAAGATGTGTGCTAGCTTCTCTCTCTTCTCCAGAGGAATGTTAAATTCCATAATTTTAGTTCTTTATTTGGGGAGATGGATAGGCAATTCAAGACTTATAGATTTTGTGTTCCAAAAGTGTGTTTATAAAATGGTTGTTGGAATTCATAATACAATTGGCCACCCAAATGATATCATAAGTTTCAGGCCTCTAGGCCAACCCACAAAACCTATTTGACACATAATATGATTGAAGTAATAACCCAGAATTTGGAACCTGAATTCAGATTCCTAAGATCTTAAAACCCAAGCCTGGAATTCTGGGCCTTGGGCCTCCACTAAAGTCCTGAGCACCTCCCCCGCTACCCTCATGAATCCTGTGGGTAATCAAGAAGTACACAGAGTAAAGAGCTTGGGATGGATAGATTCTGGCAGCGAAGCAGCTTTCATGGCAGCACTAGGGGAAAGCTGGGATATCATGGAATAGGAATCAAAATTAAGGGGGGACCTTGGTGGCTCCTGAAGACTAAGGATGTTGGTCAACTAAGAGTGCCGGTATTAGGGGATCATGTCAGGAAATGTTAATAAGTGTTGGGTTGTTAGTAAGTCTCAAACCACCTGTATTGAATTTATACAGTATAGTTATGGATAGGTGATACGGTGTAGTCGATACCCCGGTGGCCTGAAAGACAGGAAGACCTGGGTTCGAATCCTGCTTCTGACATATATATATAACTGTATTTGTTGCTCAGATGTGTTTGACTATGAGCCCACTTTAGGGTTTTCTTGGCAAAGATACTGGAGTGGTTTGCCATTTCCTTCTCCAGCTCATTTTACAGATGAGGAAACTGAGGAAAACAGGGTTAAGTGATTTGCCCAGGGTCACACAGCTAGTAAGTGTCTGAGGCTGGATTTGAACTTAGGATGAGGCTTGCTGACTCCAGACCTGGTGCTGCATGCACTGTGGCGCCACCTAGCGGCCTATAGAGCCATATAACCCTGGGCAAAATCAATACTCTAAGCCCACTCTGAAATTATAAATTAAATAGCTGTCTGCTTATGTAAATAGGGTTTCCTTATCTGGGAGTTCCCTAAAAAATGAAATCACAAATCTAGCACTTGTCTCTGTCTCTATCTATCTAGCTATAGATACTTCCATTACTATAATATCAACCATATTTCACTTGTAAAAAGATTGTTCATTGCTTTCAAATATTTTATGTGCTCACAGTCTTTTAAAGTAAAAACTTTCCCTTTATTATATATTTATCATGTATTGTCAATTTCACCATGCTACAGGCTTTTCCCTTATTTCTTTTAAATGGTATTTCAAGTGCTTTCTAAGTAACTTTAAAAAAAAAGTAGCCTACAAAGCAATGAAACTTTTTTTTCAGTTCAATCTTATTTTAAGATTTTCTTCACCCCAAATTTCTGTTTGGTAGAAAAAACACCATCATTCCAATGCTGTTTGGACAATTGAAAATTCTTGCTCTCAATCTAGCTATAATTTTTTGATGTGTTTCTATTGCTGAAAATTGTTTGAAACTACCTTTTACTGACTTGTTTCTTATCCCTGTGGTGTAAGAATATGCAGATAACACATCTATCCTGAAATGCCCTTAATAGCTATCATATTTAGAGAAATGCCTCTTTCCCCCAGACCAATGTGGTGTTTTATATATCCTCTGAATAGTTTCTAGGATATCTGGGTGATGGATTTGATTTTGAGCAATAAGTCAGTTATAGAATCGGTAGAACTTCTTTTTTTGTTGTATTTTTAAAGCAGCCCTCACTAGTGATATAGTCTTGCATAGCAGCCTTCAGCTGGGCAACATCAGGTTGTGCTATGATAGTTGTTTTTTTTCTGTCTCTTTTTCTCCTTCCAAATGATAGGCCTGGAAGAAAGCTTGCCTTCTTACTGAAAGTGTCCCAGCCACATGATAATCTATCCTATTTTAAAAGACCAGCCAGCGGAAAGAATTTTAGAACTAACTGAAAAACAAATCTATTTTGTACTTACTATGTATAAGGCACTATGAGGGATAAAAAAGAAATCACCTGTATTAAAGGATCTTACAGTTCAAATCAATGAACACTAATTCAGTATTTACCATGTTTTAAATACTATAGTAAGTGCTGGGGATACAGAGATGAAAAAAATGACAATCCCTACCCTCAGCAGGCATACAATCTTAACGATGTCAAGGCATGTATACCCTAAAAGATAATGAATAATAGTGGGGAATAGAATTCTATAATGATAGAATGTTAGATGCTGGAAAGGGACTTGGATATTATTTAGTCCAGCACATAGAATTTGCTGATAAGAAACTGAGATTCTTAACAATTAATACAGTTGGGGCAGCTAAGTGGTGCAGTGGATAGAGCACTGGCCCTGGAGTTAGGAGCACCTGAGTTCAATTCTGGCCTTAGATACTTGTTAGCTGTGTGTCTCTGGGCCAGTCACTTAACCCCAATTGCCTCCCAAAACAAAACAAAAAAAGAAATTAATACGGTTAATGGTAGAACTTGATGTTAGTAGTAGAATGTAAGCTTTCCAAGGACAGAGACAATTTTGTTTTTGTCTTGGGGTTCCAAGAACCTAGTATAAGGCCTGGTATAGAGTAGGTACTTGATAAATGCGTATTCAATGGAATTGAATGTAGGCTTTATTTCCTGGCTCCACATAGTTAAGTACTTAATGAGCGCTATGAGGATTCAGAATAAGGAGGCACAATGGGGGTGAGGAATGATCAGAGAATACTTTACAAAGGAAATGGACTTCAACTGGGCCTCGGGAAATTAGATAAATGGGGCAGATGTTATAAACAGAAGACATGCCAATGAGCAAAGGGATGAGCAGGGAAATGTGGGCAGGATGGCATATTCAGGGGCAGTAAGGAGAATAATCTTGTAGGGTAGGTAAAGTTAGAAAAGTAGGTTGGATCAGATTGTGGAGGGCCTTGAATATCATCAAACTAAGGGGATTGAAATTTTTTCCCTGTGGATAATGGGGTTCTTTTAAGGTTTGTGAGCATGGAAAAATCATGATGAAATTGTTTTAGGGAAATTAATCTTAAAACTGTGCAAAACGCATTAGAGGGAATATCAATTACATGGTAGAATCATAGAATGCAGGTGAAAGACACTAGAAAATAATCTGGTCCCCTTATCCTTATTTTATTATAAGGAACCCTAGAGAAGGAGAAGTTAACTTCTTGTTAACTTGTTAAGTGACTTGCTCAAGGTCACTCAGCTAGTGAGTAACAGAGTGGGGTCTAGAACAGTGGTGGGGAACCTGGGTTTCTAGATCTCTAGTCCTGTGTTTTCCCCACTATATTTCCCTGCCTTACCAGCTGCTAATGCAATAATACAGGTGTGGGGTGAAACGTGTGAGCACCCTGCTCATTCACTTTCTCCATTTACAAACTATTGCATTGTTAGATACTGGAGGAAACATTGTCGATAAGTAGATCTCGAGTGCCAAAAAACCTTTTTTGTTCTCCATTCATTCTGGTTTGGATTTTGTTGTACAGAGCTGACTCTGGGCTCTTAAAGACGGTGCTAGTGAACTCTAAGATTTGGTAGCTTCTACCATGCTGGGAAAGTTTGAGTATGGGCCCAGTAATGAACTTCATAAGTATTGTCCAAAGGCCCATCTAGTTCAATTTGGAGATATTTATCACCAAGATCACCAGGCTGGCTGCCAAGGGATGGATATGCTTTTTGGTCTTAGAAACTTTTGAAGAGCTTCTGGGTAGTATCCATAAGGATGAAGCTATAAATCCTAGAAGTACTGAAAAAAATATAAGATAGCCATTAAGGGACATAAGCTTTTAATTTTCTATTTAAGTTGGTTCTCTCTTTATCATGCTTAAAATATAAGTAGTTTCTAGTAAAGGAGGAAACAATAACAGGAACAATAATAATATGGGGAATTTTCTTGCCAATCGTGTCTTCTTGTTATTGAAAGTGAGGGGAACTCACTGCCTTGGGATCCATTAAGGTGCAGAAAAAAATGATACTACTCTAATCCGTAAGAGTACCTATAGGCTGTAATTTGTAGATGCCTATAAGTAGGATATTAAATATTAATGCAAATCAGACCTATGATTGAGTTCTGGGAATTCAGAATTCTTCAAACTAAACAGTGAAATTACATTGTGCAGAGCTAAGTGAAGGAACTACAAGGCTTCCCATTTCTCTTTTTCCACTCCATTTTGTAGACTCTATCTTGCTTTCCGGTTACTCCATCTCTCAGCTCTGGGCATTTTCTCTGGTTGTCCATCATGCCTGGAATACTCTTCCTCCTCATCTCTCCCTTCTGGTTTCCATCAAGTTCTGACTAAAATACTGTTTTCTACAGGAAACCTTTCCTAACCCCTCTTAATTCTCATACCTTCCTTTTAAAATTATTTCCTATTTGTCCTGTACATAGATCATTTCTACATATTTGCTTATTGTCTCCCCATTAGACATTTGAAGGCAGTCTTTTGCCTCTCTTTTTATCCCCAGTGCTTAACACGGTGCTTGGCACATAGTAGGAGCTTAATAAATGTTTATTGATGACTGGGGTGCATGCTGAGCATATTTGTATCACCTCTTGCATTAATTAGAAGTGACAGCTAATACTGACCTAAGCTTGCTCTCTCTGTGTTGAATTTTTGACTTACATCTTCCTCTGGTTGGTGGATTGAGAAGGTATCAGTAATTACTGATCTATACACCTACTTCCTCATCTCTTCAAAATCTATATAAGAATGATCAACATGAACTTTCAGGGTGTCCTTTACGTAAATATCAGAAGGGAACAAGCTGGATTTTATAAATGGTGTTCTTTGTACTGTGTGCCATATCTATATAGTCACACAAGATAAGTATTATATCTTATAATACACACACTTTCACACACTTACAATGTACAGAGTACAAGACTCCACTGTGTTTATTGTTTGTTGATTACTAAAAAGTATTTAATCTTATAGAACACAGTTGAACCTTAAAGATAGTCCTCTAATGAGACATTTCATGGCAGCTAGGTGTCGCAGTGGATAGAGTACTGGGCTGGGAATCAGGAAGACTCATTTCATGAATTCAAATCCGGCCTCAGACACTTACTAGCTTTGTGACCCTGGGCAAGTCATTTAACCTTGTTTGCCTCAGCTCCTTATCTGTAAAATGAGCTGGAGAAGGAAATAGCAAACCACTACAGTATCTTTGCCAAGAAAGCCCCCAACAGGGTCGTGGGGTTTTGGAAACGACTGAACAACAACAACAGCAACAACGAGATATTTTATACTCAACATTATTAAAGAGTCTTTTATAAATAAAACCAAAGTATCTGTTTCCAAACATTTGATTATTAATACTGAACAAAATACAAAACATACAGAAGGGAAGAAGGTGTTTGTTAGTGTGGAAGACGTTCTGGATGGAACCCAAATGAAAGAAGAATTTCTGGTAGATAGTGAAGTCCTTCAAATGTTCTTGTTCTTGGGTGAACTTGTACTGACTGTCTAAAGCGCGAGGACATTTCGGAACTTCCTGAATAAGATTCATGACCTACGTAAGATTCAGCCTAGCCATCCACAGAGGAAAAATTACTTTGTTGAGAGATGCCTGTCATCCTGATTGATATGTAGGTCACTGGATATTCCATTGAGTTGGTTCATTTCTACTCATATCTTGGACAGATTGGATGAGTGTGAGTTGGGCCTCATTAAGAAAAGAGTGACTTGGATAGGCGTTCGAAATTTTGCATCACTTTCAATGTCCTCCAAGTTTCTTCCCGATTCCTCATCTTTTTATCACCAGTTTTCTTCCGGTGATATTTCATGGCTGCAAATATTAGGCTAGCACAATTCCCACAGAATAATAATTGAAGATCACCCAGAGGGCATCCAAAGGACACATGGGATATCTGAGGAGGCTGCCCGATTTTACCAATAATAACTTGTGTTCAAAGAGTGGCACAAAATTTATTATTCAGGAGATGTATGTCCAGAAAAGGAGGTGGGCTGGTCAATAGCAAGAGTGAGGAGTAACACAGGCACGCCTTGAGTACTGTGCTGCTATCCATGTAATGTTACAAAGAAAAAAAATAGAAACCCTAAGGGGAAGACTTTTAGTATGTCAGGTAGAAGAACTCTCGTGGAGAACTTCCAGACAGACGTAGACAAGAAGAATATAGGATGAAACATCAAGCCTAAATTTGTTTCTTTGTAATCTCTACCCATTGATCCCAGTACTGGTAACTGGAGCCAAGAAGCATCCCTCTGCCATGTGACCTCGTGGTTTGCTCCATGTACTGTGGGGAAAGAGGGGATTATTGAGCAATAGTTGAGCTGTTCTATCCATCCACGTTTATGTAACCCTAGATCCATTAAAGTATTAAAATAGAATTATTGTCGTTATTTTCACATCCCTGTCAGGAGAAACAATGATTTATTGACCCAGTCAGACAGAACTTTATACAAACATTCTGTACAAGTCCTGTTTTTGGTCTCTGCCATGTAACAGCTACCCTCTATAAATAAGATAACTTCTGTGAGCTGCTGGTGCTGTAGGTAAGAGGAGGTTTACTGGGCAGTAGCTGAGCTGACTGGATAGAGACATAGACCACATATTCATCAAATTTCCGTATTTTGCAAAGATAATAGGAATAACTCACATGTCGGGCAATGGTGTCGAAATCAAAAAAAGATCTCAACAGGATAAAATGATGGGGTAAACCTAATGAAATAAAATTTAATAGCATAAATCTAAGTTCCTATACTATAAAATCAAAGACACAAGTATAAAGCGGGGAAAGTAAGGCTAGATGCCCAATTGCTCAACAAGATATTCTAAAGAAATAGTTTATTATAGCAAAAATCAAAACAAAAACCAATCTGAGTGTACCACTTGCCTGTTACAAAGCCTTCAAAGTTACCCCATTACTGAAAGGATAATGTTTACTATTTAATTAGTCATTAAGATCTCCCAGATGTGAAGATCTTTCCAATCCTCTCGAGATTTTCCTACTCTACCCCATAGCTCCAGTGAGACTGGTCTATTCAACGTCCTATAAACAGCACATACATTCCTGCCTCTGCACCTTGTTCATCTTGGCCCTCCCTCCCCTCTCGTGTTTCTCCCTAGCCCAAGCCTGCCCATCCACCTAGCATCTGGCTCAAGTTCATCCTCCTCGGTGAAGCTCTATCCAAACACTTCTGCCTACTTCCATTTCTGGGCTCACACTCCTTCTTGTGTGTGCCATGCATTTCACATTTAATTCCATACTTCTAGAGGAAAGGGTGAAGAGTAAGAAGGGGAGAATCAAGACTAAGGACATACAAACAAAATGCCTTTAGAGTACCCACAAAAGCCAACTGTACAGAGAGAAGGCTGTCTTGCTTCCACTGTGCCCTCGAAGGTCATGTTTTCATCTGGACGTCATGATGTCTCATAGCAATGTTTCATGCAATTAATTTTCCACGTGTTTATGTCATATTATGAGAGCTATGTGCTGTAAGGGAATTGGCACTGGATATAGAGAGGACTTGGGTTTGAATAATGGCTTTGCCACTCACTACATGTATCAGTCATGGTTCTAGGTTGCTCCGTTGCAACGTCTCTTGTATATGCCTCCTTCTCTCCTCTGATACTGCCCTCTTCACCTCATGCCTGAACTATTGCAATAGGTGCTGGTGGTTCTGCTGCCTCAAATCTCTCTCCACTCTAATCCGTCCTCCATTCCACTGCCAAAGACATTTTCCTAAAGCACAAGTCTGACTATGTCACACCCCCCAACATACTTAATAAATTCCAGTAGCCACTGGATCCTGTTGCCTCCAGGTTCAAACACAAAATCCTCTGCTTTGCATTCAAAGCTCTTCATAACCTAGCCCCTTCCTACCTTTCAGGTTTTCTGACGCCTTCATCCCTGACACATACTCTTCAATTCAGTGACATTGGCCTCCTGGCTGTTCCATGAACAAAACACAACATCTCTCTGCTCCAGGGATCCTCTCTGGCTGTCTTCCATGCCTACAATGCTCTCCCTTCTCATCTGCACCTAGGGGCTTCCTCAAGTCCTAACCAAAATCCCATGTTCTACAGGAAAGCTTCCTCAACCCCTCTCAATTCGAGCGCCTTCTCTCTCTTGTTTCCTATTTTCCCTATATATAGCTTGTCTGTATGTCTTTGCATGTTGTTCCCTCCATTAGATTGTAAGCAACTTGAATAGAGGGACTGTCTTTTGCCTCTTCTTATGTCCCCAACACTTAGCATAGTGCCTGGCACATAGTAGATGTTGCTTAATAAATGTTTATTGATTGACTGAATGGATTATTCAGAGCTTGAGGACTGATATAAAAACTCCTTTAATAAAAGCATATCCAAAAACCTCAAGGTAAAAAATCAATCTCCCAGGTGATAAAAAGTCTACAGGAAAGGAAAAACAGATAGTTGTTCATTCTTCATTCTCGAAGAGGACCAGTGACATCAGGATGGTGATATCTTGACTTGCAAGTAAATTGGATTTAAGTGAGGCAGAGCTGTGCAAAGTCATCAGCCTCACTCTCTCCTCCAGTCATTAGAGTCCAGTGGCAAGATGGAGGTCAAGATGACTAGTCAAACAAACAAAGAGAAACAGATAAGAGTTATTAGCAAGGATAATAAAAAAGTCAGCAAGGAAATTTTATAGGGTCTCAAGACTACCCTACCAAAACCAGAGTACCATCTCTATATTTTCTGTCAAAGGGCCCACAGTTAGGTTCTGAGATCAAAGCCAACTCAAATCACCCCACATCTGCTCCACAGTGCCGTGGCTCACAATAGTCCCAATTGGTACCATAAGAGTACAGGTACCAGCTCACAGCTGCCTACTTTGATCAGTGTCCTGGCCTACAAACCCTCTATCTCCTGACTATGGGCAGCTGTAACATAGGCAGTTATAATCACAAATCTTAGCTTCATAACACAATAGCTCCCCGTCTCTTTCATTCCCACAGCAAAGGCAAAAGAGCTCTATCACAATGGCAACAGTGGGCCAGCAAGCCACTCAGGGTCTCTGGGTCCTAAGAAATGAGGGGACATGACTGGATGAGCATCTTCTGACTTTAAATCTATGGTCTTATTATTTCATCAATTAAGATTCCCAAGTATATGATGAGGGAAATATGGCTAGATGACAATTCATCTGAAAACAGAGCTGGTGGTTTAGTGGACAGTATGGTCAATATGAACCAACAGTGGGATATGTTAGCCAGGGTAATTAAGGCAGGTTCAGGCTCTATCATGAGCTGTGTTAACATGTGTAAAAATGTCATGATGATTCTGTTACATGGGACCTTTTCAAACCAAATCTGGAACATTGGGCTCAGTTCTGGGAACCACATTTTAGGAAGGACATTGCTAAGCAAGAATGTCCATAGAAGGGAGCCACCAGGATAGTGAAAGCCCTTTAGAAAAAGGCCATATTGGAAGAAATGCGGATGATTAGCCTAAAGAAGAAGAGATGTAGTGGGGATATCATGCCAATCTGCAAATATTTGAAGGACTATCACACTTAAGAGAAATTAATCTAGTTCCTGTTGAGTCATTTTCCAGTCTGACTGTTCATTTGGGGTTTTCTTGGCAAAGATCTTAGAATGGTTTGCCATTTCCTTCTACAGCTCTTTCTGACTCCAGGTCTGGGACTCTATCCACTTCACCACCGAGCTGCCTAGTTAAGTTCTGCTTGGCCCCAAAGCACACTACGTCTACTGGGAAAGGGTGGCAGAGGAATGGGAATGAACATTTATTAAGCACCTGCCATGTGCTAAGGACTTAGTAAATATGATCACAAATTAATATTATCAAATATTATTTGGAAAGAGGAAGAAGGAAGAAAATAAGCATTTATTAAGTTCCTACTATTTGCCACGTATATCGTGCTAAGTGCTTAAAAATATTGTCCCACAATAACTCTGGAAGATAGGTGTTATAATGATCCTCATTTGGCATCTGAAGAAATTGAGGTAAACAAGGGTTAAGTGACTTACCCAGGGTCACACAGCTACTAAATATCTGGGGCCAGATCTGAACTCAAGTTTTCTTGACTTCAGGCAAAGTGCTCTATCCACTGTACCACCTAGCTGCCTCAATATCGGCAAACACAGGCTTGTTGTCAGGAAAATTTTGGGCAGCTAGGTGACAAAGTGGATAAAGCACTGGGCTTAGAATCAGGAAGACTCATCTTTCTGAGTTCAAATCTGGCCTCAGACACTACTAGCGGTATGACTCTGGGCAAGTCACTTAACCCTATTTGCCTCAGTTTCCTCATCTGTAAAATGAACAGGAGAAGGAAATGGCAAACCACTCCAGTATCTTTGCCAAGACAACCCCAAATGGGGTCATGAAGTCAAGCACAATTGAAATGACTGAACAACAACAATAACAAAGAGGAAAAACTTCCTAACAATTAGAGCTACCCAAAAGTAGAATGAGCTGCCCTGGGAAGCAGGGAGTTATCCCTCATTGTTAATCCTTAAGCAAAGACCAGGTGACCACTTGTTGGATATATTGTATGGAGAGTTCATTCAGGTATAGGTTTGTAAGGGACAAGGTATCATGCTCCCACAATTTAAGATAACCTTTGACATCTTACAACATCAGCAAAGAATTTGGTAATAACAAGTTACATTGTTCTAACAAGCTTGCAAAACCTTGAAAGGGCAAGCCAATGAGAAAGGCCCTAATCTTTTAACAGACCCCAAAGTTCTAGAGGGCAGAGCTGGTTTTAACCTGCCCTAAGCAGGACAAAGGGCATGGGATTTTGGACGACGAGTGATGGGAGGGAATGTCGAGGGGACATAGGATGGGAGATTGTGTAAGATTGTAACCTGGAAAGGAATGGACCAATCTGGGCCTGGAAGGAAGGAGTTGTGGCGTTCTAACAGTATAAAACTTTTTCTGGCTTCTGTAATGGGCGCAATCTCTTCTGAGAGGTGTGCCCAGGTCTCTCGCAAGGACTGTAAATAAACTATCCTTCACTCACTCCAAGCTTAGTTTCCTTTTTAACTTGAAAGCTTTATTTCTCTAAGGCCTTATTTCTAACAGGTTGAACAGAATGGCCACTGCCATCCTTTTCAGCTCAGAAATTCTGTGATTTTTTTGTGACTCCATGTTCTCAGAAGACAGAAAATAAGTGTTAGATTGGGTATATCCCTCAGAGAACCTAGACCGTTATTACAAGGTACACAATAAATCTGGTCTGCTGTTAGTCTATTTAGTACTTCCTTTTAGCTCTTAGAGGAAAACTTTTTCATATTAGGAGAAGAGAGTGTGAAGTGTCTCCTTCTTATTTCTTTTATTATCTCCTAGAGTTTCTCCTAGGCCTGAGGATAGTGAAGCTAGCTTCATTTCCTAATTGATCTCCTCACCTGAAAAGTACTTAACACAGTCATGAAGGCAAGGCAAGATGAGGCAACAAGTATTGATTAGGAAGCATTTACTATTTGCCAGGCACTGTGCTAAGCACTGGGGATACAAATACATGTACAGCAAAAAGAAGGAAAAGTTCCCTGCCCTCAAGTAGCTTCCATTCTAATGGGAGAAGATAACACAGAAAGGAGAGAAGGTGACTCCAAATGTGGATTAGTATAGTAGAGGGATATTCCAGGATGAGAAATTCCCAGCTGATGAGGCAGGTACCAGAAAGTAGAAGGCAATTGAGTCATAACGGCAAAGGCCAGAGGATCAGAAACATAACTGGAAGGGCATCTCTCTTAATATAAACCTTAATCCATCTTTTCTGTGCCCGTATGCATTTACGTGTTCCATAGTCTTGTCGTTTGCACAAGATAAGGTCTGTACCATTCACTGGCTGGCTGGATTTAGCCCAGAAATAGCCTCAACTCTGTCTCATTCTCTTGCCTTCAGTCAATCTCCGGCCTAGCATGTATAGTACAGTAATTAGGCATTTCCACAATGGAGCATAATGTATATTTCATTGCATATTCAATTTTGTGTTCTTTTGATTACAATTCAGGGACTTAGGGCGGAGGGGGTGGGAGGCAGTGTTGCTTTTAAGATGATTGAAACACAGCTGCTGGGTGGATACTCCCTAAAAATGTAAACCAGTGGATTGGTGCTGACCCTAGAACAACTCTCCAGTTGGCACACTGGCAGGGGAATTGTTCCTTTTTCCCCCTGCAGAAGTGAATCTGCTTTTGTTAACAGTTTTTTTTTTTTAAAGTAGGTTAAGTTTTCACGGGTTATGTATAAAACTCAGAAGTGGGTTTTAGTTTCACTAGATGAACAATGGTAAACACATGTGACATTCAGAGAAAAGGCATATTAAAAAATTATGCCTATTGTTGGAACATTATGGTTCCCTTCCTTTGGGACAGTATCATTAGAGTGTTTGCAGTCTTTTCAGAGAAACGAGAGGGAAAGGAGGAAAAAATAGAACTCGTGCGGCTCTAGATCAGAAAGATGAGAAATGGGAATGGTTAGCAGTCTTCCCATGTTCTGTTGATCCATGATCCTATAAGATATTTTATACATAGCATTTCACTCAAAGAACTTTTACCTAAAGTCTATGGGTCTTAGAAGACTGGAGTCTTTGCCAAACGTCTTAGGAGGCAGAGCTAGTTATGGCTATAGTTTCAAGGCCCTTAGAAAGGCTCCATGAGAAAATAAATCAATTCATTCCTTACTAGTGGACATCTGAATTCCCATAGGTTATGTTCCTTTAGCTTAAGGGTCTAATTCCTCTAAAAATGCAAAAATCTTGGTGGGGCAGGGGACCCTTTAAGCAATTGTCAATCGATTACACTTCAGTGTGAATTATCTAATAGTGTGAATTATCTAACTTTTGTTCTATGATACGGTGGATAGCATACTGGGCCTGAAGTCAGGAAGACTCATCTTCCTGGGTTCAAATCTTGCCTCAGATACTTATAAGCTGTGTGACTCTGAGCAAGTCACTTAATCCTGTTTGCCTCAGTTTCCTCATCTGTAAAATGAACTGAGAAGGGTCAGTTAGGTGGCACAGTGGATAGAGCACTGGCGCTGGATTCAGGAGGACCTGAGTTCAAATCTGCCCTCAGACACATAACACTTACTAGCTGTGTGACCCTGGGCAAGTCATTTAACCCACATTGCACAACAACAACAACAAAAATATACACATATAAAATGAACTGAAGAAGGAAATGGCAAACCACTCCAGTATCTTTGCCAAGAAAATCCCAAATGGGGTCGCAGAGAGTCTGACGCAACTGAACAACAACAACAACAACAACAACAATGGAGGGAAATAGTAAGGGAAGATAACATGAGGATCCTAGGACCCAGGGAAGGGTCATGGAATTAGTGTTAGATCTTAGAGGCCATCTAATCTAACTTTCTCATTTTATAGATAAGGAAGCAGAATTGGAGAGATTAAGTGTCTTGCCCAGGAAAACACAGCTAACAAGTGGCAAAAGCAGGATTTGAACCCAGATCTTCAGTCAATCAGTCAAAAAATATTTATTAAGCACTTACTATGTGTCAGGCACTATGCTAAGTTTTACTTATGGAAAGAAAGGCAAAAGACAGTCCCTGCCTTCAAGAAACTCCGAGTCTGACGGAGGAGATGACATATTAATAACTAGAACAAATAAGCTAAATACAGTCTAATTTGGAAACGATCAACAGAAAAAGGGCACTAGAATTAAGGCGGACCAGGAAAGGCTTTCTGTAGAAGGTGAAATTTTATCTGGGGTTTGAAGGAAGCTGGGAAATCCAGGAGGGAGAATTTAGGAAGGAAAACACTGGGGGGTGGTGATGGGGGACCGTTAAGTGAAAATGACTGGAGTTTGGAGATGGAGCTTGATCAAGGAACAGCAAAATAGGGTAGTGTCCCTGGATCAAAGAGTATGTGGGGGATGGGAGTAGGGGGTGTGACTTGTAAGGAGGCTGAAAAGTATGGGAGTCAGGTTATAAAGGGCTTTGAATGTCAAACAGACGGTTAGATACTTGATCCTGGAAGTGATAGGGAGCGACTGGGGTTTATTGACAATGTGTGTGTGTTGAGGGAGAGGGGGCGTGGTGGGTTGTCTGGTGGGGTTAAATATGAGCTTTAACAAGATCACTGTGGTAGCTTAGTCGAAGATGGACTAGAGTGGGAAGACACTTGTGGCAGGCAGACCCACCAGACTTCAGGTCCAGCACTCAAGTCACTACACTAGCCAATCTGATATCGTGTCCCCAGAGGCATAAACAACAAACCCATCATTCTGCTGACGCTCGACCTGGCCGGCAAAGCCACATTTTCAGATCCCTTTTTTGCATTCTCTCTGTCAAGCAGATCTGTCCAAGAGTAGAACAGGATGTCCTTGGGAAGTGAAATGGGCTTCCCTCCCTCCAGATCTCCAAGAAGCAGGGTGATGTCTTATCAAGAGGGTCAGATAAGGGTTTATTTTTAGGTATGGGTTGGACTAGATGTTGTCTGAGGTTCTCCAACTTTGAGGTCCCGTGACTTCCCTGTGTCCCACCCCTACCCTCAAACAATCTTGGGAGAGCTGTAGTTGATAGATGATGGCAGAGGAAGTAAGAGGTTAGAAACTCTTGTGTCAGCATTTGTGTAACTTGCAATGGAATTCTGCATTCTAGAGCTATTTTCAGGGAGATTTCTCTGGAACTGAAACTAGAAATGTGTTTCAGGGAGTGTTTCTATGTGGTCTTTTTGAAGTTAGAAGATGAGGTCTGGCTCCTGACTCCGGACTTAAAAAGAACACAAGTTAATTTTAGGAATTATTAGAATTTTTTTCTTTCACCTATTCTATCAGCAAACAGAACTATATATATAGAAAAAGAGTGCCTTCCTTTGATGCACTGGAAAGAAATACCTCTCTTCTTTCAAGACTTAGCTCAAGCCCTGTCTTCACCAAGTCTTTAGTGATCCCTTCAGTGGTTAGCGCTCTCCTCAAACTACCTTGTTTTTGGCCATATAGTATTTATTCTTTTAATTTTTATTCAGTACATATTTATGTATGTTTCTGTATCTCCTGTAAGAATGTAAGCCATTTGCAAGTAGGGATGATTGCTGACTTGTTGACTGACTGAAAATCTCACCTCTTTCTTCTCGTCAAAATATTTTCAACATACAACTTTACAAACATTTTAAGTGCAGAGTAATCACTAAAATATCCACTTGTGTTTACAAGACGATAGAACAGCTAGTTCATTTAGTGTAAAAGTCCACTAAACTGGTATAGACCTTGTATAGAACAAACAAGTTAAACACTACTTAATTTAATGTTTTGTTTTTCGATCACTTGTCTTCACACAGATGTGACCTAAATAAGCTGCAAATGTGTTTATATACATGGTTAAACTAGATGCAAAGAAAAAATGGATGCTAAAAGTCACAGAGGAAAGTTATGCCAGCTCAGGAGGAGACAGGTGGGTCCTAGTCAGAGATAACAATGATTTATATAGCACCTACTATATACCAGGCACTGGGCATTTTCTAAGTTTACCTCATGCGTTCCTCATAACAACTATGGAAGATAGGTGCTATTATTATCCTCATTTTACACTTGAGGAAATGGAGGCAAACAGAGGTCAAGTGACTTGCCCAGGATCACACAGTTTCATAAGTGTCTGAGGTTAGATTTGACTCGGGTCTTCTTGACTCTAGGCCCAGTGCTCTATCCACTGAGCCCTTGAGCAGCCTCCATATAACCATAAATTCACCCAGGTCAGGAAGAGAAATGGACTGGAAGACTGCATTTCTCAGCTGCAGCTGATTCCAGCACTTGCTTTTGGACATAGCCATAGTTTGATTTGATTGCTCAATAAAAAATATATAATAGCTTTTCTTTAAAGGCGTGATCTAAAAGAAATGGTATTACATAACAGAGTAGATAAATCGGGAAACACCTTAAAGGGATCACTAGGAAATCATTGTGTATGTTAAAAACCTTCAGTTGAATGTCCAAAATGCTCCTTTGATTTGCTCCAATTCAATTCAACAAGCATTTATCAAGTGACTATGGGCCTTACTATGGGGCAGCTAGGTGGTGCAATGGATAGAGTGCTGGGCTCAGGAATCAGGAGGATATACCTTTCTGAGTTCAAATCTGGCCTCAGACACTTACTAGCCATGTGACTCTGGACAAGTCACTTAACTCTGTTTGCCCTCATCTATAAAATGAGCTGGAGAAGGAAATGGTAAACCATTCCAGTAACTTTCCCAAGAAAGCCCCAAATGGGGTCACAAAGAGTCAGACATGACTGAAAAATGACTCAACAACAACAGATAGGCCTTACTATGGTGCAATGACAAAAATGAAACAATTCCTACCCTCAAGGAACTTACTTCCTACTATGAGTAAACAATATTTACACAGAGAACTAAATACCAAGTAAAGACAAAATAATTTTGGGGAATAAGAGAAGGTATTAACTGGGTGTAGAAGGCAGTACCACACACTTACTGTATTGTATCAGAATCCCCTCAACTTAAACTTTTATCCCCAAATTAACACTATCACATGCTTTCCATAACTGTCTGAAGTTCAGCACAACCAAGATCTCTGTAAAACAAAATTTATTTCTGAGCCCAAATCGGTGATTGACAGTGCGATAAAAGACCATGTGCTTTCCTCAGAGGGAGCAGATTGATTCTGACCTGCATTTAACATTAGTTTTTTATTGCTCATTGGGAAGTTTAGAATGATTTAAAGGTTACTGTTAAAGCAACATGGTATTTTTAGTCTGTTCTCGGAAGAACATGTCAGAATTGCAATGTGAGGGTGGAAGAGCAGAATTGTATCAGTTTATTTTGCAGTCTGATCTGTAGGTTTTCATCATCCCTATTGAACTTCCACCGTGGAAAATCTTTCCACTGAGGCATGTTGGTAACTTGTCTGTATATTATACTCTGTATCTATTTAGATATGCATACATTATCATATAAATGCCATATATATATATACTTATATGTATATTTATACTATGAAATTCATAGTTGCCTGGCATGGGGCACTGAGGGCGGCTAGTTGGCGCAGTAGATAGAGCGCTGGGGCCTAAAGTCAGGAAGATTCATCTTCCTAAGTTCAAATCCAGTCTCAGTTACTTCATAGCTTTGTGACCCTGGGCAAGTCACTTAACTCTACCTCAGTTTCCTCATCTGCGAAATGGATTGGAGAAGGAAATGACCAAGCATTTCCAGTATCTTTGGCAAGAAAACCCCAAATGGGGACACAAAGAGTCATTACATGACTGAAATGACTAAATGACAAAGAAAAGGGAGCACTGAGAGGTTGTGTGAACTCCCATTGGGGACATAGCTGGCACATGTCAGAAGTGAAAACTGAACTCAGATCTTCCTGCCTCCAAGGGAAGCCTTCCTTTTTTATTTAAAACATTTATTAACTTGCATTAATTAATGATTGTTTAATTAATAACTAATATTAATGATTAATAATTAATTATTAATGCTAATCAAAACCATTTATTAACTGTCTTCTATGTGCCAGACACTCCGCTAAGTACTTTACAAATATTATCTAATTGACCATCCATACAATCCTGGGAGGTGGCTGCTATTATTAATCCCTATTCTACAGGAGGAAACTGAGGCATAATGAGGTAAATTACTTGCCCAGGGTCACAGAGTTAGTAAGCATCTGAGGCCAGATTTGATCTCAAGTCTTCTTAATCCAGGATCTATTCCCTGTACCACCTACTTATCTCAAACAGTTGGATCATACCACATCTTGTTAATTCAGAATACAGCTGGATAATCATGGGATCATAGGATTTAGAGCTAGAAGAGGCTTTAGAGAGTATCTAGTTTAACCATTTATCCCCCAGGGTAAATATTAAATAATTTTTTTCTGACAAATTCAACCAACCTCCTAAAAGTGAACATTTTGTATCTTAAAATCATAAAAGCAAAAGAACATCTCCTCATTAGTATAATGGCTTTTTTCCCATTTCAAGTCAGTGACTCTGAAATTTAATTTCAATTAATTTTAAGCTGCTATCTTAAGTCTACCAGTTTTGTTTATACTGAATATAATTTATATTTCAAAATTTAAGGAGTGTTATGTCTATAAAAAAGTGAGTTCAGGATCAATCATCTGGAGTACAAATTCCAGACCTCATGGTGTTAACAGAAGTCATGGTATCTGAAAATTATTGCCTGAATATCTGGAATTCTTAATAAAAATTACAGGAAGCCTGAGGGTCTTCTGGTCAGCATATGTGGATTTAAAAGGAAAGAAATATTTCATCTCCTAGTAATTTCCAATTACTGAGAGGTAACTCCTTAAAAAGTCCCAGAAGGATTAGTGAATTGGCTTCAGATCTTGCTTTTCTTTTCCCTCATCATCTATGCTTTGTTTAGTTTTTGTTTTTGGAGCCATTGTAGATTGATTAAGGAAATAGTTCCATTTTTTCCCCCCTTTGAGTTCTTTTGTGAAACATCCTTTCTATTTCCTACCTCTTTGGCAGTGAATGGCTTGTACAAACAAAGTCCCATGTTCCAAAGTACCAAGTTCTTTAGACTGATTTTCAGATGACATAAATGTAAGGGCCTTCTTCATCCAGGTTCCCTTTCTCTATACTCTCTAGCTTCTTAATATCTTTCTTAAATTCTGCTCAGAACTGAACCCAAGACTTTAGGTGAGGTCTGATGAGGACAGAATGCCATTACTTCCCTATTTCTTGCCACCCCATGCAATCCAAGATTGCATTTGCTTACTTAGTGACAGGGCAGCTAGGTGGCTCCATACTGCATAGAGTGCCAGGCCTGGAGTCAGGAAGACTCATCATCCTGAGTTCAAATCTAGCCACTGCATAGTTGTGTGATCCTGGGGAAGTCAGTTAACCCTCTTTGCCTCAGTTTTCTCATTTGTAAAATGAACTGGAGAAGGAAATGGAAAACCACTCTAGGATCGTTGCCAAGAAAATCCCAAATGGGATCACAAAGCATTGAACATAACTAAAAATGGCTGACCAACAACAGAATTGGCAGCCACATCATACTCTTGACTTATATTGAACTGATAGTATACTAAAACTTGTAGACCTTTTTCAGAACAACTGCTATCTAGTCTTGAGGACATGTCTGCCCCATCTTGTACTCATGAAGTTGATATTTTTTTTTGTATTTAAGTATAAGACTTTTACATTTATCATTATAGAATTTCATTTAATTCAATTCAGTCCAATGCTCTAGTATATTAAGATCTTTTTGGATCCTGATTTTCTGACCCATTATGTTACTTGTCCCTTCCAGTTTTTGTCATTGTTGATGAGACTAGAAATGCCAGCAGATCTGTCCCATTTCATGTTAATTTGTTATTTTCCCAGTTTCTTCTACAAATGTCCTCAGGATATTACAACATACTGGATCTCATACCAAATTTTCTGATGACTCATTTTCCCCTCAATTGCTTTTCCATGTTTTGTGAGGCAACAGGCTTATAATAATGATACTACTTTGAAACATTTTAAATACAGAGTAATAATTAGTATATTAATCAGATCCTCTGCTATCTTTCTTTCATTCTAAAGAAATATTGGACTAATCTATAATGAGTTCATTCATTTGACAAACATTTGTTAAACAATAGGGGAGAAAGGAACAAGTATTTACTATGTGTCAGGCACTTTATAAATATTTTCATTTGATGCTCACAACAAGTCTTTGAGTTAAATGCAATTGTTATCCCCATTTTACAGATGAAGAAACTGAGGCAGATAGAGGTTAAGTGACTTGCCCAGGGAAACACAAATAGAGTCAGAGACTGAATTTAAACCCAGGTCTTCCTGACTCCAGATGCAATGCTCTATCCCCTGCACCACCTAGCTGCTTTTAGTTGTTGTTTAGTCCATTTTTTCATTTGTATCTAACATTTCATGCCCCATTTGAGGCTTTCTTGGAAAGATACTGAAGTGGTTTACCATTTCCTTCTTCAGTTCATTTTATAAATGAGGAAACTGAGGCAAAGTGAAGTGACTTGCTTAGGGTCACACAGCTAGAAAGTGTCTGAGGCTAGATTTGAATGCAGGTCTTCCTGACTCCGGGTGCAGTGCTTTATTCATTTCATCACCTTGCCGCTACTTTGTGTCAAAACTATGTGCTGGGGATGCAGAGATTAGAACAAAGTAGTCCCTGCCCTCAAGAAGCTTCTATTGCACTGAAAGGGAAAATATGTATGCAAAAAAGTAGAATATATGTTTGTGTGTGTATACACATATGCATAGATACATACATACATGCAAACAAACACTAAGTATAATTACCAGGATGTCAAGATACTAGCAACTAGAGGTGTCAGTATCAGCTTTCTGCAGGAAATGTACCTGAATAGAGTTTCACAGAAAACTAGGGGTTGTTAGAGGCAGAAGGAGGGAGGGAGTATATTCCAGGCTTGGGAGAATCAATCTATCTCACTGAGCTGAAGATGCAATGTCACCTGTGAGGCATAGAAAATAGGCTAATTAGGATGCTCTATAGAACAATGCAATAAGCCTGGAATGGCAGGTTGAAGTCAGATTGTGAAGAGCTTTAAAAACCCAATGGACAAGATTGTATGGTTTTCTTTTTCAAGTTGCAAAAGGGAGCCATTGGGTTTCTTGAGCAGGGGAGTGACACGATCGTGGCTGTGGCTTAGAGCAACATCAAGATAGTGAAGGTGAACCATGGACTGAAGACAGAAGAGACTGAATGCAAAGAGACCACTATGGAGGTGATTGAAATAGTCTAGGAGAGAGGAGAAAAGGGTCTGAACTAAAATAATTGCTGTGTAAATGAAAGAGATGGTGCAGTTATAATATTCTGCAAGTGAGCTTGCATTCTAAATGGGCACAAACCGCTTATTACCTCTGCTCATCAGGATCATGTTTGCTGGATGAGGCCATTTCTTTATCAACATCCTCTTTGTGACAATTCTTTTGCTTTGGCCAAATGTCTTTAAGAAAAAAGAAGTAATCAACATCAACATCCTTTACTTTTGATCATTTAGCATTTTTAAAGCACCAACAACTTGTTTAAAGAAGTTGCATCGAAGTGTTGTTTTCACATCTTTATCTTTCCTTGTAATTTGCTGTTGATTTTTACCCTTGTCCCTCATGGACCAGATATGTGACTTGCCCCAGGCAACTAGTTCTGTAGGGAGATGATATGAAAGTATACAAGGATAATCATTTTTTCCTTATCGGGGAAGATGTAGTGTACTTCTCTCCATGCCTCTGCCTCTCTATCTCTTGGTCTCTCTGTGAGGTTCAATGTTCTCAATGAAGAAATCTATTTGCTTCTTTCTTGAAAAGTATTCATGTTGTACAAGGATGAGACTTCTGATGAGTTTTTGACCAGCAAGGCTCCCTGAGGGAAAAGCAAGATATGGCTCATGCTAGATGGATCAAACCACTGCCTCTGCCTTCCACTTCAACCTCTCCCTCCTCTCAGACTCTGAAGGAGACAGTTCTGAGAAAAACAGCATCATATAAACCACTGGCCCTACTTCCAGCCTGGCCTTCATCAAAGGAATTAACCCTATAGAGCATTCATCCTTTGTCCTTGCCCTTACGAACACCAATTACTAACTGCCATTCCATGGGCAAGTAAGCCCAGGAACCCTGGGAATAGTAGCATTGTCCTGATCCCTCTAGCCCCTGAAGCCATTATCCAAAGGATCAGTTCTTGTGGAGGTACCACCTGACAACTGCTTCTGAGGGTACTGCAGCCCCTAACTCTACAGCTACTGAAGACCCTGAAAAGAAAATTCTTTCTACCAAAGTCCTTGGCGCTGTCAAAGAATTCAGCATCAGAAGCAGATATGTATTCATCAGCATAAATAACATGAAAGGACATTCATTGCCATCTGCTTTGTTGCTGTGACCATGGGGCCTTTCCATCTGACTTGCAAGTGAAATCTCCTATATGTGTCATCTACCCCTGTTGGAATATGAACTCTTTGAAAGCAGGGACTGCCTAGTTTTTATTTTTGTATCCCGATGTGCTTAGCACAGTGCTCTGCACATGGTAAGTGCTAAAAATGCCTTTTAATTCCTTCATTTCTTGATTCCAAGCTATCTCTCCCAATATATGTGTTTTTCTTGCCTTGTCTTATGACACCCTTCACCCTTCCATGTGTAGTTAGGTTAGAGGGCTTTCTGAAGTGCCTCAAAGAACTGCTTTATTTCTTCATCCTCAAACTCAAGCTGGACTGCAATTGTTTCCATGGTAGTTTGTAAGCTCACCCTCAACAGGAGTACTGTTGAGGAAGGAAAGATGAGGAAGGATCTCATGAAAAGATCTTTCTTATATCTTTTGCATGCACAGTGAAAAGAATCCCATCAACCTCTTTGTTCATCTCTGTGGAGGACCTGTGAATCCTTCTCCATTTATCTGCAACTATTTCTGGTGTCATTTAGATAAAGAATGTTAATATTGCTGTTATGGTAGGGGATCCCAGGTGAAGGCAGACAGCTCTGTGGAGCTCAGCTCACAGCTGTGTGTGAGTGTTTATCACTCCAGGCTGTTCAAGAACATCAGGAAAGTATTGATTTGGCATGACAACACCTTCTAGTCATTAGGTGGTGGTGTTTTGTGATAGAGCAAGAAGAGGTTTTTGAAGTAATGAACCATGGATATGTTTGTGACAGAATATGTGTATGTGTGTGTGTGTGTCATTGTGTAAGAGAGAGAGAGAGAGAGAGAGAGAGAGAGAGAAAGAGAGAGAGAAGAAGATGAAGATGACAATGATGATGATGATGAAGAAGGAGGAGGAAGAAGGAAAGGGATAGAGAGAAAGAATATGGCTGGAATATAGAACAGTTGAGCATATGCAGATTAGGAGTTTCAATATGAGAGAGGAAGGGCAAGCAAGTATGGACCTTTTGGAGCTGGTACTTTGTTTAGAGAATGAGTTCTTAACCTTTTTTGAGTGTCATAGAACCCTTTGGCAGCCTTTGGACACCTTCTAAGAACATTATTTTTAAATGCATAAAATACAAAGAAAACTAATTATATTGAAATATAGTTATGACTGCATACATGCATACATACATACATACACACATATATGTTCATGGACCCGAGGTTAAAACCCCTGGTTTAGAAAGAAAGGAGGTGGGCATACAAATGCAGATTCTCAGAGTCACTTCTGTGTGGGATGTGTAGGAGTGGGTTCTAGAGTCCAGCAGGCAGAAACAGGTAACCTTTGCCTGTCTAGCTGGCTGGGGGATGGGTTGGTCTTGGGTTTTGTGCTGATCTTCACAGAGTGCTATCTCTTTCCATGTACTGCTACCTGTCTTCGCCTGGGGTTCTGAACTAGAATGATAGGTATGATTCAGTTCCTTTAGGAGTGCATCAGTTTGTTGGTCATTTGACAAAGAATCCTCATTAAAAGCACTGATGCTTTCTGTTTGTCGATAGTCTGAGGGTAATGTGATTTTTAGTACCCTCTGTCCTCTTTTCTGCCATGTCATCACCAAGGAAGCCCAACAGTACCACACAGGCCTGAAGTTTGTTTAATATTTTATATGTTTCATGGGGCACTGTGAACATAAAGCCACACTTTGTGGACATCCTTATGATGACAAGCCTTCCCATACTTACCCAGACTAGTAGTGATATAGTATTAAATACAAAAGAATAACACAATATTTCTTTAATATCAATTTTCAAATTTAAGGTTAAAACTAAAAAGGGAGAAATAGTAATCCCACTGAGTACTGGAGAGAGTGTGTATGTATTTATGCATATGTATATTCCAGACCTATGATTTTAGTGTATAAGAGTTGCCTTCACTGGAGGAGATCAGCAACTTCTCTGTAATTTATACTCTTGAAGATTGCCCGGGGCACCAAACAGGCTAAATGAAGTGCCCGTGGTCACACAACTAATATTTGTCAGAATATGTTCCAGATCAGAGGACCAGCAAAGATGGATTGATCTATAAATCTTCCATCACTTATGAATACTCAGAAGAAGCTTACTCAGGGAAGAAGCTGTTTCCAGAAGACCCATATGAGAAAGCTTTACAAAAGATGACTTTAGATACAAAAAAAAAAAAAAAACCCAAAGATCGTACTTGACTTTAGAAAGTCAGTCGTTAGATAGTCAGATATAACAATTCAAAATTGGGAATACTGTAGTACTCAAAAAAAAAAAAAGACTCCAATAGGAATCAGCAAATTGGAGTAGGTTCTTATACAACAGAAGTCAATTTTGTTTGATGGGAAGTCTGTATGCATGATTGATTGCCTCAACTGGCCCTGGATTGAATAGTTGGAATCATAGGAGGTAGCTGACTGCCTAGACCACAATCCAACTCTGAAACTGTGGAGTTCCATGAAGAAGGATCTCACAGTAGCAGCTCCCCCCCTCCACTCCAACTCAAGCAAAGACATATAAAGAATTCATTGATCTTTCTTTTCAGAATAATCCTGACGCTTTTGACTGTGGGCTGTGAGGGGGGATATAGTAGCAGCAGCTATACCTTCACCATATGTTTCACCATTTGTTCTCTCCAGCATATCCTCACAACAACATAATTGTGTTAGACTTTGGCTCAGGGCTGGTAATCTTTATTTTCTAAAAATTTCTCAATAACAATCTTAAAACTTCCTAAACAAACCAATAAAAAAGGCAGGATTTGATCCCTGGTCTTCACAACTCAAAGAATGACCTTCATCCGCATTACGTCCAATAGATAGGTGGGTAACAAATATAGATCAATGATAGATGAAAAAGATTGATAAAATAGATAATAAATATAGATGAGAAATATAGGTAGTTGATGGATAGAAAGCTAGGTACGGATGGATGATAGATGGAAGAAAGGAGAAGGAAAGGAAAAAGGAGATCAAAAGAAATAAGGGAAAGTTTATCTCACTGAGGCTTGGTGGGTAGTATTGTATATTAAAAGGATATGCTCAAGTGAGGAAATTCAGAAAGCCGAGTGAAATAGTATAATAAAGTATTTAGGTGAAGTTCAAAGAAGGGAGAAAGACAAATAACTTTGCCATTGGACAGAAAGATGAAATACATGAAGAGGTTGAGAAACAGATCACATACCTGATAGAGAAGTATGATATAGTAGTAATGGGAGACTTAAAAAATTTAGACAACTGCTGGAGCTCCCTCTCTGCCAAGGTTAGCTTATATCTCCTTGTTTTGCCTTTGTAAGGATTTCGTCGTTCAAAAGGTAGAGGAACCAAGAAGGGAAAATTTGTATCTGATTCTTTTTTTTCTTTTTTTTTTTAAATAGCATTTTATTTTTCCCGATTACATGTTGACAATTTTTAGCATTCATTTTTACAAGATTTTGAGTTCCAAATTTTTCTTCCTCCCTCTCTCCCTTCCCCTCTTCCAAAAATGGTAGGTAATTTGATATAGGTTATACAAGTGCTATCATGTAAAACATATTTCCATATTAGTCACAGTTGTGAAAGAAGAAACAGATCAGAAGGAAAAAAAAACAAGAAAAAGAATAAAGTGGATGAAAAAATATGCTTCAATCTGTATTCAGAGTCTATCAGTTCTTTATCTGGATGTGGATAACATTTTCCTCCATGAATCCTTTGTACTTGTCTTGGATCATTGTGTTGCTGAGAAGAGCTGAGTCATTCATAGTCAATCATCACACAATGTTGCTGATACTGTGTACAATGTTTTCCTGGTTCTGTTCATTTCACTTTGCATCATTTCTTACAAGTCTTTCCAGGTTTTTCTGAAATTTGCCTGTTCATCATTTCTTATTGCACAATAGTATTCCATTACATTCATATACCACAGTTTATTCAACCATTCCCCAATTGATGGACATCCCCTCAATTTCCAATATTTTGCCACCATGAAAAGGGCTGCTATAAATATTTTTTGCACATATAGTTTCTTTTCCCTTTTTTATGATCTCTTCAGGATACAGACCTACTATTGGTGTTGCTGGATCAAAGGGTATGCACAATTTGGTTACCTTTTGGGCATAGTTCCAAACTGCTCACCAGAATGGTTGCATCAGTTCACAGCTCCACCAACAGTGCATTAGTGTCCCAATTTCCCCACATCCTCTCCAACATTTATTATTTTTCTTTTTTGTCATATTGGCCAATGTGATAGGTGTGAAGTGGTACCTCAGAGTTGTTTCAATGTGCATTTCTCTAATCAAAGGTGATTTAGAGCACTTCTTCATATGCCTATAGATAGCATTGATTCTTTCATCTGAAAACTGCCTGTTCATATCTTTTGACCATTCATCAGTTGGGGAGTGGATTATATTCTTATAAATTTGACTCAGTTCTCTATATATTTTAAAAGTGAAGCCTGCATCAGAGACACTTGCTGTAAAGATTGTTTCCCAGCTTTCTGTTTTCCTTCTAATCTTGATTGCATTGGCTTTGTTTGTGCAAAAGCTTTTAAATTTAATGTAATCAAAAGTATCTAAATATATTTTATAATGCTCTCTATCTCTTGTTTGTTCATGAATTTGTAACTCACTTAACTTCTTTAAGAATCTGGATGCTATACCACTTGGTGCATGTGTGTTTAGTATTGATATTACTTCATTGTCTGTGATACCTTTTAGCAAGTTGTAGTTTCCTTCCTTATCTCTTTTAATTAGATCCGTTTTTGCTTTTGTTTGTCTGAGATCACTATTGCCACCCCTGGTTTTTTTTTTCCACTTCAGATGCAGCATAGTAGATTCTGCTCCAGCCCCTTACCTTTACTCTGTGTGTGTTTCTCTGCTTCAAATGTGTTTCTTGTAAATCACATATTGTAGGATTCTGATTTTCACACCCCTCTGCTGTCTGCTTCTGTTTTATGGAAGAGTTCATCCCATTCACATTCATGGTTATGATTACTACCTCTGTGTTTTCCTCCATCCTACTTTCCCTCCTGTTTGTCGGCTCTCTCCTTTCACCCTTTCCCTCCTTGACAGTGTTTTGCTCCTGTCTGCTACCTCCCTTGGTCTGCTCTCTCTTCTGTCAGTCTTTCCCTACCCCTTTCCCCTGCCTTTTACTTTAATCTTCTCTCCTCCCACTTTCCTGTTGGGTAAGATAGATTTCTATATTCAACTGATTGTGTATATTTTTCCGTCTTTGAAGAAATACTGATGAGAGTAAGGTTCAAGTGATGCCCATTTTTCCCTCCACTGTAATAGGTTTTTTAATGCCACTTCATGTGAAATAATACTCCTCTTTGTCATCCCTTAATTCATTTTTTATGTCATTCCCTCAAATTCACCTTATACTCATACCCTCTATGTATATTCCTTCTAGCTGTACTATTAGTGATACAATTTTTAAGAATTACAAGTATCACCTTCCCATGTAGAGATATAAACAGTTCAGCTCCATTGAATCCCTTATGTTTCCTTTTTCCCTTTTTTGGGTCTTGATAGTGGAGATCAAATTTTATGTTCAATTCTGGTTTTCTCCTTATGCAAGCTTGAAATCCTTCTATTTCTTTGAATAACCATTTTTTCCCTTGAAGTATTATGCTTAATTTTACCGGTAGGTGATTCTTGGTTGTAGTCCTAGCTCCTTTGTCTTCTGAAATATCATGTTCAATGACTCTCAAACTTTAATGTTGCAACTGCTAAGTCCTGTGTAACCCTGATTGAGGATTCCCGATATTCGAATTGTTTCTTTTTGGCCATTTGCAGTACTTTTTCCTAGACCTGAACGTTCTGTAATTTGGCTATAATGTTCCTTGGAGTTTTTGTTTTGGGATCTCTTTCCTGAGGTAATCAGTGGATTGTTTCAATGCCTATTTTGCCCTCTGATTCCAGGATATTGGGGCAGTTTTTCCTTGATAGTTTCTTGAAAGATGCCGTCCAGGTCCTCCTTTTCATTATGGATTTCAGGGAGTCCAATGATTCTGACATTGTCTCTCCTGGATCTATTTTCCAGGTCAGTTGTTTTTCAGTGAGGTATTTCATATTTTCTTCTATTTTTCATTCTTTTGAACTAGTTTGATTGATTCTTGATGTCTCATAGAGTTATTAGCTTCCACTTGCACAATTCTAACCTTTAAGTAGTTGTTTTTCTCAGTTAGCTTTTGTACTTCCTTTACCATTTGGCCAATTATATTTTTAAGGAGTTGTTTTATCTAGTGGATTTTTATATCTCCTTTTCCATTTGGCTAGTTCTACTTTTTAAACAGTTGTTTTCTTTTTCCAAGTTGTTGACTATTTTTTCATAATTCTCTTGCATCACTCTCACTTCTCTTCTCAATTTTTCTTCTACCTTTCATTTGATTTTTAAGCTCCCTTTTGAGCTCTTCCATGAGTTCTGTCTGGGATTGAGACCACTTCCCATTTTCCTTTGGGGGTCTTGCCCATAGATGTTTTGACATTGTTGTCCTCTTCTGAGTTTGTGTCTTGATTTTCCCTGTCACCATAATAACTTTCTATGGTCAGATTCTTTTTTGTTGTTTTTTTTTTTTTTTTTTTTGCTTACCTTCTTTGGTCTTTTCCCTTTCTTTTAAATTTGAGCTCTGCTCCTGGGGTAGAAGGGGCACTGTCTCAGGTTTCTTGTGCCAGAGGCTGCAGGCTCTGGTTCTTTACCTGGTGCTGCATTGATGTTGTGTTGAGGCCCACAGAGCACCCTCGTGTCTGGTGCTGTGCTGAGTAGGGTGGGTGGCTGGTGCTGCTGGAGGCCATAGGGGTCTGGCAGCTTACCTGGTGCTAAGATGGGGTTCTAGTGCTGGTGTCTGTTGTGTACTGAGGCCAGAGGGTGTTTCTTCATTTCCCTGGGCCTACACTGGACGATGCCTGTTTGCCTGGGGCTATGCTGAAACATGTGGTGGTTCTTGCAGCTGGAGTCTGCCTGTTCCCCTGGCTATCCTGAGGCATGTGGGGCATCCGGGTGTTGGCAGTTGCTTGCTCCACCACACTGGGGCTCAGGATCTCCTACTGGTTTGCTGAGGTGGGGCTTGCTGCTGGCTTGCTGGGACGCTTCCTGTCCTGGATGGTGTTTCCTTTTTACCCAAGTGAGACAGACCTTTCTTGCCAATCTTCCAAGTTTATTGGGCTAAAAGATTCTTTCACCCCATCTTTTTGCTCATCTTGCTGTTCCAGGATTTGTTTTGAGGAGCTTTTTTATGGTTGTTTGGAGGTGAATATGGGAGAATAATGGAGATTTACTGCTTACTCCAACCTCTTGGCTCCTGAAAGTCTCTGATTCTTATTAAAAGGGAGGAACTGGTTTCTGGAGTGGAAGTGATGGGAACTTTGGGGGTGAGAGAAGTGACTGCTCCTTTCTAGAATTTATG
Source organism: Vombatus ursinus (assembly GCF_900497805.2). Lineage (NCBI taxonomy): Eukaryota > Metazoa > Chordata > Mammalia > Diprotodontia > Vombatidae > Vombatus > Vombatus ursinus. The sequence continues at coordinate 9,071,354 of NW_020954639.1, read as the reverse complement.
ATAGAGGAGAGGAAATCTTGGCAGAGTCTGGCACAAACCACAGATTTTGGGAAAGCATACTTCAAAGGTTCAGAGGAAAAATAGACAAAGTGCTTGTCATTCTGGGAAGGATGGGGATTGCTCAGTAATGAAATTATGAAAACATAAAGGGAAACAATTTCAATGAAGAGGAAAAAAGGAATTTGTCTGATGAGACCACTGTGAATACGCAGGGAGTTCACCAACTAATTTGGATTTAAAAAAGAAATTTATAGAAGATGAAAGCAAGATCAGGTAGCAGAAGATGAATATAAGACTGTGGCATGGTCCTATAAAAATAGTATCAGAAATACTAAAGATCAAAATGATCTGAGCCTGGCAAGGAAAGTTAAGGATGAAAACAACAACAAACATTTTAAAGCTATATTGGAAAAAAAAGATTGGAGGCTTGAATGGATTGGACCTTTACTTGGGACAGATGGCATGATGAAAATTGACATCAGAGAGAAGGTAAATCCTCATTTGTTTTCTCTTCAAACAATGACCTTTATATTTGTAATGGGGAACTGACCAATGAAATCCCAATATATGGAGCATAGAAGATTTGTACAGCCTGGTGGGTTATACTGGGCATGTGCAATGTTCTCTGCCTGCTTCCAATACAAAACTTGGAGGCTTGATTAGTCCACTTCCAACCATGAGTGACTGAGGAATTGGTACTGTGGTGATAAAGTCTTCTAATCGGCTAAGGAGCCAGAACTAAGGGTATATTCAAAAAGTTTGAGCAAATGATCTCTTATCCTCCTCCCTGACTCTTTTCAAGTGAAGTAGACTTGATATATGGGGCTTTATTGGGCATCTCTTCCTTTATATGGCTACCACGTATCCATGAGTTAACGATGCTGGGTTTGTGTGTGAGTTACATTTTTTTCTTGATATTTAGTGAATGAGTATCTGGAGATGGAGTGACCAAAGTTACAATATTGTAAACAGTTTGAAAGGTCAGAAGTGCAATCCCTACCAGCAACTGTCATTGATAGGAGAAGTCACCAGATTTAGTAGCAGTAGTAATTCAATTTGATGAGGTGTCATTCCTGACCTCTTGACCCAGTCCATGAGTGGGTTGACCCGATATCCAAGACACCAGATCCTTCAAGGAGCTAGTCCAATTGAGCATAGACGTGATTTCTCCATCAGCTATGTACTCCAGGTTGGGAGCAGTGGTTTATACCAACTTTCGTTAAGTTTGAGCCCACTCTCCTTAGGCACTAGGTCTATGCAGATAGGAGATTGTGCCTTAGTTTGATTTGGGTGGGGGGGAGTGTTTTCATGACTTTTGTTCTTGTTATACCTTTTAAGTAAATATCCTTTGTTGCTAACTTATATCAACTTGTAATTCTAGATTGAGGGGGTACACTAGTTGGGGGCTTCTAAGTGATAGTACTAGAATCCCTAACCACTTAGAGTTACCCCCTAGAACCCTGTTAGAAAAAGTAATCAGTTGCCCTTTGGGGAACCAGCCTGCCATTGTCAGTAGGAGTTGAAACAGTGAGCCCAGAGGGGTATCCAGTAACAAGAGTGTTAAATGGAGAATCTCTCCAAATTGGAAATCCTGAAAATTTAAGATAAGGTTAACAAAATTGAATGTAAGAAAACTGTTGAATTAATAAATAAAACCGGGCTAGTTTTATGAAAAAAAAAACCCAACAAAATAAACTATTGTTTAATGTGTTTTTTTTAAAAAGAGAAGAAAACTGAATTGTTTGTATCAAAAATGGTAAGGGTGAATATACCACTAATGAAGATGAAATTAAAGCAATTAGGAGTTATTTTGCCCAATTATATGCCAATAAATTTAACAACTTAAGTGAAATGGAAGAATGTTTATAAAAATGTAAACTGCCCAGATTAACAGAAGAGGAAATAGAATATCTAAATAAAGCTATTTTAGAAAACGAAATTGAACAGGCCATAAATGAGCTTCCTAAGAAAAAAGCATCTGGACCAGATGGATTTACAAGTGAATCCTACTAAACATTTAAAAATCAACTAATTCCAATATTAAATAAATTATTTGGAATAATAGGCAAAGGAGGAGTCTTACCAAACTCTTTTTATGAGACAAATATTGTGCTGATACCTAAACTAGGAAGAGCAAAAACAGAGAAAGAAAATTATAGACCAATTTCACTAATGAATATTGATGACAAAATCCTAAATAAAACACTAGCTGGGAGACCATAGCAATATATCATGAAGATTACACATTGTGACCAAGTGGGATTTATACCAGGAATACAGGGCTGGTTCAACATAAGGAAAACTATTAACATAATTGATTACATAAGTAACAAAAGCAACAAAAATTGTACGATTATATCAATAGATGCAGAAAAAGCTTTTGACAATACAGCACTCATTCCTATTAAAAACACTTGATAGCATAGGTATAAATGGGTTTTTCCTTAAAATGATAAGAAACACCTACCTAAAATCATTAACAAACATTATCTGTAATAGGGATAAACTTGAAGTCTTCCCAATTAGATTAGGATGCTGGTACTAGCAATAAGAGAAGAAAAAGAAATTGAAGGAATCAGAATGGTTGAGGAAATAAAACTATCTCTTTTTGAGATGGTATGATACTATATTTGGAAAATCAACTGAAATTGGAAAATTCAACTAAAATTAGTCAAAATTTTTTTATAATTTTAGCAAAGTAGCAGGATGTAAAATAAATCCACATAAATCGTCAATATTCTTATATATCACCAACAAAACCTTGCAAGAAGAGAGAGCAAGAGATATTTCATTTAAAATAATTATGGGCAATATAAAGTAGCTGGGAGTATACCTGCCAGGACATACCCAGGAACTTTGTGAACACAATTATAAAATATTTTTATCCAAAGTCTGATTTAAATAATTGGAGAAATATTAATTGTTCATGGGTAGGCTGAACCAATATAATAAAAATAACAATTCCACCTAAACTAATCTATTTATTAGTGTCATCCCAATTAAACTACCAAAATTGTTTTATTGAGCTAGAAAAAAAGTAATAACAAAATTAACTTGAAAGAACAACAGGTCATGAATATCAAAGGAATTAATGAAAAAAAATGTAAAGGGTATGAAAGGGGCCTGAATATGTAAAGGGTCTAATATTTATCCTAGACAAAACTTCCACATGTAGCTGCCTTTGTTGAATTCAAGTCACTCTGCATTGTTTAACATTTTTATTAATGACTTGGATAAAGGTATAGATGGCATGCCTATCAGATTTTTAGATGACACACAGCTGGAATGGGTAGCTAATAGCAGATGCCAGTCAGGATTCAAAAAGATCTTGTCAGGACAACTGGGTTATCTCAAATCAGATGAAATTTATTAAGGGTTAATTGTGAAGATATATTTGGGTACAAAAAAATCATCTTGGCAAGAGATGGGCATGAGTAGAGATCAATTTTGTTCTAAAAAAGATCTGAAGATTTTAGTGGCCTTCAAGCTCAGCATAAGTCAGCAGTGTGATGTTAGCTGTCAATTGTGACTGTTAATTGCTTATATATCTTGGATACCAAATCCTTATCAGAGATATCTGATACAAAGATTCCCCCTTCCCTCACCAATCCATGTCTCTTTTTATTCTAGATTAGATAGTATATTGTTAACCAGCTTTTAAACTTTTGACATTTGGGGGAAAATGACTGAGAAGATTTGGTTAAGAAAATAACAGGAAAGGAATTTTTAGCTCCAAGATAAAGTCCACAATCGCTATTTAATTAGTAAGGGGGTGCCTATGACCAAGTGTTTATTAATATAGTTCCTGTAACCCTTGTAATGTCTCTCCACTCTATAGGCAATGTGTCAAATGAAAAAAAAAATTATCTCACCTTCTTCTGAAAGCTTGTTTATGAAAAAGGATAATTTAGCTAAATGTTGAAAACAACTTGAAAGTCCCTTGATTTTATTTCTTTCTTCTCATTTTCCCGCCTTCCTATTCCACCCCCTCAGGTATTCCTCGTCTGTCTTCAATTCTTCATTCCTTTAGTAAGGAAAGAAAAGAGGGCAGAGAGAAAATGAAAAGATAAGAAGAAAGGAGGCCAAAACAATGAGGGCAAAGCAGGAAGTAGTAGGACATAGGGAAAAGCAGAGAAAAAGGCAGTTTCAGCCACCTAGCCATATATTTTAATAAAAACACTGCCACTCCTTATTGCATTCCTCCTTTCTTTTCTCTCTCTCCTTCTACTCATATATATCCCATTCCTCTCACATTATTCCCAAGGTAGTCATCACTACAGCTTACTTGGTGCGGGAATAAGGCTATGTAGGGGAATGAAAGGGGAAGAAAGCTATGACATACCCTTTATGGAGCCATCCACGAGTACCAGTCAAAAATTTGGATTGTTGACAAATGCAATGCATCCTCTTCAAAATAACCTTGCTCTTTGTCTGGGTTGGGGGAGTGTAACAATTTATGGTGGGGGAGGTAGTGAAGATGCTGATTTCATTCAATTTACTTACACTTTCTAGACTAATCTGTTGTGTTTTGAGAATTTCTTGACTTTCAGAGATGCAAGGAACCTTAGAGATTATTTAATTCAACTCTTTTAATTAATAAAGGAGAAAATTGTGTCTGACCAATCAGAGTGGGGCTAAACAGATATTCAGCCATTGGAGTTGTAGGGAAATGCTAGCTAAAGTCAGGGTAAAGACTGATTAGTGGAAATAAGACTCACGAGACTCCTCATCTAATTCGTAACTTCAAGGCTGACCTCAAAGATGTCACAGTCTCTCTAAACCTCCATTTAGGTGCAAAGCTGGGGCTGGAATCTGGATCTTCTACCTATTAGGTTCTCTTTCCACTCTTGCATCCTAGGGTCTATAGCACTCACAGCAAATAACACTCAGGTTCTCCAGTAAAATCTCCCTTCTGCCCACTTCCAGACTCAGTTGCCTGTGTTAATTCTGATCGATAAAGTCCTCTAGACTGCACTTTTCTGGTTGGTTACCTCATTACTTATGCAACTGGGATCAGCAGCAGTATGACGACAGGCTCCTTGGGATTGAATTCTGGGAAAAGGACATTTGGTTTGGCCTCTGAGATCTCCATTTCTCCATCATCAACGGGATTTATTGAGCACTTACAGGCTGTTCTTACACACAGGCCCTTCTTCTCTCATCAGGGCTTGAGGCTGCCGGGGTGTAGGTAAGGCGTTTTTCTAATGCCATGGGAGGACTGGCAGGTTTATAACTATAATTACAACCTATAGAAAATGAGTGTTACTTAAACGGTATATTGTTCTTTGTACATGGGCCTAGAGGCTCAGCGATAGGTGCATTTTAAAAATCAATAACACAGTGAGCCAAATGTGCAGCACGTGCTTAACATGCTAACCAAGGCCCAGATAGACCCAAGGAAAGGCAAAGTTGTCATGATGTTGCCTCTTGGTCATGTGCACCTATTGTGAGAACACAACAATCCCAGTACACGGCTAATTGCACCACATTCATTATGGATCAGCTTGGCTTCTCAGTCATCATTCATGTTCTTTATTAGAGGTTCTCCATCATAATTTGCTCTGTCACTTACCCTGGCTGATGCTAAATAGCTTTTCAGCTAAATGCTTGCTGGGGTTATTTATTAACAAGATTATGTTTGCAGCCACATACTTGGAAGTTATAAACCAACTGGAGGAGCTACTTATGGACAATGGAGTGTGATTCAAAATTCAAGAATGGCATTTCAGATGATTAATTCCTGGATGCCAGATGATTCTAAATAGGATAACCTCACCTCTCCAAACAGGGTTAATGAAGAGTTAAATAAGCTGGAAATGTCATTCTTCTTCCTTTACCCAGGAAAAGATATTTATAGATAATAAATGGGATGGAGATAGGTACCTCTTGTTGCAAAATAGGGCATTTATTTGTGGCCCAACAATCAATAGACATTTATTTTTTTAATTTTTTTTTTTTACATTTGCTAGGCAATGGGGTTAAGTGACTTGCCCAGGGTCACTCAGCTACTAAGTGTCAAGTGTCTGAGGCTGGGTTTGAACTCAGGTCCTCCTGAATCCAGGGCCAGTGCTCTATCCACTGTGCCACCTAGCTGCCCCCCTTTTTTTTAAAATTTTTTTTCAATAGACATTTATTAAGCACTTACTATGTGGCAGGGACTGTGTTAAGCCCTGGGGATACAAAAAGAAGCAAAAGACAGTCCCTGTTCTGAAGGAGCTTATGATCTAGACAACATTCAAACAAATATATGCAAAGCAAGCTACGGACAATAAAAAGGAAATAGCAAAGGAAAGACACTAGAATGAGGAGAAGTTGGGGAAGGCTTCCAGCCCATGAAAATGTGAGGAAAGGTGAGATCCATGTGACTGAATTCTATTTAAGTCAGGAAATAAGGGTAATTATGGTCATTTCTCCAGGGGTCTACAGAAGCGTAGAGCTTTAAGGATACTTAGGGCTCATCTAGTCCAGCTTTTTCACTTTCCAAATGAGTAAACTGAAACCCAGAGAAATTGAATAGTATACTTCTCCAGGGTCACACACAGGTAGAGTCCTGTTTTGTCTTGTAGTATTTTCCCCTTAACCTTTCTTTCTTCTTCAATTGGGAAAAAAAAAGTGCAATCATATCCTATTGAATTTATGTTGTCTGTTAATCAACTTATATGTCCCATAATGACAAGGTCTGTATAATTTACATACCCCATGTATTTCTAATAAATGTTTTTGATGATGCAAATGGAAACACAAATCTTGTTGTTCAGAAGAAGTAAGGAAGAAGAAACGTGGTTAGAAGAATGGCCTCAGGTGAATTAATCAACAGCAAATGGGGATATGTCAGGAAGGAAAGCAATTAAGGGAGTCTGGTTCTATGATTCTCAATCTTCTCAGTTTCATATCATTCAGCAGCAACAATGATCAGCGATGGTGATAGGGACTGAGAGCTTGAGGAGAGATGTGAAGATTTTGAAGAGGAGATGTAGGGTATGAGGAGTCAATGAGTAAATAAAGGTGGTGTCTTCCACAATTTTGGTCATAATTTAGGAATTAACGTGCACACATTTCTTGAGTGTGGGGAGGTGGGTGACTACATACACTTGGGATAATACAATATGGATAGGTGTGGTTTGCCTCTCCAAAAATGGATCCTTCAGAACAGGATTATTTAGTGCTAAATCCCAATTTAGATCTTGAAGGGGCTGGTATATTCTACTATGGTCCCTTGCTCATGCTAAATATGGTGAATCTGTTGGTTGACAATCTCAAATCTAAGAATTATAGGATCATAGATCTGGATCTAGAAAGCACTTGGAGCAGGGACTAGACAAAACTGAGGTTTAGAGAGATTAAGTCAATGATCAACCAGATAGGGAGCGGCAGACAGGTTTCAAACCCAAGTCTTTCGGCTCCAAATCTTACACTTTCTCCACTGGACCATGTTGGGTATCAAAAGTCTCCTTGACACTGTCCACTATTGGCCCCTTAATAATAATATTGCCCCCAAATAATGTCCTACTAAATTGTAAGCAACTTGAGGGCAAGAATTGTGTCTTATTATCTTTTTATCTCCCATTACACCTTCTGCAAGTATCTCGAACGTTGCAAAGGCTCAGTAAGTATGTGTTGAATGAAAAAAAAGTTAATGAATGATTGTACTTTCCCAGGCAAGTAATTTTGTTCTTTAGTACTAAAAGAACTGAGACTTTTCAAATTAAAAATACATAGAACCATAAAATCCTTCAAGCAATCTGGTTGAGAAAAATGCACATAAAGTGGGAGGCTCATACCCTGACTTCCAAGTTTTATTTGCAATGGTTAAATGGATGCAAATAAGTTGTGAACTAAACTACTTGCTTGCCAGTTTCTAAATCTTGATACTGGTAGGAATGAATGGTGCCAACAGGTATATTTAAGTAACTGGAGCTGAATCCTGGGGACGAAATGCCACTGGCAAACTGTATTGATTAAAGGATCTGGCTCCTTGGCCACATAGTAGTCGGGTCCTGTCACTAACCAGCAAGGTGGTTTCCTTGCTCTTTGTAATCAGCTAGATGGTATCAAGCCTTCCAGCTTCTGAGTTCTGGCATACTGAACCCTAGACTATCTCCAGCGTTGATTGAATGTTGTTACACAGGGCAGGAAGGGAAGAAGGATCTTGGAGTTGAAGTTCATGGATAGATGATTTTTCAGTTTCTCATGCAGTAAGGAAAGATTTTAAAAAGGACTGATCAACCAACTTTGATAGACTTAGCTCTTCCCAGCAACGCAGCGATGTAAGACAATTCCAAGAGACTCATGATGGAAAATACTGTCCACATCCAGAGGAAAAAACTATGGAGTCTGAATGCAGATCGAAGCATATTATTTTCTTTTTTTTTTTTGGGAGGGTGTTCTTTCTCATGGTTTTTCCTTTTTGTTCTGATTCTTCTTTCACAACGTGACTAATATGGAAATGTTTGATATGATTGTACATGTATAACCTATATCAGATTGCATCCCTTTGGGAGGGGGGAGGGGAAAGAAAAAAAAATTTAGAACTTAACATATTGTAAAAGTGAATGTTGAAAACTATATTTGCATATAATTGCAAAAAATAAAATACTATTAGGCAGGGGAAAAAAAGGATTCATCAATGTAACAAAGAGTAAAGACTCCCCTCCCCTTCCCCACATGAAATGTATCCTATTGGTGGATGACATTCTGGGAGAAAGGATTAGGGTTAGCCTGCCATGCACCATCAGGTGGTATGACAAGTTTTCTCCCTGCAAGGTATATTTAGGATGTGATGGAGTCTATCTTGAGCCTTTGAGTCTGAAAGGCCGTACTCATCTGAGAACAAATGAATACCAGGAGGAGTGAGTTTTAAAGAATTTTGAAGACCGAAACTGAAGGATTTGAGTAAACAGGGACTTTGGAAGAGACTGTTGTATGGTTAGTGAATAAAAGACAAGACAATAGTATTAGGGAAGAGAACTGAACTTTCTGAATCATGGCACAAGGTACAGGAATGAGATACTCTTGTGAGATAAAATACATCTAAAAAGGCCAGGCAAAATGTAATGGGGAACTGGGCAAATGGATTAAGATGACCTTATACTGAAAATTAGGAGGAGAAAGACAAATGTTCAGCTATAGCTCCTCCTCTAAATACTGTAGAGAGTGGCAGGTAGGATATAGGAGGAAAAATAGCAGTACAAGTGTTCAGTAATTAAAAGAAGAAAATGACAAGGAATAGTAACAGAAATGATAGTTACTGTCTTAGAAGCAGCTGGTGGCTTGGCAAATAAAGTTCTGGGCCTGGACCTAGGAAAACCTGAATTCAAATCTGGCATCAAGACACTTGGTAGCTCTGGGATCCTAGACAAATCACTTGACCTCTGTTTGCTTCAGTTTCCTCAGCTTTAAAATGGGGATAATCATAGCACTTACCTCTCAGGGTTGTTGTGAGGATCAGATGAGATCATATTTATAAAAAAGAACTTGGTACAGTACCTAGCACATAGTAGGTGCTATATAAATGCTCATTCCCACCTTTCCCCTTCCCTTAGATGTGTGTTTGTCCAAAAAGAGGAACAAGTAAAGGAGAAATAATAGGAACTTTGAAGGGTTTTGGGAAAGAGCTCAAGCAAGTCACTGCTTTTACTCCGCCATCTTGGCTCTGCCCCTGAATTTTGAAAGAGAGTGATCATATCACTTGGCACAGTGGATAGAGTGCCACACCTGAAGTCAGTAAGACTCATCTTCCTGAGTTCAACTTAGGCCTCAGACACTTACTAGCTGTGTGACTTTGGGCAAGTCACTTAACCCTATTTGCCTCAGTTTCCTCATCTATAAAATGAGCTGGAGAAGCAAATGGCAAACCATTCTTGTATCTTCATCAAGAAAATCCCAAATGGGGTTGCCAAGAGCTGGACATGACTGAAACATGACTGAACAATGATCATATTGTTGTACAGTCTGTGACATATAAAAAAAGGAAACACTGGGCATAGTCTGACATATGCTACTAGACTTTGGGAGAACAAGATTTTAGCGCGTTCAGAGTAAGTGTAGGTCTAAGATTCTATAAGAAAATTCTGTTTAAGGGGGAGGTACTCTCTCAAAAATAAATTCTGATGACACAATCATGATTTTTGGCCTCTGCTTACCTCAGTTTCCTCATCTGTGAAATGGGGATAATAATAGCATCTACCTCTCAAGGTTGTTGTGAGGATCAAAGGAGATAACAATTGTAAAGTAACTAGTACATTGCCTGGCAAATAGTAAGTGCTATATACATGTTAACTATTATTATTATTATTATCATCATTATCCTGGTGTGTGAGCAAAGCCTAGAGACTGATGTGGTTGCACAAGAAACTTATCAACCACATTTGGTTTGGTAAAAGGAAACAGAAGTAAAGGCAGGTAGCTAGGCTAAAAACATAACTCTTGCACAATCCTGTACAAATGGCAGAAGAGGAAATGCCCAAAGGAAGATAAAACTTGCAGTTTAACTTCTCTGGTCATCTGTTTTCCTAACTGTGAAATGAGACGGCTGGGATGGAAGACCTCCAGACTCCCTTATGTGGATGATCTATAAATGTTAAGGACAACAAAAAAAAGGTGTTTTTAAAAAAGTCGTATTAGGGGAAAGAAGAAGATCAGAGAAGGGATAAGACTTTCTTGGAGATCAGACAACGAAAGAAAGAAGGCACAGCTATTCGACTTCCAGGTTCTGTTCAGTTTTGTTTTTGTTTTTAAACAAGAAGAATGATCTTCATTTTGGAATACTGCAGGGAGTAGGGAGGAGGATGTTTAGCAGGAAACCAAAACCCAGATAAATGAGAAGATGGCAAGAGAGCACCAAGTTTTCTTTATTGAGTTGAAATCACCAGACATTGCTGATTTCATTTCAATAAAGATAGAGAGTGTAAAAGAAGTTACAGGTGTGATTACTAAGCCATTGCTGGTGATCTTTGAAAAATCATGCAGACTAGGAGAGGTGCTAAATGATTGGTGCCAGGGAAATGTCTTGATTTCCAGAAGAGGGAAGAAGAGGAATTTTTCCAGCAATATACTAACATCATCTTGACTTTAATTCCTGGTAAGATTCATATTATTAAAAGGATATTATTGTTAAAAGGACAAATTATTTAAAAAAAACTAATTTGTGATCACTTTGAAAGGAAAGTGGTGAATACTGTGGGCCAGCACAGATTCATCAAAAATAAGTCCCACTTCCTTAACTTCATTTTCTTTTTTGATAGGGTTACTGGACTGACAGGTCAGGGGAATGTTGCAGCTACATCACAATAAGATTTTAGCAAGGCATTTGAGAATGTCTCTCATCATATCTAAGACAAAATGGAGAACTGCAGGATGAATGACTACAGGTTGAAGTAGAACTAGTTGGATGATGAGGCCCAAAGAATGGTTTTGTTGTGGACCATTGGTTCAATAATGAATAGTTCCATATGTCATCCTGATAGAAAATCTCTAGTGAAATACCACAAAGGTATCTCTTTGGAGCTTTTGTGTTGAACGTTTTTATAAATGGTTTGGATAAAGCCCTAGATGGCTTAACAAATTTCCAGATTATATGAAGTTGGAAGGGATAACAAGTAATTGAATGAAGTAATCAAGAGCCGAAAAGATCCTGACCACTTAGAATGATGGGCAGAATCTAATAAGATGAAGTTAGGGATGCATATAAAGTCCTATATTTGAATTTTAAAAATCAGAAGTTCAGATACATGATAGGGGAGACTTGATTAGATAATAATTAGTGTGAAAAAGTGCCAGGATATTTAATGAATCATAAACTCAACATGAGTTAACAATGGGACATGATAACTAAAAAAGCTAATTCAACCTTAGGTAAATGAGTAGAATTGTGGTTTCCAGAATAGTGGAGGTGACAGTTCCATTGGATTCTACTTTGATTAGAACACATTGTAATAGTGAGCTTCATGCTGGGTGCCATACTTTAGGCATGGACAAGCTGGAGTGTGTCCAAAGGAGGAACAGAATGATGAGGTTTAAACATAAGTTATATTAAAGTGAATTGAAATTCTTGGGGATGTTGAGCCTGCAAGACTTGGGGAGAATATGACAGTTGTCTTTAAGTATTTGAGGACCTGTCTTATGGAAGAAGGATTAGACTTATTTTCTTTGGACCCAGAGGGATGGGACTTAGAGAAATGAGTGAAGGTTACAAGAGACATGCTTCATCTAAGGAAAAACTTCCTAATAACTAGAATCGTATGAGGGCAGAAGATGTTTTAGTCAGTAGATACTTTCTTATCACTAGAAAGGTAGAAGCTAAATGAATGCTTGCCAGGGATATCTCAGTATAGATTCTTGCTCAGTAATATGTTGAACTAGACCTGGGAAGTCATCTAACTCTAAGATTCTATGATTCTATTTTATGTTTCTCAATGGCACATGGAGCCATGGGTAAAATTTTCGGAGAGATATTTAGGATATGTATTAGAAATAATAAGATAAAGTGGATGTGTAGTCAACTCTTTCCACAAAGACAGACAATTTGTTTACATATTTAGCTTGGAGATCAAGGTGGTTTTACTTTGGAAACCAACCTTGTGAACATAACACTTCAAATAGAAGATGGGTCACAAGATGTATAATGGTGTGGGTCAATTTCATTACTTCTGTGTGAAGTGTCCACGGAGATAAAGACAGAAATATTCACCTCTGTCATTCTGCACACAATTATCTACACATTGGAATGTTTTTGTGCAATGAAGAATGAATAACATAAGTTTTGTGGTCACCTGGAGCACAGTGGGAAAAATTATTTGCAATCTTCACCAATTCATGCCTGATAAAGAGTTTTATAAAAGTCAGATGCACTAGATGATGTTTGTTGTACAAAGGTATCCTATCATCAGCAAGGAGGATAGAGGAAAGATTGGATAACACAGGATCACTAATAGCTAAAAGGATGGAGAATGATTCAATGGCATGAGTGAATGGTATAGCTATTTCAATAAAATTGAAAACAGTGGGCATTAGAACATTGATTTTGAATTTGGTGGGTGAGCACTCTTGTTATGTCAAGTAGGGATGACTCTATTTGAATGAGTAGATTACAAGGAATTTCATAACAAGTAGAGTTACCAAACAGTGGACTGCTTTTTAAAGTAATGAATTTCTTATAACTGGAAGTATTCAAGCAGAGATTGGAGGATCAGTTGTTGGGATGGGGTAGAAGCAATTTATGTATTGGGAAGGAAGTTGTGTTAGAAGTCTTCCCAGATCTTTTCAAACTTTAAGTTAAATCACAGAAAATCCAAACACATACACAAGTATTTAACATGTATTTAACATTAGGCCTTTGAAAAGGCATAATGAGAGGACGTGTTTAGTATGGCTGACCGAAAGAGAGTCTCCCTCTGTGTTCCTGTAGTATTCTTCTCTGTACAGATATCCTCAGGATTTTGAAGGGAGCGCCAACAGTAAGTATGGAAAGGAGGAGAGACAGTGCTTCCTGGGCATTGTTAAAAAACAAGTTAATAAAAATAATGGGCACACCCTAGCCAAGATTTTAGAGTTCTTAAAAAGGGAGTGGTTTGCAAAACTCAAAATTGGGCTACATTTCCCTACCACATTCATAACTGGGCCATGTTTGTCTCCTATTGAACAGTGGCTTTAAAGATCAGAAAAATTAAGTTTTCTATATTTCAGTATATAGTACCCAGACTGCATTTCATGTATATATCACTAAACCGTGTCACTAGTGACACTAACGGTTACTGGGTGAGGTTAACTTTGATTACTTTTGGTCAAAGGACATCATGAGCCATGTTCCAGTAATCAGCAGCAGGGAGCATGGTGTGGTAGGTTCATCAATATAAAGCTGGAGGGTCCTTATCAACCACCGAATCCAACTCCTTTTCACATGAGAAACTGAGGCCAAAAGAATTGCCCAGAGTCACAAAGTTAGTAAATACCTGAGGCAGAATTTGAACGCCTGTCTTCCTAAGTCCCAGTCAGTCCTCCATTCACTACTCCATGAAGCTGGTGAAATAAAAATCAGAAGAAACCTGACTCAAATCTCGCCTGCAATAAGTACTATGTGACCATAGGCAAACCAATCAACCTCTTTAAGATTCAGTTTACTCATTTGCAAAATAAGGATAATAATGCCATTAGCACCTAATTCACAAGAGTATTGTGAAGAATAAGATGACTCATACAAAGTGCTTTGGGAACTCTAAAATGCCAGTGGATAGTGGGTGCCAATTATAATTACAGTCATGCTCCTTAAAACTTATTTCTTCTATGGAATTTTCCTTAAATAATTCCCTTAATCTATCCCAAAAATTATCCCAAAAATATCCCCAAAACTAACCCCCAGGTATAGAAACATGTATTGATGGTCTATTTTTAATTCATGCGGAGTATACATACGGCATATTGTATTGTGAGATATTGTATCTGTGTTTTTGTCTAGGTCACCGCTTCACTAGTTTGTTAGGTCCCTGTGGGCTGGGAACACTTCTAAACTTAATCATTATAAACCACATAGCACCTAATCCAGTGCCACGAACTCTGTGGGATGCTTGATCAAAGTCTGATGATAACAGCTCCAGAGCCTTTGATGTGGAAGATTCTGGGAATGTGATGTTTTTCATGAGAGGATAGGCTCAAAGCTATCCCTAGGCACAGTCTATGTCCTTACCACCTGAACAGCTTATCAACTAATTTCTCTGTTTCTGGGAGCCAGCACAATGGACTTAAGCAGGGCAGACATCTGAAGGAGGTGAAAGAGTGGTGAGTTTTCTTTACTCACACAGTCATAGACTTTTAGAGCTGGGAGAAATTTTGGAAATTATGTGCTATAACCCCTGGTTTTACAGATGAGGAAACCAAGGCTAAGAGAGACTAAATAAACCACTTGCCCATTAGCACCTTTTCTCCAAATTGTATAAGTTGGGAAGCAAACTGATATACATTAGATTCTAGAAGGAAGAGCTCATTCACTTACTCCGAGATATGAGAGTTCTAACAATCTGGGCGAAGTGATCCTTTTTCTCTTGAATTCTCTTGAATTCTCTTACTTACTATGTAAGTAAGTAGTCTCTGAAAATCATGCTGCATTCAATGCTGCAGTTGTTCAGAAATATTTCTTCCGTGGTGGCCCTATACAGGGTACTGGACAAAGAATTGTGGGGGACACAATTCAGTTTCTTCATTCAGTTGTTCCAACCTACCTTTCCAGCCTTATTACAAATTGCTCTCCTCAGACATTACAATCTATGGTTCATCAAACCTAACAATCCTTTGTCTCTGTGCCTTTTCACTGACTTTTCCCTATGCCTAGAATGCACTGCCTCCTCATCTCTGCCTCTTAGAAACCTTGGTTTCCTTCAAGTCACAGCTGAGATACCACCTTCAACATTAAATCTTTCTGGACACCCCAAACTGCTAGTATCTCCCCTCTCTCCCCTCAATTACCCAAATTTTGTACACATTGTGTGTGTATATGTATGTGTGTATTCTATATATATATATATATACACATATACACAATGTATCTATATATAGTATATATATACATGTATATATATAACATATATATGTTATATATATACATGCATATATAATATAGTGTATATGCACAAAATATGTTATTGCTCCCAATAGAATAGAAGCTCCTTGAGGTCAGGGACTATCTTACTTTTGTCTTTTCATACTCAGCACCAACTGATTAATCAATAATCAATCAATCAATTTTTATTAAGCTTCTACTTCAGGATACAAATACTAAGAACGGCACAATCCAGACTATTAAGAAGTTTATATTCCATGATGGGAGACAATATGAAGATATAGAGGTAGATACAATGTAATTGGAGGGTAGGTGGAGAGCCTAGTTACCGTGGGCACCAGAAAAGGTTTCATGTAGAGGGTAGTGCTTTGCGGATGGTAGGCACTTCATAAATGCGTTTTTGACAAATAGTTCAACACATTTTTGTTGAGCACCTACTATGTTCAAGTTAGGGTGTTGCTCGTTCTTCTCCGGGTGCCATTCTGGACTTCCTCTACTATGACCCAACTCTCCTTCCTGAAGCCTCACTCTGGAAGCACCCTTAGGCCCTGTGACCTTTCCCTCAGATTGAATGGCTCCTCTCAGAACCTCCATTTAAGGAGGGTGAGTAAGCCAACCATGACTCATCCTGCTTCAGATAGCACCTAGACTTTCTCTGAGATGATCCACACTTGGTTACTTTGTCTCCCTCTTTCCCAACACATCCTGATTTTCAGCTTCCTTTTATGTGTTGTCTTCCTTTACTAGAATCTAAGTTCACTGAGGACAGGGACTGTCATTCTTTCTACTTATGTTTGTATTATCAGCACTTAGCACAGTCCCTGGCACATAGTAAACATAAAAAAGGCTTTTTGCTGACTGGTGCCAGGTTATAATGCTAAGGAGGGTTTTGAAATCCTAATAGGGAGCAGGGGCGTTAAGATGTTATTGCAATACTGTAGTTGGTTTGGAATTAGGGCTATTACAAGTGTGGTGGCAATGGAAATACAGAGGAAAGAGGCTCCAGAGATGTTATGGAGGTGAAATTGACAGGATCTGGCAATTGATTAGATCTGAAAGGTGAGAGAGGGAGAGTCAAAGGTAACTGTTATGACACCTAGTGGAAGAGGGGTAACCCATCCCATTTCCACCAGCTGTTGTGCCTGCTTTATTCCTAAATATGATAGATTGGAATGTCCATGCTTTTGGGATCTTTGTGCCTTGATCTTAGCAAGCCTTCAAAATTGAAGCCCACAAAGAAATAAATCAATCCATAAAAATTCATTAAATGTCTACCATGCACCAGGCACTATGCCAAGCACTTGGGATACAAAAAGAGGCAAAAGACAGCCCCTGCCCTCAAGGAAAGACATTACATGATCGTGTGCTAGAGAGATATATTTAATAGGAACCATCAGAATATTAACTGTGGGGTCATTCCAAGGTCATTAAGGAAAATCTATCAAAAATCACTTCTTTGAAATGAGAATAGAATCTTTAGCAATAATTCTAAATTAACATTTAATATGCACATTTATTAATAGATCAATAGCTTTCCTCAGCTCAGCAGAGTATACATGCCTGGGCCTAAGGGTATGTGGATTTTCCAAGAGGGGAGATAAGGGAGATGACCCCCAGGTGAAGAGGGTCATTGGCATTGTTCAACTCCAGGAAGAAGAATGAGACTGGGCTCTGCAACTTCCTGGAGGCTACTCGGGAAGGCAGGAGCCTCAACATAAGGCTACCTCTTGGGTGATTTCAAGGGGAAGGAACCGCAGCAGTGACAGCCCAAGGTGACTATTTTTACTGTCACTTGAGAGAGACAGGAAAAGAGGTCAAGAGGCCAAATTTTGAGTCTATTTTCTGGTCAAACAAGGTCCCAGGATTCCAAGACCCACTGCTAACCTATGGTTCACGATTCAGTCTTCCTTTGGAAGCTCTGCTGGTGCTATACTCTATTTGGAAGGTGTGTGGAGTCCTTTTTTAAATGATCAAAAAGCCACCTCCCTAAGGCTAACCCATATGGCTCCTCTGCTCCAAAAATCCTCCTCTGTTCAGACAAAGAAAGTTATCCTTTCAACCCTGTGACCCACTGGGGTACAGTCCTGCATGTGGGGGAGGGGCAGACTCTTCTCCTGGCACCTCCCTATTCAAACAGCTAAAAAGTGTTAATTATAACATTCAAACAGCTAGGGTCTATGTGAATTATGACGTTGTGAGGCATAGTGGAACCAGGGACACAGGAATACAGTAACAGTTATTAATGATGGTATTACCAAGGAAAGCAGGGAGCTGAGTTCATCCCACAATATAACCCGAAGGTTATGAACATGGAGGATTGGAGTAAGTTTAACAGGAAATTATTTACTATGGCCTGGTACCAGAGCAGAAGCAAAACCAGCCCCTCTGTAAGAGGATACCTTTAACAGACTCTGAAAGTTAGAAAGAGGTGAGTTTACCATTTATAACTGGGAAGGTAAGGGTTTGTTTTTTTTGGGAGGGGGGGTGGGGGGGGGGAGCATGGCATAGAAACCAGACAAAGGAGTGGTCAATGAGATAGAGAATGGATATATAATATAAACTCAAAACACTCAGGCCTGGTTTTAAGTCTTGAGGAAATTTGAATTTTGTTACTTAGTACCATAGCCTCTGTTCTACAATTAAGCACTCTAGCTCAAAAAATCTTTCTTCCCTGGAAATGATCAACATAATGATACTTTGATAGTTTGGAAAGAGAATAAAGGACACAATACTGCTATCCATTCTATGCTCTCTCAGACTTAACCAACTAATTAAATCCACTTTGCTTTCTGGGCTTATGGTGACTTTGTATAATTCAGACTGGAATCTTGTCACATTCAGAAGATCTGTAGTTGTCCAGGTTGCCATGGCAGCTAAAATTTCTCCTTTTTGTAAAATTATCTTCAGCCCCTTGGCTTCAGTTAACCACATAAGCTGGTGTATTATTAGCTTAATGAAGGAGCCCTTTCTATAAGCGGCTCCCAATGCTTGTCAGGTAGCTGTCCAACTAGTGTGTTGTTATGCTTGGTGTCTTATTCTCAGCATCCATCTGGAGAGCCCTCACCAAGCCTTACAAAGGCTGTTCATTGCGTGCCAGGGAGCATCTTGCTGGCTCAGAGGAAAATGCATCTGTCTTTCCTTAAAGGCGCCCCGAGACATCATCTTGTCCTCCTAAACCCATCCCTGGGCTCCACAATATTCAGGGAGTGGCTTTGTCTTCATCTCAGCATTGATGCCCATTGTCAAAGAAAGATTTCAGTGTTCACGAATATAACTATAATGCAACATACTCTGGGATTGGTTTCAAATTCTAATGATTAACACGTGTTCATCCATTCCAAATGGAACCACGGCTGTAATCCCTGCAGCACACATGTTATTGGGGTTGGGGTTTTTTTTTTGAGGGGGAGAAATTAGGGGAGAGGTTCTTTTTGTTTTCTTTCCTTAGCTCTTCACATGGAGCGCAGAAAACAACCAGCCGTTTACGGGTGTAAATCTTTGTTGTCTGCCTTTAAGGCATCTTTCTGCTCTGGTTCTGCGCCTTCCATGAGGTGAGGTTGCAGATTGCTTTCTGGTCAGTTGAGAGATTGTCAAAGCTGTTCAGCCCTGTGCCCTACATTAACTCAAGCGGCCGACATTCCCCTGACCTGCTCTCTCCACATAATGGCAGTCTATTAACTCCCTCTCCCCACATACACATGCCCACTATAGATCTGAGATAGCAGTGTGTACCCAAAACATGACTATAGGAAAATTCAGGTTCTGTGTTCAGTCCAGAAAGCAACAGGGATGAGTACTTGATGATATGAGAAGGGCAGACCTTGTATTCAAAAGGGGATTAGAAAAAAAGGATGGGCATTTCTTGTTAACAGAGAACGTTAAATATGGTATTGTCATCATCTACCAATTCCTGCTCACAGCCTGCTAGCTAGGATGTCGTTGAGTGAAGCCTGATCATGTTCCCCAGCTGAGATGTTAAGCTATTGACCTACTGCCCTCCACATGACAGTACTGTCAACTATAATCAACTCCCCAAGAAGAAAGTTGCGTTTACCAATACAGGAAGGCACTGATAGTTTGGGAGCAAATTGGGATTTCCACAGGAACTACTTGGGTTCCAATGCCTTTCTGTCCTCTTTGAACCCCGCCCCACTCTGAAATCCCAGAACTGAGCTGGTTTCTGCAAATGCATCCTAGCAGTGGAGGTTAAAGTGCCACTGTGAAATTTATTTCGTCTCTGAATTTACAGCTTTGTTAAGCAAAGCTATATAAAAGCCATAAAATGAAAGAGACTAAAAATAAAAAAGCGGAAAACCAATAACAAATAAGCAGCCCCAGCCAGCTTTCTTCCCTTGCTCAAGATGAAATGCGAAAAGTGAGCATGAAGCATCATAAAGGATTGTATTTCCCTCCAGTTTTAATGGTCTACAAATGATCTTGGATAAGGGATATTTTTTTCCTGACCTGAACATCATTCTCTTGTCATTTTCCTCCTCTGTGCCTGCAGGGTCTCCCCCCTGGGCAATCAGTCTCTAGCCATGAAGGAGGGCAAGATAGCTACTGAGATTTTTTTAAACAGTACCTAACACACTGGGAGTATTGGCTCAGTAAATGCCAAATCATAATTATTTCAAATGCTCCCTTTTATTTATCCTATGACTATGGCCTTTATTTTGAATAAAGACTCACTGGGGTCCGTGTTTTAATGGCAGGGCACACTTACTCACAGGGTGCCCTAGATCATGGGAGTGGCTATAGGTGCTACACAGAGATGCAGCACAAACATTTGCAAGCTCTTCACCAGAGTGAATTCCTTTCCTATAAGTGTTCCAATGATCTATAAATAGCTTCAGTTGTGAGCATTGTTGAAATAACTTGTTTGTGCAATTATAATGACATTTCTAGCATGTCATAATCATATAGGCCTATAAAAATAGAAGCATGTTATTTCAGATTTATTTTTCCAACTGGATTTATGTTTCACTGAACAGAATAAAAAAAAAAGACTCAGGGATGCTACTTGTCCGGGGTAGGAGCTTGCAGCATCATCACAGAGAGGGATAACGACAGAAGAAAATCAAAAGTACTTACTTGAGAGAAAGCACAGTTCTGAGATGCTTTGAAATTGCTATGGCTTTGGCCAAAAATAAAAATAAAAATCATGAAAGCACATTGCACAGAGTAGACATGTGATGACATTACTCCAGCTGAGGAGCTGAACCCAACCCCACACATTTCCATTTTTCACAAGGTTGTACATTTTTGTTGAAACATTCTTTGCTGAGGTAGCTAGTGTTACTGGAGTCACAAATGTCTGAAGGAGAAGCATTCTGATTGGTGGTTCTTGAAGAGAGTGGGAAGGATGTTAATTGCATTGCATGGTGACTCCTTTGCTTTCACAAGCTCAGCAATGACCCAGCAAAAGCCATTCAAACAAAATAGAGCCCAAATAATAATGTAAACTACTTCAGCTGGTGAGCAATTGTGTATCTTGAAACTGACTCTTCTGTCCACTTTTTGGTACTACTACTAAGTAGTACCACATTTCTTTGCTAAAGATCTAAGCTAGCAAATTGATTTTTCCCAAAGCACAGGTCCGTCACTATCCTCCTCAGGAAATTCTAGTAGCTCCCTATTGCCACTAGGAAAATAGAATACAAATTTTTTTCTACTTTGCTTTTAAAGCCTTTCCCAATCTGGATCCATTTCCAGGCTTTATTGCTCATTTCACCCCTTTCACATACTCTATATCCCAATCAAACTGGATTACTTGCAGTTTCCCTACTCATTCTCTCTCCCATTTCCATGCCTTTGTAGAGGTTATACTCCATCCATGCAGTGAACTCTGTTCTCACTTTCACCTCTAGGAATCCTTAGTTTCCTTCAAGAATCAACTCAAGAAACCAAAGATTTCTTGCTGCCATGTTTCACCTTTATCCCTCCAAAAAATTTCCCCATGGACTAAGGTCTTTGTGCCTTCCAAGCTGATAATTAACTAAAACTAAAAACTAACGCATTCCATGTGCTGAAGGGAGTACTTCAGAGTGCCTTCCTTCCCTTTTAGGTAACATGAGAATTTTAACAATAATTTTTATAAGAAAGTGTTCCTACCTTTGCTTTCTAACCTGGGGGAGTGACCCTAATTACAGACATTTCAGATCAAATTGTAGATATGGGTAATGCCTTGGAAGACTACTGGGGAGAAATTTGGTGGCTTTGCAGTATCCCTTAAATCAGAGCTACAACTTCAGCTACATTTATTTTTTAAGCTAATTTTGTAAGCAAGCCTAGAGTTCAAGGCCCTGGTGGATGGGAACTGTCACCTATGATTCAGCATCCTAGCATGTAGTGGGGTCACAAGACTCATAGATTTAGAGCTGGAAGATTCGTTAGAGCTCATCTAGTTCAATCTTTTCATTTTATAAACAGGAAAACTGAGACCTAGAGAGGGTAATTGACTTGCCCAGGGTCACACAGTTAGTAGACATCTTAGGGAGAATTTTAACCTAGGGTCTTCCTGATTCCAATTCTGATACCCTATCCATCATGCCATGCTGAAACAATTACAGCTAATCTGGGGAAATCACATTTCAGAAAGAAGCCTTGAGTTTATGGAAGTGGGACCAGGATTACAGAAGTGGAGCTCATTACACATTTTGTGAAACTGAGAATTTCTCAATGGGATAGAAATGGTTGAGTCCTGTTTCTTGTGTGACATATCCCCCACAACATAAACCATGAATTACACACTTCTATAGGGCTGATAATTCCTATTAGTTGGGTTGCGGTGCTTTTGAATTATATCTGAGATTTCTGAGGTCTTTGTAAAAGAATCTCTCATACCCAGACTTTTCAGGGAACATATGGATTTAGAGGAAATGTAGCCTAGTAGATAGAGAGCTGACCTTTCAGGATCAAGGAGAGATAGGTTGAAGTCTTGTCTTTGACACGTACTGGCCAGGTGACCCTCACAAATTGTCCCAGGGAACTATCTTAGACTGTCAGTTGTAGAGCAAGTACTGATATTTGTTTGTATAGGGAAAGGGAATTTCTCAGTGAGAATTAGCTGTACTAATGAACACATCAGGTCTATTTGAATTTAAGGGGGAAAGAAATACCACTTTCTAAGGAACTCCCAAGTACCATCATAGCTGACTCATTTTTAACAAGGTGTTAATAAGCCTGTTGCATCTTCAGTCCTTGCTCTTTTGTTCCCATTTTTTTTTCCAAATGGTCCCTTGAGAATTGGCCTTGTAAACCCAAATACAAAGAGATGACAATAATACCACACCACTCCTAGAAACCAAAAGCTGATTGGAACCTGCCTGTTACCCTCAGCATTTGCTTCTTTTGTTTGAATTGGCTCTATCTTCCAATGAACACGTTGTATCAGCCCATCTCTCCCTATTCTGTGTGTAAAGGAGGCACTGTCTAGACCATATTCTGTGCCTAGTTGTAATACTAGAGAATAGAATTATTGGGATGTTAAATCCTGATACCTTAACTTATGCAGATAAAGCTCTGGTTTTATTTTGTTGCTTGTTAAGATTATTTTGGATCATATGGGATACACACACACACACACACACACACACACACAAACACACACACATACACATTCACAGTTAGCAGCCAGCCCTCTTAGCTATCCTTGGCAATAATGTAATTTTCCTCTGACAGTTCATTCATTACCTTCTAGCTATTTAAAACGTGTGTGTGTGTGTGAGTGTGTGTGTGTGACAGAGACACCCTTTCTTCAATTGGATCATACAAGGTCTTAGAAAAGGGGCCAACAATAGGTCATATGACTAGACTGAGAAGGGGGTGGCTTTCTATTAACAGGGTTGGATCATTCTAATTCCAATCCAACTTCTCCTTTTTCAATGGGGAAGCACTTCCAATCATCCCTCAGATCTAACAAAGATCTTAGAATTCATATGGTACATTATTTTGACTCCAACCTTCAGGAACAGCTAAAGAACCAACTGTAGACACACCATAAGTAAGAGAGGACTAGGCTAAAAGTAGCAGAAAAGACAGGATGATGTCCCACAGGAATGAGTCTCTCCCATTCAACTCTATCTCCCCTGGGGGACACATTAGAGTAGAGTTTCTTAATCTGGGGTATTTGAACTTTTTAAAAAAATATTTTGATAACTTTCAACATAACTTTTTTTGTAATCATATATTTTATCTTATTCATTTTCAATGTTTTTATAATCTTATGTATTTTATTTTATTCATTAAAAAACATTATTCTATATGTATACATAGTCTATACATATACATATTGTCAAACGGGTCCGTGACACATCGGCCGACTCTCTCTCTCTCTGCTGTGTGGCCTCATGTCAGGGTATGCTGGGTAACGTAGAAATAGGGCTTTATAACCTAATCCCACCCCATTTTCAGGAATTCTTGCTATTAAGAAGGATCTATTAAATTTCTAGAACTGATTTTTGATGGATTGGCATGTTTGCACTGAGCTAGAAATTTCCCTGCAAGTCCTTGGGCTTGTAAGACCCTATTAAATAGTTCTCTCCAAGAAAACAAAGCCGGAGATAGAAGAACTTCAGACATACCGAGAAGAGGATGGAAAGCAAAAGCGTTTTCTTTTCTTTGTTGTTAATTCACTTGGCTTTGTTTTCCTAAATGCAAAGGGGGTTGTGCGGGGATTAATTCTTCTTGTATGTTTGATTGTTTTTATTGATGACTATTAAGTTTGCAGTACTTAAAAAAAAACCCACACCAAAAACACACCTGTCTTTGAAGCAGTAATCTCTATTGAGCTAGAGTCAGCCTCCCTATCGTTCTATCAGCCGTGGCTTAAAGATCCGGGAGGGGAGTCAGTTGTATTCTTTCCAGTACAATAATAATAACAGGAACCCCAACAGGAAAAGCAACAACAACGATGACGACGTAGACAATGACAATAACAACACCCAGGCCTATCTATCGTAACTGTCCTCTTTAGCCTGTGCCCACCCTTCGATTCTCTGGGGGCCCCTTGGTTTCACTGGAGGTAGCACTAAAGTTTTAACCAAGCCAGTTGCTTTAAGGAAGAGGTTACTGGAAAATACAAGGCACAACATCTGTTTTAGTCCCTACTTTGAACCTCAAAAAGTCCAGAGAGCCCAAGGCAATTTTGATTTACATTGGCAATGCTTTCTCCAGCTTTTCTCCCTCCTTTCTCCTAATCCTTCTCTTAGAGCTGGCACTTTTCAGGTCCAATTATTTGCTTTATCTTTAGTTTGAGGCCAATTTTGCACGCTGGTTATGGGACAGGAGCTTTTAATTGACAAGCGTGACGCTTCCTCCTTTGGCATGCTTGACAGCCATCCAAAGCCACTTAATATTCTTGTGGAAGGATTGTACTCTTCTAATATTTTTTGGGGGGGTTTCTTTTCCCTTACGCTCTGATTCGGAGAATTCAACTGTGCTCTTTTTTTTGTTTGCCTACAGCCCCTGAACAGTAGCTTTACGTTGGGTTGGCTGATTCCAACACATGTTGTTACAAAAAAGCTTTGGTTATATATATCCATTTGTGGTCCTAATAAGGACTACTTCCTTGTTTTGGCAAAACAACAGCAGCCTGCATTTGGTATGACAGAGAGACACAGAATCCATAACGTCATTTTATAAAAACGATTGACCGGGTGAATCTAACTTATTTTCCCTCTCTCAACCTCCTATGCATTGCTTGATGCCCAGGATGGGAGAGGTCTAGTGAAATTGCCTAGCATTTTGAAATTTAAATATCATCATGTGGAGGTTTTGTGGTGTTAGGATTTTTGTGACCCTTAAGATGTTTATATAAGCCAAATCCCCATCATGAATATGCTGCATAGGTTTCATCATCTCTATTCAGGCTTCTCTTCCCTATGCTTCCCAGGCTGTTCCTGTCCTACCAAGAACAATTTTAGGACAGTTTTAGACCTGAGATCCTTTTCTAACCAATAAGAGAGTTATATAAGTACAGTAGAACTGACTTTGCTTTTGCTTTAGATGAGCTATGGGTTTGCAATAGGGTACAAAAATATTTAAGTGCCTACAATATAAGAAAGTACAGCATTAGGTGCTGGGTCTCTTTTGCCAAGATAGGTTATATCTCCACTCCAGACTCTTTCTAATAAAAATATAAGTTAATGTCATCTCTCTATTAACAATTTTTTGATATAGTGTGTTTTTAGTACAATAACTAATTTCTATAGGAAAATCAGCATGTTGCAGGGGAAATGAGCTCTCGGTCTGGAATCAGAGGTCAAATTCTGCCACAGTCTGTGTTCAAATCTTGCCTCTGATACTTGTGTGACCTTTGATTAGTTACTCTACCTCTCTTCTCTTCAGTTTCCTCATTTGTAAAATAAGGGTGTCAGACTAGATGACTTCTATGAAAGATCATCTTCAGCTCTAAGTTTATGAGCTTTCTTATACCTTCCCTTTAAAAGAGTCTAATAGATTAATTGTATTATATATTATTATGATTAATTGTAATTGCAATTGACAGCACCACTCATACTTTACCATTTTTTAAAAGAAAGGAAGTTTATTACCAGTCACCTGGAACTAATGCTGTCCATTTTATTTAATTTTAATTCTGTTGCCTCCATTTATATTGTTGAATTTATTATGGATATTGGGGTTTTTTGTTTTCTTCACTTTGAGTCAGTTTGTATGTGTCTTCCTCTATTTTTCTGAATTATTCATATTCCTAAATCCTTTTCATGCAATCATATTCCATTATATTTAGATATTAGAATGTATTTAGCTATTTCCCAATTGAATATGTGATTTATTTTTTAGCATTTTTAGCTGCCAAAAATAGCGTTGTTATGAATATTTTGATACATATGGGGTCTTTTTTTTCTAATGTTGACTTTCTGGGAGCATAAGCTCAGTAATGAGGCTCAAAGGATATGAATGATCTAGTAACTTTTCTGTTATAATTCCAAATTGATTTCCAGGAGCACTGGACAAATTCACAGTTTTACCAACAATGCATTAGTATATCTATATTTCCAGAACTGTTCAAATAATCACAATTTCCATCTTTTACAATGTTTGCCAATTTGATAAATGTGAGGCGATACTTTAGTGTTGTTTTAACTTGCATTTCTCTGGAGGATTTTGAACATTTTTTTAAATATAGTTGGTGATAATTTGGATTTCTTCTTTTAAAAACTATTCATAACCTTTGACCTCTTATCTACAGACCCATGACTCAGTCTTATAAACTTATGTCATTTCCTAATAGATTTTGAATGTCAGACTATTAGTAGAGATATTTGATGAATGAATGAAAAAAACATTTACTAAGGGTTTATTATGCACCTACCACCATGCTAAGTGCTATGGATACAAATACAAAAATGAGACCATTCCTGCCTTCTCGGAGATTATGATCCAATGGGAGAGATGATTGAGAGATGATTTTTTTTTTGATATATATAGAGAAGGAGTAGTATTCAAGGTCTAGGAAGTCACAAGACTGGTAATTGGCACAATGGACCAGTAGAATAACAAGCCCTTTCTGGAAGCAGTGTAGTATTGCATTGTTCATAATTCCCAAAGCATGAAGTAGAAAGCAGAGAGTCAGTAAGTCAAAAGGCATTTGTTAAGGACTTACTATGATATGGCATGCATTGTGCTAAGGAATGGGAATACAAAAATTAAAAAAAAAAACACAAACTAAACAACCTACTGTCTCTGCCATCCAGAAGCTCACAATATAATGGAGGAGTCAACATGCAAATAAATATGTACATATAAGATACACATAAAACAAGTTGGTGGTAATCTCAGAGGGAAGGCACTAACATTAAGGTTGACTGGGAAAGGCTTCTTGCAGAAGGTGGGATTTCAGCTGAGACTTGAAGGAAGCCAGGGCCAGGAGGTAGAGATGAGGATGGAGAGTGTTCCAGAAATCTAGTGAGAACTCTTGGAGTCAGGAGATGGAATATTTTTTTCCATGAACAGCAAACAGGTCAATGTCATTGGATCTCAGAGTATGTAAAGCAAAGTTAGGTGTAAGAAAGATGAAAAGGTAGAAAGGGACCAGGTTATGAAGGACTTTGAAAAGCTCAACAGAGGCTTTAATTGTTGATCCTGAAGAGAATAAGGAGTTTCTTGAATAGAGTGGTTACATGGTTAGTGGAGGAGGGACTGGAGTGTGGAGAGATGAGATAGGAGGAACAACCAGTAGCAGAAAAAGGCTGGGGAGGAAGAAGGAGCATGATCTAATCTGCGGCTAGCAAGACATAACAGGCTTTTTCCAGTCAGGACAACATAAAAATCTTTGCGGCAAGTTTCTTCCACCCTCACAATCTATAAACTTTCTCATTCCAGCTTCATTATTTTTGTTCATGAGTAATAGCACGTCAAGGATAACATCAGTAGCCTAGAAAATTGAGGAATATCTGTTTAAGCTCTCTTCTTGCAAACTGAGTCTAAACATTATTTGATTTGTAGGGTTTCACCAGCCTTTCCCATGCTTCTCAATGGCCCAGTAATGGCACATTTACTGAATTTTGAAGCACTGGGAGCCTAAAGAAATCCCGAACTAATGCTCTGCATAATCATTTCCATTTTTATTAAAATTATTATTTTCTTATAGCACACTTTTTCATTGAAGATTAGTTTGTTTGGAGACATGGGTCTGTGCCAACTGGTCTGGCTTTTTCATCACTTAATAGGCCATGAGATAAGCCATTTACAATGACCTCTGCTTCTGTACTATGGGCTATGAATCTGATAGTTCCACTTTGATTTCCCTATGGCTGGCAGGGACTGACTTCTTTATCCTTGGTAGTTAGTGAACGTTCTTGTCCTTTACAGCTATTAGGACAAACTAGGTTGGCTAGAAAGAAAGTAAAGTCTTCATGCTGTTGAATGCTAAATTTGGCTTCTCTTTTTGAGAGGAAGTTAGACTCTTCTGAGGGTGGCATTGAGAAGAGGTCACAGAGAACATACTGACCTCCATTTTGCTAGCTATTGGTAGCCAAGGGGACACATAATTCTGCAATTTCTGGATGGAGGGGAAGCAATGTGATTGGGGTTTTACCTAGACAACCTATTACAAAGGTCAACAGAGTGAAAGGGAAACCCCCACTGGGGCAAGGACCCACTATTTCCCTTCTCAAGAGCAGCCAGCTTCAAAAAGGCAATAGAAATGCCCCTTGCCAGGTATTACTGACCAACTATGGGTAGAGAAATCTTTCCCACATGACCATGCTATTACATGGGCATAGCACAGGTCTATACTGGTGACCCTGTAGATCAGACCTTTAGAGGAGAAGCTGAGGACCCATCTCTCAATGGGGTTATTCCCATTAAGATATTTTGCATCACCATACCTTCCTTTTAGGAATTTGCTGAGGATGACACAGAATATCTATTTAACCTGCTTCATTTGATGACTAGCTCAGCCCTAGACACAGAGAAGAACATGCTGTATACTTTTGATAATAGTGATGAGTGTAACAGTCTTTGCTGAGAAAAGAAGATAACTAGAAGTTATCGGAGGAGAAAATGGCAAACTACTCCAGTATCTTTTCCAAGAAAACCCCATGAATAAAAGACTGAACAACTGAACAAGAGTGAGGACTGCTAATAGTATTGTCTCCTGGCTACCCAGGTAGCTGTGGGAATGTCACTGTGTAGCTGAAGAGTGTGTTAAGTCCAGTTGAACCATAGTATGGCATAAAACCATGGTGGGATAGATCTGCATGTCAGAGACTGGAAAAATATTACACAAGAGGAAACCAGCAGGTGAACCAAGAGATCCTTAGCTGATAGTTTCAACCATTCGGTTCATACCTCTTTTGCCACTTAACTCTATAGTACTTTTATAAACTCAAGGCAGACAAAGAAAGATAGTAATGATTTTCTTTTAACTTATGTTCAGAGTAGCCTAGACCTTGTATGTAAGAGGTATTCACTAAATGCTTATTGGCCTGAATCATTCCAAGCACTTTATCTCATTCTCTGTCCACACTCCATATTTTATAAACTCAAGGATTGCTTTTATAACCATGCCTACTCCATCAATTAGCAACATCAGAAGACCTTCTTAATCATTCCTTTGTAGTCATGGCAGTGTAAAGGGAGTAATTAATAACTATAGTCAACAATGAGCTCTTTTCAGTTGGAGTGAAGTTATCCCCTCTGCTGAGTCTAGCACTTAAAAGTGGAATTGCATGCAGCAATATAGAGTGGTGGAAGGAGAAATATGTAGATGATCGGGAGATCTGGCTTGGTACTGAAGAAATATATTGGATTTGGAATCAGAAGACCTTGGTTGGAATCCCACCTCTGCCAGCTACACCCAGTGTGACTTTGAACAAGTTACTCTCTGTACTTAGTTCTTCAACTATAACATGAGAGCGTTCTATTAAATGATCTGTAAGATTTCTTCCATCTCTAAACCTATAATCCTATGAATCCTTATATATTATATGAAATATATAACAATGGATGTCACACAAATTCTCTTCTGGCTTAATTCTTTCAGTTTTAAAATGAGAGAGCTGGACTACATGATCTAAATGAATGGGAGAGATGTTAGGGACAGGAAAAGTCCTATTTTCAAAAATTAAAAAGTAGGATTTTTTTTCATAGTAAAATCTGGTGAGGGTGACTTCAATTCCAAGAAAATTTCTATAGTACATTATTAAAATGCAATTTGTGAGCACTTAGAAGAGGGGGGAGAACAATGACCAGTAGGAGTTAATTTAAGATGTATTTTATTTCCTTTTTGTTAGTGTCATTAGACTTATAGATCTGGGGAATACTATAGACATACTATATTTGGATTTCAGCAAGACATTTAACCAAGTTCCTCATGAGATCTTTGTGTAAAAGATAGAACATTGTGGACTACATGAGAATATATTTATATTCTCACAAGAGAAAATAAATTAGTAAGACTATAGTTAGCAAAATTTGGGAACTCATTTAATACCTGAATACCAAGAGTGTTAATTAATGGATTTGGTAGGTGGTTACTAGTGCCAGTGGAAGATCCCAGAACTCTATTCTTGGTAATCTTTTGTTGATTTTTTTTCTTACTAATAACTTGAATGAAGCATTGATGGCATACTTAGCAAATTTATTTGATGACATAAGGCTGGAAGGATTAGCAAATACATTGCATATTAGAAACAGGATCCAAAGAGATCTTGCCAGTATTGAACAATGGATCAAATCTAATAAATTGATATTTAACAGGGATGCACATACACATACACCCCCACCCCCCCCCCCACACTTTTAAGTTAAAAAGTCAACTGCTCAAGTACTGGATGAGAGAAATTTGGCTAGAAATAGGTCATGTAACTTATGAGTTTCAGTGCCCTTGAAGATTAATAGGAGTCAACAGAGTGAAACAACAGCTCCCAAAAGACTAACAGTGTCTTGAATATCAACAATGGAAGCACAGTAGACTGAATGAGGTGGCTTTATATTCCCAGTGGCTTCTGATCTGGTCAGACTATATCTGGAGTTCTGTGTATAATTCTGAACAACACATTTTAAGAAGGACAAATTGGAACACATCAGGGGACAGCAACCTGAATGATGAGGGGACTTGAAGCTGTATAACATGAGGTTCAGTTGAAGAAATTATGGATGTTGGACCTGAAAGTAGGAAGGCTTTGGGCCACCATGAAAACATCATATGTAGAAGAGAGATTTGGCTGTCCCCCTTCCCTTTACCCTAGCGCACCTGGGTCAAGTATGACCAATAGATGAAAGTTTCAAAGAGACAGATTTAGGCTTCCTAAATGTGTTCAATATTTTCAAGTACTTGAAGGACAAATCATGTTGAAGTTGGACTTGAACATTTTATATTTGGTCCTGGAGAATATAAGGAGCCCTAGCACTTGGACAGTACATATAATTGCATATAATTGGTACTTAGCTCATTTGTTGACTCCAATAAGTGAAAGTTGAGGATCACAGAAAGTTCTATGCAAGAAAAAATTCCTTAAAATTGGTTTATTAAAAAATAGAGTACTTCAGGAGCACAATTTGTTGTTGTTCGGTTGTTTCAGTCATGTCCAACTCTGTGAGACCCCATTTGGTGTTTTCTTGTGAGAGATACTGGAATGGTTTGCTCTTTCCTTCTCTAGCTCATTTTACAGATAAGAAAACTGAGGCAAAGAGGGTTAAGTGACTTGCCCAGTGTCCCACAGATAGTGTCTGAGGACAAATTTGACTATCATGACTAATAGGCTCAAAGGTTTAGAGTTAGGGGTCATGAAATCCAACCCTCTCACTTTATAGATTAGGAAAGAGGCCAGACCAAGAATTGGAAATCGAGGGGATGCCCATCAATTGGGGAATGGCTGAACAAGTTGTGGTATATGAATGTAATAGAATACCATTTGTTCCATAAGAAATGATGAGCAGGTGGACTTCAGAAAAAAACCTGGAAAGACTTATATGAACTGATGCTGAGTGAAGTGAGCAGAACCAGGAAAACATTATATATAGTAATAGCAGCATTGTGTGATGACCAAATTTGACAGACTTAACTCTTCTCAGCAGTACAAGGATTTTAAGACAATTCTAAAAGACTCATGGTGGAAAATGCTATCCACATCCGTAGAAATATGGAGTCTGGATGCAGATCAAAGCATACTATTTTCTCTTTTTTTTCATTTTGTTTCTTCTTTCTCAAGGTTTTTCTCTTTGGTTCTAATTCTTCTTTACAACATGACTAATGTGGAAATGTGTTTAATATGATTGTACATGTATAGCCAATATTTAATTGCACGTCATCTATAGAAGTAAACGTTGGAAACTAAAAACAAATAAATAAATAATTTTTTTTTTTTAAAAAGGTAAGCGGCCAGAGAGTTTAAGAGATTTAAGAACTTAATCATTAAAGTGCTGCATATAGAAGGTATGCATTGTAATTTTCTTTTGGGGGTAGGAATAGAGATCTGAATTCAACAAGGGTGCTTTCTTCCTATAAAATGATGGTCATGACTCCTATATTCCAGATAAACTTACAAGACTATGATCTTTCTGGGCAAAACGTGATTAAAGAATGAAAGACATCACTAATTTGATCCTGTATCAAAAGGAAGGAAGGAAATAAGAATTTATTAAGCATCAACTATGTGTCAGGCAATGTGCTAAGAATTTTACAAATATTCTCTCATTTGACTCTCACATCAGCACTGGAAGGTAGGTGCAATTAATATTCTCACTTTATAGTTGAGAAAACTGGAGGCGATGGAGGTTAATTGACTTATCCAGGGTCACACAGCTGAGACATGATCTGAACTCAGATCTTCCTGACTCCAAGCCCAGAGTTCTATCTACTGAGCCACCTACCTACCTCTATCCACTGAGTCACCTATTGACTTGTACATTCCAGGTAGGATATGTCTACTGGGGTAGGGCAATAGGAAAGCTGTATGGCATGATATAATACACATGGATCTAACAAAAAAAATGTAAAAACAAAGTTTGAGATGTTTTAAGCAAAGCAATTTTATAGAAATTATTGAAAGGGGAAAAACCCACCCCATACCCACAACCTTGTTTTTATTTTCCTTCCTAATATCTTACATAGAAATAACTATAATAACAATAATAATGATTTAAAATAATTTTAGAACCTATTATTACTAATGATTTAGAAATAGAAGAAACTAACCAAGTAGCCATGTCTTTTTTCTTCTTCTTAACATTTAGATGTCTGAGCATTAAACAGTGAGAAACTGTTCTGGATAGATTTAAACAGGAGTCATACTGGCTAAAGGCAAAGATGAGGAATAAGAGAAAAAATCCAGGGGGAAAAGTAGAGATTTAAGAACTCAATCACTAGGATGATGCATGTGAAAGATATGCACTGCAATTTTGGGGGAAGGGTAGGAGTGGAAATCTGAATTCAATAAACAAGTATTTCTTTTAAATGATTCTTATGTTTTGGAGAAAGGGTAAGGACTGTGAAGAAGAGTTAGGAAAATGTTATTTGAACAAATTTTACTATCTTCTTAATTTTGTTAATCATTTAATCATTTATTATTTATTATTATTTATATATAATATATAAAACAAATAATTATTAATTAATTAATTAATATTAAGTTTAAGTATATTTCCTTCCATGTGTGAGGGCTATATTGGATCAAATGCATTGCTTGGTGCATAATAAGTATTTAATAAATGCTATTTTATTCAAATAAGAAAGTTAATTTTTATGTTGTCTCCCTGATTCATGAATATTCATGTATCAGATGAAGATAATGTCACTATCACATCCTTAACTTTTAGTGACCAAGTCCTTGCTAGTTTATCTTGAGCATAGAATAATATTTATAACCAAAATTAAGCAAATCAGTAGCTTTCCATTTCATTATAGAGATAATGTTGGATGCTTTGAGTTACCAAGGTCAGATTTGATGACATTTTGGGGGAAAAAAAAGAGGATATTCTTTTCAATTTTTGACTTAAAGAGAATAATATGTGTTTTTAATGTTTTTGGTCAAACCTGACAGGCTGCATTCAATGTACTTACATTAAGGATCTCAGTGACATGAGTTCAGGGTTCATTCTGCCTAAAGCATTTTCTCTGCTGGGATTTTGCTGAAATAGGAAGCTGAGGGAGCCAAATAAACCACCCCACAAACAGAATTTCTAGGTTATCACAAGGATAAAATGGATTAAAATGATACTTTTAAATGCAGCTATGAATGTGCAGCTGAACCTAGGTAACATCTTCAAAGATGCTAAGGCACTTACATGCAACCAATAGATTAGCCAAACACTGGGTAATGGGATGGGGGTATGTGTGTGGATGACCTTTAGGAAGTTTCTAGATTCGCTGATTCCTTAGAGAGACCAACAAAGCAATAACCAAAAAAAAAAAAAA
>NW_020954639.1:8990913-9036911 GCF_900497805.2 Vombatus ursinus | reverse complement strand
TTTTTTTTGTAACTCCAGCACTTAACACAGTACCTAGGTCACAGTAGGTGCTCAATAAATGCATATTGACTGACTGACAGTACTGGGCACCCCATTTTAGTAAGGATGTTGATAAGCTGGAGTAGATTCAGAGATGTCAAAGGGCCTCAGGGTTGTGCCATACAAGAATTGGGTGAATGGAGGAAAGGGGGATGTTTAGTTTTGAAAAGACAGAGGAAGGCAAGATGGTTTTTTTTCATGTATCTGAAGGGCTTTCATGTGCAAGAGAGGTCATTAGTCTTGTTCTGCTTGGCCCTGTAAGACAGAGCAAGGAATGGATGGAAATAGACAAGAACATGATTTTGGTGCTATGTAAGTTCTTTCTTCCTTTTAAAAAATTTTATTTTATTTTTAATTTATGGAATAAAACAAGCATTTCTGTAACAGCATAATAAAAAAAAGATGATTACACATGAAACTGTAAATCTATTATGTATAACTTGCTATTTCTCTTCAATATAAAGTTATTATGTAAATTTCTTTTCCTTCCCCCACCCCCTGTTGCCCTAGAGATGGCTACCATTAGACACAAACATATATATATCTATATCTATATATATATCTATATATGAAATCATTCTGTACATACTTTTATTTATCAGTTCTTTCTCTGGATGCAGATAGCATTTTCCTTCCTATGTCCTTTCTTAACAATTAGAATTCTCCAAAAGTAG
This sequence comes from Vombatus ursinus, assembly GCF_900497805.2. Lineage (NCBI taxonomy): Eukaryota > Metazoa > Chordata > Mammalia > Diprotodontia > Vombatidae > Vombatus > Vombatus ursinus. Next base: position 9,036,198 of record NW_020954639.1, on the reverse strand, counting down.
AATTGGCTGCCTTTACAGAGTGAATTATCCTCCCTGGGGGTCTTCAAACAAAGGCTGAATGACCACTTGGCAGATATTTTATGATAGAATTATTCGTCAAGTATAAGTACCTTCTGAGGCCCCTTCCAACTCTGAGATTCTGGGATTCTGAGATACCTACTGCCAATGTGATAATCAATTATTATTTTTTCTCCTTGGCTTCTTTTGACCCCTGGATCATTCTGATACTTCAATTTTGACTCCAGGGATGATCTCAAACATTTTGTCCTGGCATTTAAAGTCTTCCACAATCTTCCAACATTATTTCAAGGTACTCATCATATGTTTTATGTTCTGTTAACTCTCTCTCTGCCCCCCAATATGACTTTGTATTTTCTTTTTCCATGCATTTGCATAGGCTGTCCCTGTTCTCACAACTTGAAAGCGTTCCCTCTTTATCTCTTGTCTTCTTTCAAGAAAGACCCAGCTCAGCTGTCCCTTCCTCCATGAAACTTTCCCTGATTCCCCCCAAGCCGAATGGAATCTCTCTTTATTCTGGTTTTCTTGGAGCATGCTATCTGGACCTCTCCTTTATCCTTTTAACATCAAGCCTAATTTGTATTTACAGATTCTGTGTCCACTCTTCTCAGCTTATGCTGTAAGCATCTTGAGAACAACACCTGTGTACTTCTCATTGTTGCATCCCAGTGTCTACCATAGTGTATGCCAGATAGTAGGCACACTTAATACTTGTGGAGTTGAATTTTTGCAATTCTTATTTGTGTGAGGTTAATTGAGACTTGGTCTCCCAGCTGAGCTTCTGACTCTAGACTTTACCACCAAGACCAGGGGTGGGGAATCTACAGCCTCGAGGCCACATGGGGCCTTCTAGGTCGTTGGGTGTGGCCTTTGACTGAGTCCAAGTTTTACAGAACAAATCCTTTTATTAAAGAGATTTGCTCTGTGAAGTTTGGATTTAGTCAAAGGACCACACCCAGGGACCTAGAGGGCCCGCACATGGCCTTGAGGCTGCAGGTTCCCCACCCCTGACCGAGACTCAGCTGCCTTCTTACTTTGGAATATCCTTCTGCCATATTGGCTCCCTTCTCGCACTGGGGAGTTCTGGTTTAGGGAGCTCCAATTTGAGAATGGGCACAGGCCAACCACACTCCATTCCTCTCCTGCTTGTGCTTCTGACTCTCTACTTGGACAGCATGTCCCTGTGCAGGTATTTTCTCCCCTCCATTCCCCCTACTCCCCAACTTTTCAAGTCCCTTTTCATGTTGTCTTCCCACATTAGACTGGACTCAAGCTCCTTGGGTCTATACCCTGCCCCCCCAGTGCTTAGCACACGGTTTTCCTCAGAGTAAGTACTAAATGAATGCTTGCTGACTTTCCTCTCTTAATGCTCCGGTTTCTGTTTTCCCCCTTGGTGTGATGGAATGGCTTTCATAATGTCTCTTTGAGACTCAGCATCATAGTGACATCATGGTTATGCCTGTTCAGTTAATTTTCTATTAATCACTTCTGATGCCCATCTCTTTTTCTGCCCTGATGCCCTGGTGATTATTCCATTTGCTAGACTGTGATAGCCAGGACAAGACAGAGGCCTCATGTTGTTAAAAAACCTGGGGGATTTTCCTCGTGCTCAAGGACTGTTTCACTTTCATCTCCAGCAGCCAGCAGAGTATATCACACGTAGTAGGGACTTAATAAATACTTGTTCATTGATTGATTCATGATATGGCCTCCCTATGAGGCTACTTGCACTTATAGGCTGTGTCCTCAGAGGGGCAACTTCTACTCTCAGGCTCCCAGGTGGGGGACAGTTCTGTGGGGCTACACTTTTAACTTTTCTGCCCTTGAGTACCCATTAGGATTCTCTTCATTAACATTAAGCCAGTAGATTCAATAAGCTTTTAGCAGTCATTTACTGAAATAGTATAGCAAAAACAGTACTCAAATAAATCTGTGACTTTATTGGCTCAGGAATTCTCTCCAACGCTGCCTATAGCAACCCATCCATGTCTGCCCAACTGGTACGATTCTTGTCCATGGTGTCCTAAAAGTTTGACACAGATCTCCAGTGTTCTAGAGACCTCTCTTGCTCCAAAAACACCCCCCAATTTAGGGGTACATTCTAACCCACAAATATGCATGCTATCCATGTGAATAGTGGTCTGAAACTTAGAGTACAATGGTAGTGAGGGCAAAGGGGCAATTCACAACTCCTGGTACTGGAGTCCTCATGAAGTTCTCCTCATGAAGAACACTCTGCTGTGTTCCAAGAATCAGTCCCTTTCTTAAGTCCATAGCTGACGTTTTTCTGTCACAAGAAGTCATGTTCTCTGAAGCTGCCTGTCCTCAAATATCCTGATACTGGAAGACTTCTTACGCAGCTCTCCTTGGGTACTAATGCTCTGTCACTATATGTGTTTCTCTAATCTCCTAGCTGGAAGCATCGTCTCCTATTTGTAAAGTCTCTGTATGCGCTGTTTGCTGTCTTTTGAGGCTATCCAATGATGTGGTCATTGGGAAAAGGAAAAAGAAAGGGGCAGGGGAGAAAGAAAAAGAGAAAGAGAAAGAAATTGGAATGCTCCAAACTAGAACTCTCCACTACTTCTGGACTAATTTTGCTGTTTTCATGTAGCCCCAAAGAACAAAACTGTTTCTCGTGTCCAATCACAAGCTTTTTGTTATGTGGCATCATCTGCCTTCATACAAAGCCCTCCAATACTCTCTGATTGTTTAAGGACTTGCAGGAAATTCTTCATGTCTACTTCTAATGTCTAATCTATTTTGTGATTCAGTCAAAGAGGCCTTTGTATCTGATAAAGGTTTCAGGGCACAGCCACACTTGTTTATATATTAACAACGATGTCCATTAATTGATTCGTTCCTTTGAGGTGCCTAGGCCTTTTGTGATTACATTAAGTGAGGTGAAGGTAGAACCCTTCCTATACAATAAGAAAAGCCAAGATGACTGCTATTTACAAGGAAGAGGAGAGACTGAGTTATAAGAAAAGGCCACAGAGGGAAAATAGGAGGGCTATAGTTCGAAGAACAAAGTGCTGCAGTCTGACATGTAGAAAGTAGAGAACTGCTAACAAGGAGGTCAGCAACCGGGAAGGACGTGGGGACAGACAGTGATTCCTCCTGGTGGTAGTCCAGAAGTGAATGCATTCAAAACTCTTGGATAGGGCCGCTAATGCTTGAGAAAGTGGGAGGAATGCAACTCTATCAACTACGAGAGGAAAAATGCCTTCTGAAAGATGTTGTTGGTGTTGGCCCAATGGAATCTGTTGCTTTATTTAAGGTTTCAGGAAGAAAAAATGACAGATGAATGATAAATTGTTCTAAGTTGTCCACAAACGGGAAGAGGGCAGATCATGAAATAACTCCAGATCCGATTCGTCAGGACCAGATTCAAGGGGAAGCCAGTAAACACTCACGCAAGGGATTTTGTTGCACGGACTTCAATTATGAAATCACTGGACATGACTCAGAGACATTTTTGCTTTACTCTGATTCACACATCAGAGATACGAGAGCGTGTTGTAAACTTTAAGAATGGGGCAATTTGTGATTTATTCAGGAAGGAAAAAAGGAAGAGAAACGAATGAGCCTTTGACTTGGCAATAATAATGTTAAGTAGGCCAAGGATAAGAACTATTTACACATTAGTTAGCTATGATGGTTGCTAGAGATGACATAGCTAGATGGCAGAGAAGCCCTGCAATGCTATGAGTTAGCTGGCTGAGAAACTCAATTGATTTGGGCTGTCTAAGTGTGATGTAGAGCATGGCAGGAGGAAACTAGATTAAATCATCTATATGGAATCTTTTATATGTCAGTAGAGACAGACCTCGACAGAAATGTTAGGCAGCCTCACACCTGCCCTCTATGTGGTGTGGGGGAGTTTTTCAGTGTGGATTGTAGGAGTTGGGAACAGGCCCCTGGTGACACATCCTAGGGAAATAACATCTTGTGTAACTTGTTGTGTGTCAAGAAAAGAAATGTTGGCATTAGTTCCCTGGAGATAAAATAGAATAGGCATGTGGAGAAGAACAGAGTGGCAGCAGAAACAACCAAATTGGACTTTTTTCAGAACTTAATGTAATACTTTACACCTTGGGGCTTCCAGGCTGAAAAGAGTATGCATATCAAGGAAAAACACATAGGATAAAAATTGGTTAAAATCAATTTAATTTCTACATATTAAATGACAAAACAACTAATATTGGGACAATACTTAATCATGTCTTATAGACAAAACAGATTTTGAAATAAAATCAACAAAATGATAAAAGTGAAAAGCCATATGGAATGGTAGTAGATAGGGAACTGGCCAAGGAGCCAGGAAAATCTGATATGTACTGGTTGTGTTACTCTGGGCAAATCACTTAACTTTTCAGTGTTCTGGAAAACTTTAAAACCACTATATGTGGTACAACATGACTAATATGAATATGTGTTTTACATGATTGCACATATATAACCTATATAACATCTTAGGGAGGGTGGAGGGACAAAATTTGGAACTCAAAATTTTATATTAAAAAAAAAAATGAATGTTCTCCAAAGGCCTCGTGTTAGAAAATGCTATCCACATCCAAAGAAAGAATTATGGAGTTTGAATGCAGATTGAAGCATACTATTTGCTATTTTTTTTCCTTCTGTTGAGTTTTGCTTTTTCTTTCTGGTGGTTCCTCCTATTGGTTCTAATTCTTACTTACAACATCACTAATGTGAAAATATGTTTAATAGGAATGTATATGTATAGCCTATATCAGATTTTGCGCCATCTTGGGGAGGGTGGTGGGGAGGAGAAAAATTTTAAACTCGAAAGCATATGGAAGTGATTGTTAATAAATCAAAATAAATCAATAAAAAATGAATGTAGAAAATTGTCTTTACATGTAAGTGGAAAAATAAAATACTATCTAAGATAAAAAAAAAAGACTGTATGTGGTAGAGAAGGTATTGACCTATGATAATAGTCTTCATGAGAGTTCACTATACCAAAGAAATCAAAAGTCCAGTGCCTATCCTTGCTGCAGCCTTCAGTCTTTCTACGACCTTTAGTCTAAGAGAGGCTTTAAGCTCTCTAAGAGAGCTTAGCATTTTACCAGGGACATATCAGAAGTTAACCCCTCCACCCTCTACTAATCACTCTAAGTCATATCAATCTGCCCCTTCCCAGTTGTCTAAGGAGGTCCAAGGTAGGGCAGAAAAACTAGAACCATAGTTTTCCAAGGTTAGAGGGTCATCTCTTCCCAACAAAGGTCCATTTGATCACAGATTTAAGAGTTAAAAGTGACCTCAGAAGGTCTTCTAGCTGGACAAGGTGACATACGCCTACAATCCCTGTTTCTTGGGAGGTCGAGATTGGTGAATGTCTTGAGCTCTGGAGTTCTGAGCTGCAATAGGATTAAAGCCAATTTGGTGTCCTCACTAAGTCCAGCACCAACATGGTGAGCCTTTGGAAAGAGAGTAGGAAACAGGCTGCCTAAGGAGGGGTAAACTGGCCCAGAGTGGAAACAGGTCAGGTTGAAACTTCTAGGCCAATTAGCAGTAGGGTCAGGCCCATGAATGTGTGCTATATTTCCAACATGGACAAGATAGGAGACCCACTCTTTTTTTAAAAAAAAAATTTACATGTAAAAACAATTTTTAACATTCATTTTTAAAACTTTGTCTTCCAAATTTTCTCCCTTCCTCCTTCTCTCCCCCCCACATTGAGAAGGCAAGTATTTACATATAGGTTATACATGTGTAGTCATGCAAAACATATTCGTAATAGTAATGTTGTGAAAGAAAACATAAACAAGAAAAAAAAACTTAAGAAAAATAAAGTAAAAAAATGTATGCTTCAATCTGTATTCAAATGCCAAGAGTTGTTTCTCTGGGGATGGATATCATTTTTCATCGTAAGTCCTTTAGAGTTGTCTTGGATCATTGTATAGCTGAGAATAGCTAAGTCATTCATGGCTGATCATCTTACAATGTTGCTGTTACTCTGTACATAATACATTTCACTTTGCATCAGCTCATGCAAGTCTTTCCAGGATTTTCTGATGGCATAATGCTCACAATTTCTTATAGTACAATAGTATTCCTTCATAATCACATACCACAGTTTGTTCAGCCATTCCCCAATTGATGGACATCTCTCAACTTCGAGTTCTTTACCCCCCAGAAAGAGCTGCTATAAGTATTTTTGTAATATAGGTCCTTTTCCTTTTTGTTTTTTACCTCTTTTGGGATACAGACCTAGTAGTAGTGTTGCTAGGTCAAAGGGTATGCATGGTTTTATAACCCTTTGGGCATAGTTCCAAATTGTTCTACAGAATGGTTGAATCAATTCACAACTCTACCATCAGTGCATTAAAGTCTCATTTTTCCCATGTTCCTTCCAGCATTTGTTATTTACCTTTTCTGTCCTGTTAGCCAATCTAATAGGTATGAGGTAGTACGTCGAATTGTTTTAATTTGCATTTTTCTCCAATCAGTAGTGAGTTGGAGTATTTTTTCATATGGCTATAGATAGCTTTGATTACTTCATCTGAAAACTGATCATATCTTTTGATCATTATTTATCAGTTGGGCAATCGCTCTTATTTTTATGAACTTGACTCAGTTCTCTATATGTTTGAGAAATGAGGCCTTTATCAGAGAAACTTGTTTCAAAATTTTTTTCAGTTACTATTGCCAGCTGTATTTCCCTTAATCCTATTCCTCGCCCCCCATTTATTCTATTCTCTAAGGACACTAATTCTTGAAAAAAAAGTATTCTAGTCCCTTATTTATATGTGAAGAAACTGAGGCCCAGAGAGGTTAAATAACTTGCCTGAAGTCATGCAGAGCTCAGATTCCACCCCAGCTCCTCTGATTTTAAAACCACCACTCTTTCTACTGTACCATGTTGTCTAACCCCTCATTTATATGATAATCCTTCAAATGTAAGAAGGTAGAGAGCATGTCCCTACATGTTATATATTAGAAGATGGAGAACATATCTCTGGTCTGCACTACCTATCTTCTCTCCTCCAGATTAAATTATTCCCAGTTTTGTCTTTTTTTCCCCTTCCACATTATCATATGGATATTTTTGAGTCACCTTACTAGCTTGGTCAGCCTCTCTCCCCACCCCTGCCTTGCCCCCACCAACATGTTCTAGCTTGTCAATATCCCTTCTAAGATGTAGGTGAACCAAACTGGATATAAATGCTTTCGATGTGATCTAATCATAGCAGAATACAGCAGGACCACCCCTTCTTTTGTTCTCCATGCTATGCCTACCCAGACAGACTCAGGGATAAACCAAGCAACTAATTAAGGGGGCAGGGTAGCAATGTTTACACTTAATAGGACCTGCAATTTAGGGGTAAAAGTAGAATGAAATGTTATTTAAGGGTATAGAAGAGAATAAGAAGAAACTAAAAAAAAGACCAGTGGGAAATTTAAAAAAAGTAATCTGGGGGAAAAAAATAAAGGGAGAATGAAAGGGAAGAATGAAGCAGCAGGAGGGAGGGCAGAGGAAGCAAAGAGGGGATGCAAATGAGTACTAGGGCTTCTCTGTCTAGAAAAGGAACTGCTGAGACTAAAACAGGTCCCAAGAAAGTAGGCCTCCTGATGTGGACTGACAAAGGATGGAGCTGGGGAAAGGGGAGCTTTCTGAATAGAGGCTGAGTACCCCACTCTGCCTCTATCACAAGCCCACCCAGGCATAAAGGAGTATGGACACAAGGTAAAACTAGAGGAAGCAGAAATATTAGCAATAACGCAAAAGAAAAAGAGGAAGGGGCTGATGGCAGCTCTAGTTTGAAATATTCTGTGTCGTCCAAGCCAAATGATGGCCAGAGTAGAGTTTAGTCAGAGACTATCAATGTTAACTTTCTAAAACTCCAAGAGGCTGTAGGTCTACAATCCTATGATCTTATAACATTGCATGAAATTAAAATCTTGATAATCCAATAGGATGATCTATGAGTTCGCATATCCCATTATGGGGTTGGAGAGAGAAGATAAAGGGTAATGTCTAAGAACAAACTGGTGTGCTACAAGAAGAATAGTGTTCAGAGGTGAATGGAGTATCACACAGTATTTGGTCACACAACATGAGAAGGTGAAAGGGACTAATTCTTCTTTTTTTCCAGTTTCTATTTATTTTATTTTTAATTTATGGAATAAAACAAGCATTTCCATAATACAATACAATAAAAAGATGATTACATATGAAACTACAAATCTACTACGTACAACTTGCTATTCCTTTCAAATATACAACACAATTATCATGTAAATTTCTTTTTTTTCTTCCCTGTCCACTCCCTGCCTTAGATAAGACATTGGTAGTAGAGAGTAAGGAGTAGGGACAGCTAGGTAGGTGGCGCAATAGATAGAGTGATAGACCTGGAGTCAGGAAGACCTGAGTTCAAATCAGCCTCAGATACTTACTAGCTGTGTGTTCCTGGGTGAGTCATTTAACCCTATTTGCCTCAGTTTCCTCCTCTACAAAATGAGCTGGAGAAGGAAATGGCAAACCACTCTAGTATTTCTGCCAAGAAAACCCCAAAAAGGGGTCACAAAGAGTCAGATGTGACTGAAAAACAACTGGACAGCATTTCTTTCTTCTTATGGAAAGTATTAATGACATAAGACTCTCTTATTTTGTCTCCTACCCTTAATTATGGCAATCAGCCAGTGGCACTTTCCAGGTTCCTACTGGAGTCATAGTCAGATGAGTGGCTTGCAACAAAATATAGAATCAGCAGTGGGGCAAGTTCATTATCTTACTGGCCTTTTCATATGCAATTGAACTTTCAAGACTTGACCTTTCAGGAGGTGTGGAATCTTTCCCTTAAAAGTGAAAGAGTTTCCTTTTTATACTTGAATATCTCAGTTTTTGCTTCTTCCAACTTTCAGCTTTGCTAAAATCCCAATGGGGCGTGCATCCTACATTTCTATCTCTAGAGCTTTAAGTATCCTGCCTCAAACATAGAAAATACTCAATAAATGCTTGTTTTTTAAAATTAGTTAATTTACTTTTAGTTTTCAACATTCATTTTTATAAGATTTTGAGTTTTAAATTTCCCCCCTCCTTCTCTTTCCCCCTCCCCAAGATGGTGTACAATCTGATATAGGCTATACACATACAATCATATTAAACATATTTCCACATTAGTCATGTTGTAAAGAAGAATCAGAACCAAAGGGAAAAACCACAAGAAATAGAAAAAAGAGAAAATAGTGTACTTCGATCTGCATTCAGACACCATAGTTCTTTCTGTGGGTGTGGATAGCACTTTCCATCATGAGTCTTTTGGAATTGTCTTAAATCATTGCCTTGCTAAGAAGAGTTAAGTCTGTCAAAATTGGTTATCGCACAATGTTGCTGTTACTGTATACAATGTTCTGCTGGTTCTGGTCACTTCACTTAGCATCAGTTCATGTAAGTCTTTCCTGGTTTTTCTGAAATCCACCTGCTCATCATTTCTTATGGAACAAATGGTATTCCATTACAATCATATACTACAGCTTGTTCAGCCGTTCCCCAATTGATGGGCATCCCCTCAATTTCCAATTCTTGGCCACCACAAAAAGAGCTGCTATACATATTTTTGGAATGTGGGTCCTTTGCCCATTTTTGTGATCAGTTTGGGGTACAGACCTAGTAGTGGTTTGATAAATGCTTGTTGATTGATTGGAGGATACTTTTGAGGTCATCTAGTCCAAACCCCTCATTTTACAGTTGAGAAAAAGAAGACCCAAGAAATGAAAATCCACCTTTTCCAGATCACAAAAGTAGTAAGTGGCAGAGTTGGGATTTGGCCTCACATTTCCCAACTCCACATCCAGCATCATGTGATGTCAGGAAGATGTGTATTGTTACAAATGGATGACAAACATCTTGGGTGCTGGGATTTAATATCAGTAAAACTGAATGAATGGGGTAGGCAAAGACAAGGAGACAAATGGGAGGCTGGGGGTGGGTGGAAGATAGACGCTCAAAGATCTTATCTATGACAGACACAGCAAGAAGAAGCAGTGACCCCATACTCAAATTTTCATTTGCTTCCCATGCAAATAACATTTGGATGCACTGGACTAACTGTCCACACAGCAGTAACAGACAAAGAAAATTATATTCCTTAACTCATAGGTGGTTAGGGGAAAGTTTTGCAAGTTTCCTCAGCTCTGGGGAGCTTTATCAACTGTGCATAGCTTTCTTCAGGAAAAAATAGCCGCATTGGGGCTGAGTGTATCTCTGTCCACAGCCAGCCTTGGTATATTCTATTTACGCCACATGGAGAAATAAAATGTATTTCTAATTGGCTTTCTAATAAGTACTAATTAGTTCAGGCCTTTGTGATTCATAAAGAGATAAAGAGCATGCTTACATCTTCCATCAGTGATCTCAAGCTGCAGCTGGTACAGTGTCATGCTGCTTTTCCTTTTCTATCTTTGGGAAGAAATTGAAATTGCCTCGGTGAAAAATCTCATTTAGATTTTGTTAATATGTATTAAAAAGCTCTGAGCGGAGCCAGTGCGAGCAACTGTGACCAGGCCCTCAGGAGAGGTCTGTGGGAGCCCAGCTTGTTGTGTCCCACTCAGGACACTTCCTGACTAGCGAGAAATAATTCTTATGCTGTACTGAATAGCAAAGAGGTGAGATTAGCCGCTGAATGATTTCTTGGTGTGGGTTTGTGCTGTGGGTACTCCTGAATGTTGGAGAGGGTATAGCTCAGCTGCATTGATTAATGTTAGCTAGTCAGTTTAGGTTGACCCCATGAAAGTATGGCCCAAGGGGATGTTTTTGTTATATCTTGCCTGGTGAGAGGGCAGTGTGCCAGTGATTAGGGCAAGAGATGAAATTAGGTGATGGGTGTAAACCAAAACACTAGGTTAAGATAAGTACCAGAGTTTCTTTGGCATGCCAAAATCCAATGGTGTAAGTAAGAAGTGGGAAAATGGGTGCCAGAGCAGGGATTTGGACTAGGCCCAAGGTCACTAGGTGTTAGACTAGGTATTAACCTGTCTTGTATTTGGACAGGTCACTAGGTTTTGGTGTGTTAGGGAGTTGACTATTTGACTGAACCTCCTCCCCTAACTTGGTCTTTTCTAGCAAATGCATATATATTCTCATCTCTGACATGTAGGTGTGGTCACATACCATTCGCCACAATGCTGTACGACTCAGCCATAACAGAACAGCCATGGGTTAGGATACTGTTCTTATAAAGTTATCTACCGATGATACACAAAAGGCCTCTGCATGAAGGAGCAGCTAGCCTGTACAAAGTAGGGCACTGGACCAATCCTTCCACTATGCTTTGGCTGCTTCTGCCCCTGTGCAACATCCTCCCTCTTAAATTCTGGCCGTGTCGAGTGAATTAGCCTTAAGAAGGGGTCTGCTTCTTCCATTCAGTAGGCACTAAACCAGATTCTTAACCCAGGGCCCACAAGCTTGTTTGTTACTATTTTGATTACTGTATTTCAATATGATTTAGTTCCTTTTTAATCCTATGAATTTTTTTTTGTATTTAAAAACATCATTCTGAAAAGGGGTTCATAGGCTTCCATTGATTACCAAAGGTGCCCAAGACCCACAAAAGCTTAAGAAGGCTTCGTAAGTTAAAAGATTTATGTGTGTATGAGAAGTCCAAGGGAAGAGATTGAGACATTATCTCTCCAACTTCTGCCTTTGCTGGAGTCTCAGGAAACCTCTTGTGATGTTCCCATGGTACACAGCACAACGAACATTTCCTCCACTTCTATTCCTGTGCTGTCCAGCTTCCTATTTCCTGTCCAAGGTCATGTAGTCTTCTTAAAGAAACAGTTACAGTGATGCTCCGTGGCATTGCATACAAAATCACGCCAAAGAAGAAATGTTTTTGTAATCCTCTACCACATCATAACCATACATAATGCATGTTATTAATATGTAATCAATACTATTCCCTGAGTTTGCTTAGTGTGCGGTATATATCGTATAACATTGGCCTTATGTCATTGGCAAAACATTTTAAACACATGGAAAGTAATTCTATGGCATTGAAGGGTGCAATATGGTGAGTGCTAAGAGCAAGCTGTGGTGGGGAGTGGGTGGGACAAGAAGAAACATCAAGGAAAGGCCATGTCACTTTTAAGAGACAAATGAATTTGATTTGAGAGAAATATGAATTACAAAAGTCACCTTGAAGATCCAAGAAATGGAGCAAAATAAGAGTAATCAAAATAAGGATGGGGGAGCATTTTAGGTGTAATTTCTGTAGGCGAAATGGAAATTCAGAAAGACTAGTGGGGGGTGGGGTGAGTAGGAGTGTAGGAGGTAAGAGTGGTACTGGTCACAGCAGGAAAGCATCTCAGTTTGAATTAAGTGTTGGTGGTAGGGAAAAAAAGAGAGACCAATTTGTAAGATTTCTGTCCAGAAAGCTGGGATTGAGTTTCAGGAGCCTGAATGAAGCAGGAGAAAAAGAGATGACTGCAAGTCTCTGTTGGTCACAATGGAGAGGATTAGGGAGGCTCTTTAAAAGACAAGTAAGTGAGGTTAAAATCCAAGTATGATGTACTATGACCGAGCTGAAATATTTGAAAAGCAGAAAGGCTTGCTGAAGGAGGGGAGAGACAGACAGACAGACAGACAGACAGAGACAGAGAGACAGAGACAGAGAGACACAGAGACAGAGACAGAGAGACAGAGAAAGAGACAGAGAAAGGGAGACAGAGACAGAGAGAGAGAGAGAGAGAGAGAGAGAGAGAGAGAGAGAGAGAGCTCAGTTGAACTCAGGAAAAAGACTGAGCTTACCTATACATAAGGGGTCTTTAAAGGCTAAATTCAGCAGGAAAAGTCCCCAAGAAACATTCTCACATGTGTCACCTGCACCTCTCCACCCTTTTGCAGTCTGCTTTACATTCTGGAGATCGTTTAACCTGCCCTGCACAGTGGATTCATGAACACTTAATGAGCACTTGATGGCTACAATAACAAGCGGGGCCCTGGAAACCCAAAGTACTGAAAGAAGAAAGCGAATGTAACACAGGCGGCAGATTGATCAGGGAGAACTGTATCAAGTGAAGTGGGTAAGAGTCACTACAAGAGAGTTAAGAAAAAGTACCGTAGTTTAGGCACAGAAGGAGGAAGGGAACTCACTAGAAAAATCAATAGATGAAAAGATGGGAATATTTAGGTAATGAGGTGAAAGAAGCTTTAGAAATATGTAGAAATAAAAGGTAAAGCAGAGGCAGTCAGGAAGGGGAAAGATTTGAAAGTTTTTTGGAAGATAAACCTTAACATTGAGTTTGAATGAACAGCAGGGAATAATGAAGAGATAATATATGTAAAGCACTTTGCAATCTTTAAAGTACTATAAATGCTAACTATTATTATTACATTATTATTACTTAGCAAGAGGGAGTGTGGATGAAAAGGAGAGAACATGAAGAAATAGAACAAAGGGGAAAAAAAGGGCATATAAATGTGTGTGGTCTCATGCATTTAGTTGGGACAACAAGGTTTGGCCATGAAGGTTTGGGAAGAATAGAGATAGAGATGGAAGGAAGGAGGGTTTGGGATGGGAGACAGCTAGCCAGCCAGGATTAATAATTTGGGGGAGGGGGAGAGGGAGAGGGGCAAAAGAGGAAACGTTTATCTCAGTCTCATTTTCGTCTTCAGATGAAGGTAGAATTATTAGATGAAGACGGCACTGCAGTCTAGCTAGATGAACCAACATTTTGTAGTTATAATATTGGGGGTGACGCTTGAAATTAAACAGAAAGGGAAAGGATGAAGGAGATGTGTGTGTGTGTGTGTGTGTGTGTGTGTGTGTGTATCTATAAGCCACTGGGTGTATGTGGTGGTGGGGAGGGAAAGGGGAGAGCAGAGAGATAGAGAGATAGAGATAGAGATAGAGATAGATAGATAGAGAGACAGAGAGACAGAGACAGAGAGAGAAAGAGGCACAGAGACACAGAGACACAGAGACAGAGAGGGTAAAGGAAAGGGGCAACAGCTATGATAGCAAAGTGGTACCTGAAGTTCCAAGGAGCATGATAAAATTTTCTGATAAGAAAATTTTGCTCTTGGGGTGGACAGGTCTGGGATTTAAAACTATATCACTGACCATATTCAAAGAGATAGATTTCAGAATTAAGTTAAAAAGTCATCGGGAATGTAAGCTAATTTCGAAGATTGAGTCAAATGAAGGGTGAACTGAGCATGAAAGCAGGCAGCCCTTTTGGAAAGCCAATTAAAATTTTTTCATACATAGCACCCACCAGGGAGTACAATATCTTTTCAAAGATTATCACGGGATCATAGATTGAGAGTTCAAAGGGATCTTCAAGGTCATCAGGCCCAACACTCTTATCTAAATAAAACCTATAAAGAAAGGTTTCCCAACTTCTAAAATACTGAGGGCAGGAAATACATTTCTTTCACATCCTCAGAGGATACAAAAGTATGCTAGACACATATTAGGTGCTCAAAAAACATTAACGGAATCCAGTGGAATTTATAGCCTATCTTCTCCATAGAGAAATGAAGTTGAACTAAAATGGGCCTGGTGCTTACTAGTGAAGTTTTTCTATGAGGTAGGAAATAGACTAATGTGTTATAAACACTATTTCATATTCTCTGACATCATTAGATACATCCCATTCCACTTTTGCTTGGAATCCTCCATATATTTAAAAAAAAAATCTCACTTTAGAGCTCAGCACCTCCAAAAAGCTTCCCTGGTTTCCTGTCTTAATATACAAACCAAAACCCAAAAAGAAAACAACAGTAGTGGCAGCAGCAGTAGCAGCAAACACTTTCCACAAGAAGCCAGTTTTTTCCTGGTTCCCCTTAATGAAAATGGCTCCCTTTGGGATTACCTCCAATCTACCCCAAAATCTTGTCTGTACACAGTTGTTTGCATTTTGTTTCCCCCATTAGAATGAGAGCTCTTTGAGGGCGGGAACTGTTTTGGCTTTTCTTCATACCCCCAATATATGATTCACTTAATAAATGCTTGTGGATGAATTCAGCAGTTGATCATCAAGGCATTCTGTTGGGATGAATTTTACTCAATAAAAGATCCAACTTCCCTAGATAGGGGGATCAGACAGGGAATTTAATGTCAATGTGAAGTTTAAGATGTGAATTGTCAAGGAAATTTCTACTTCAATACAAACATGAGACAACAGCAAGAGGTAGTAGAAAGAAGATTGGATTTGGAATCAGGGGACTTATGTTCTAATGCCATCTTCCTTACTGACCACCTGTGCAACATAAGGCAAGTTATTTAGTCTCCCTAAACTCTTGTTTCTTCATTGGTAGAATGAAGTGGTTGGATTAGATGATCTCTAAGGTTTCTTCCAACTCTGTTCTATGATCTTGTGTAAATCTATAGTAGTGGCGGCTCCTGTGCTTCTTGGAGAAGATATCTACTTGTTAGAGAATGAGCCCAGCTTATTCCCTGACTTGAGAAGACATATGGACTTAGAGGTGGTTGTTTTGGACAGTGCAAAGCCAAGGTGAAATGAGAAGTTCCAATTTAGTGATCTTACATAGTAATTTAGGTTTCCCGGGGCTTTAAGTCTCAATCTCCAGAGAGAATATTATAATAGTTAAAAGTTACCACATCCTTTTAAAATCTTTGTTAATGCATGCTTTTTAGAACCTTTCATGTTTGGCACAACTTTTATGTGGAGAAAATAAATAACTGCCCTATACCTTGTTCATACTGGACATTGAATATTTTTATAACCTCCTTTTTAAGGTCACCCTAAATATGAACCAAAACCTAAACTTTAACTAATTTTTCCTCTCTTTCCTCATCCTCTTGGGATGAGAATGTTAAGAAATAAGGAGTGTGAGAAAGAGGAGCCTGACCCTTTTAATTAGAGGCTAGGTTCCCCTAGTATCGAACTGAACGTGTGGGTCCAGAGGATAGGAGCTTCCTTAGTGGAAGAAAGGTTGATTGGGCCCAGCAATGGTTCTAATTGATAGAATAATATTAAGACTATCTTATTACATGCAGGAACTCTCTCCTCTTCATGGAAGCCTGTAATTCATTGTGGCAACTGCAGCACCAAACTTAACTCTTACTCAGGAAGGACTTCAATTTCGTAGGGTCATAGATTTAAACTGAAAGGCAGCTCAGAGTTCATCTAATTCAACTTACTCATTTTACAGATGAAGAAACTGAGACCCAGGGAGAATTGACTTGGCCAAGGTCATAAGCAGAGCTTCAAAGGCATGATTTGAACTCAGACCTTCACACTCGAAAAACAATACTGGTTCTTTTGCGTCAGGCTGCTGATTTATGCTATATCATTACTTCCTGGTGATTCCTGAAATGGAATCTCAGTATTTATGAATTTACTTCAGTTATCCCATTGCAAAAAAATGCTGGGACAAATAGAGAAAGTGTCAAGGTTGAGGCAGCTGTTCATTTCTGTGATTTTTTTGCCTCCCAGTTCTTGGACTTTGTATCCTGGGGTCTGGCCAGCCTAGAAGTAGAGGACAGGTTACCGCCAAGAGCAGTCTCCTTTGTAAAGTTAGCTCTAAGAACCCCTCCTAACACCTGTGCTAAGCAGAGAGCAAGATGCAGGGGAATTCCTCCCTATGATCCGAATGCTCATGACTGACTGGCACTGTTCAGACTCCTTTTCCCTGTTTGTTACTTTCTCCTGCACCGATAGGTTGTTTTCTTTCCATGGTGTGTTCCTTTGGCTGCTCATTTCCATAAATAAAATGTTCCTGCTCAGCTGTGATGCTGCGTCCCCTGATTAATTCCTACTGTGGCCTCTCTGTAATGGTGTTTCTTCTTTTACTTAAAACAGCAGGCAATTGCATTTCAAGTTAAGTTAATGGGGGATGGAAGAGAGGTAGCCAAGTTTCTACAGGACTCCCTGAGGGTCTTCACAAAGCCCCTCCTTATGAGGCTGGCTCAAATTCCCAACTGATTTCTTTAGGCTTTTGTTTACTACCTACCAAAGCTGAGTATTTCCTTCACTCGTTGGTATTGCATGAAATAGCCTACACTAAGTTGTGTTTCTAGAACACCTTCCAACGAACCCAGCAGGGTCCAGTTATAACGATTGCCAGAAGAGTGCGGTGGTTCTTTGCCACCGTGAAAAGAATAAAAGTCTTACGGTCTGCTTCCTTTACACTGCAAAGCACTGCCCCAATCTCAATATGAGTGGCATCATCTGTTGGCCTTCTCTTAATACCTTCCAAACAATAGATGACATCTACTTAAGCATCCGCTTCCCTTTGGGAGATAAGCCTGCGCTCTGAAATGATGAAAACAAAAAAGGTTTTTCAGGCTTCAGATCTTCAGGTAGTAATTTTAATAGCTATTAATGTGAATTAATAATTCTAATGAGCTTCTTTCTGTTGTGTTATCAGGATACTGGAAAATGTTGCCATGGTGGCTCTTTTATTGTTAACAGCTGTGCAAACTCAATTGGGCCAACAAAATTCTAGGACCTGACATCTCCTTCCACTGATTTGTATGATCCCAGTAAATGTGGATTTGGAACATTGTAAAAGAATGATTTTAAAAAGCATTTATTGGAGCAGGTAGGTGGTGCAGTGGATAGAGCTCTGGCCTTGCAGTCAGGAGGACCTGAGTTCAAATCTGGCCTCAGACACTTGACACTTACTAGCTGTGTGACTCTGGTCAAGTCACTTAACCCCATTGCCTAAGCAAAGTGTTTATTTAGCACCTACTATGAGTTAGATTCTGTATTACGTGGTAAAGATTCAAATACAAAAAGAAGACATCTTCTATTTTCAATGCACTTACGTTCTTTTTTAAAATTAATTTAGTTTTAGTTTTCAATGTTCACTTATATAAACTGTTGAGTTTTAAAGTGCTTACATTCTAAAAGAGGGAGGTAGCACATGGTGGTCAGAGAAGGGAGCTTTGGTGTGGTGAATCATGGGTACTGTAAATGGAAGCATAGAGTAGTTGATTGTTGTAACTTTTCTAGAAGCAAGGAGAGTATTCATTTGATTACTCTTCTCACAGCAAGGTAGGAATGAGGTGGGGAAGTGAGGCAGATGGTTAGATGTCAGGGACACGTATGGATGGGAAATATGGCCTGTTGCCAACTAAGAATGGTGGGTTAGGGGAGTTTTGTCATCATCCACCCAGCTCAGGCCTGAAGTAGAGTTACGAATTGGAGTAGATTGATATCCCCAGGGTGGTAGAGTGTGGTTTCCAGTGATTTCATCCAAGAGGGTGCTCTTCTAGGTAAAGAAAGGTGGAGCAGCATCAGTGAATATGGCAAGATGTTCAGGGAAGATGGCAAGATGTTCAGGGTAGGTGGAAAGATGTTCAGGGTAGGTGGCGTGTGAAGCTAGGTTGGGGCTGGCTGGCTGGAAAACAGTGGAATCTTGAGACAGGTAAGCAAAAGTTGACAAGGGAAAATTCTGAAAGCCTGAGGGCTTTAGAAAATGGTTACCTAGAGTTCAATGGTTCCATAGTTCTAATACATTAATACTGCATGTCTAACCCAGAATTTAATCAGAATTCTTAAAGCACCTACGCTGAGCACTCTTTGGTCCAAGTAATATCTTTTTTCAAAAATGAACATGGGGACTGAAGGAGGACAAGACAAAAATCTAATATTATGCTGTGTTATATTGGGCAATGGTCCAAAGAGGAGGGCCTCCCTCCCCCAACCATTATTCTCCTTGCCCAAGTCATAGGCTACCTAGGGTGGGATGAGATCGATGTGAGAATTAGTAATGTGATGAACTCTTTCCTTCGACAACATTGAGTAGGATTTTAGTGTTGTGGTAATTAATAATAAACCCTTATTACGTGTAGGTAGCATACATAATACACAGAATGAGCACAGATCTACAGCTATGCTCACACACTTTTTCCATAAAGCCTTAATTTCCTCAGCTGAAATTGATCCCACCTATATTTTCTATTGGTAACTTGCCTAGATTTATCCTTTACCCACTTTAACACAACACCTTGCATCATGCTTATTTGTGGGCCTGTCTTTTCCTTTAATTCCTTCTTGCTCAATAGATTATAAGCTCTTGGAGGGCAAGAACAAAGAAATTTATCATCTTTTTTTCTCTGCAGTGCTTGCATAAAGGTGGTATGAAATAATTTTTGTGGTTCTTGAATCTGTTGTCACACATGATACCTAAACACACACTGATCATTTATCAGGAACCCAAGGCCTGGATGTAGGCAAGTCCTCTCCATGAAGATGACAAATATTGAAGAATGAGGTATTCCTTTTTTTAGCCCATGCTCATCATATAAGGTACAGCAATCTAAAATGTTAAGCACTCTGAATGTACTTTCCTTTTTCTAATCCTAAAATCATAGATGTGGAGTTGGATGGTGCCTCAGAGGTCCTCTGAGCCAATCTTCTGATCTGACAGATAAGGAAATTGAGATTTGGGGAGAGGAAATGTCTTACCCAAAGTCACATAGGTAGTAAGCAGCAGAGCCAAGATTCAAACTCAGATCCTCTCCTTTCATGCCAAATCCAACCCTCTTTACACCATATCACACCATACAATAAACAAGCGAAACCAAAACAAAACAAACCACCCCTCCACCCAACCTTTAAATTTCATTCCATCTGACTCAAAAAGTAACCGACTCACTGACTTCCACTTCTTCTGCTGTTCGGTCATTTTTCAGTCATGTCTGACTCTTTGTGACCCCATTTGGGGTTTTCTTGGCAAAGATACTGCTTCCCTGGCTCATTTTACAGATGAGGAAACTGAGGCAAACAGGGTGACGTGACTTACCTAAGGTCACACAGCTATTTAAGTGTCTGAAGCTGTATTGAAACTCGGGGAAGATGAGTCTTCCTAACTCCAGATCCTAGGTGGCTCAGACTTCCAACTACCTGAACCCAAATGACAAATAATACGTGAGCGTTGCTCTCCTTGGCTGTTGTGGCTGTTCCTGGAAACAAAACCTGGATCAGCTTTCAACTCTTCTTCTATTGTGACTGAATCAAGCTAATGATGACTTGGTTTGCAAGTTAGTCCCTAAGAGCAATTAAACTTCCACAGCCTTTTTGATACAGACACTGGGAAGCCAACCAGTTCAGGTGCTTCCTGGGATGCAAGAAAGGTTAGCTGTCATCGACAACTGGTCTGAGATGAAAACGTGCTCCACAGGGCCCTTTATTTAGAAATTTGTCAAATAAGCCCAAACCATCACTCTGTCTCCAAGTCAGCTGAAGATTGATGCCCAGGGACAAGATTCAATAGGAAATGTGAATAGAGCAATTACTAGTACAAGGGAAATCCCTGGGATTGATCACAGAAATAGAGCTGAAAGGGACCTCAGAGGTTATTAAGCTCAAATCCTTCACTTTATGGATGAAGACTCTGAGACCCAGAAAAATGAAGTTACTTGCCCAGGGCCAACCCGGTAATACATGACATTCATTCAAGAAACATTTGCTTTCATTAAGTGCTCATAATATGCCAGGCGCTAGGAGATAACCCACTTCCTCCTTGAGGCTTTGTTTTTCTATGCTAGTGCATGGGGGCATATGATGCACCCCATCCCCCCTCTCCTAGGCCACCACCCCCAGAGTCCTGCTGCCATGGCATCCGTCTCTTGGGGCTCACTTTCCTCTTCAACCTCCATCCAGGTAAGAGTTGGCCTCTCCTGGAGATGAGCTATCCATTCTCCCCATACAATCATACCTACTATTGGGCTGTTTTCTGCCCTATTGATGCCGCAACCTAATTGCCTTCCTACTCAACTCAGCTCACCTGCGGATGACTAGATTCCCAGTTATTGCTGGAGGTGTAAGAGTCCTGGAAAACAATCAATAACTGTGGTTTCCAGTAAAGTAAATCTCCCTGGGGTGGGTCTCTGGGCAGTGTTGGCTGACATTCTGGAAGCTTTGCGAGATCGGGCTGAGGTTGAATGTCACCATTTTCATGGAGCAGACTGCTGAATGCTGAGAGGCTCTTTTGATAATGAGAGCCTGGGTTTCAAGGTTACAGGTGACAGGACTGCTTGTGCAATTAGTCATGAAATTCATCCAGAAACCTTTGGGAAAAGAAAGCCTGCCTTGCCAGGGAGTCTTATTTATTAATTGTTAATTATGATTCCTTCTATCAGCTTCTCAGTGGTATTAGAGTCAGGAAAGTAAGTCCTGAAGAACAAAGTGCTTCTTTGTAGAACAAAAGGATAGGCATTCTAATCCTATCCAGAGCCACAGCTTGAAGGGTTCAAGGGACTGAAAAGCAGAGCAGAAAGAGGGAGGGGATTTTTCTCTGCCATTGTTTGCTGAGCACCTCTCCCTCCTTCCCCCCACCCATTCCTCAGGATGTTACTCAATTGACCGTTTAGTCATTTAGAGCTGCCACTTTCCTTCTGTCCCAGGAAATGGGGAATGAGGATTCTGTTTTACCTGACCTCTTTGTCACCTCTCCTGGACCCTGCAGTGGTAAATTTGGGACAGAAATCTTTGCCAGGTGATCCAAATTTTGTTTCCAGGCTTTCTCACTATAAACCAGTGGGTCTAAAAATGCCATCTCTTTAAATGTCCCTTGCACTGCCCTCAGGGATAATGGATCACTTTGGCTCTAGTCCAACAGAATGGAATGGAATTCCAACAGTAACAAATTGGACATTAGAATGCAACCTGCTCAGGGTGACCCAAAGATTGTAGAGTGTCTTCTACAAGGGTTTAACGAGTCTGTTTCCTTTGTATTGCAAGAAAGAAACACACACACACAGACATACACACACAGACACACACACACACACACACACACAGACACACACACATGCAGATATCTGATGACTTGGACTTTTGTTTTGCTTATTTTATGCCTCAAACAATAAACACCCAATAACACAACATTTATTGCTGCCATTTTCATTTTTGTACAAAAGAGAAGCAAGATAGGGGTCTCTGTGATTGTCCAAAAAGTTCCAGAGCTTTGAGGTTTGGGACTCCTAAGACTCACATGTGGCAAGTAGGGTCTCCTTTGGACATTGGACATTTGGACATGCCCTTTCTTCCTGAACATTGTCTGTGCTTGCAGTTCACTATTTGATTCCTCTCAGCCTCCTTCAGCCAAGACTTAGCATTTCCCTGCCTATGACAGCAGAAATTGGAAACAAACCAGACTTTCCTGAGGGAGATCTTCTCCTCTCCTTATAAAACCTGTGACCTTCAGCTGCTTCAAGCTGCTTCCATGGCGTGAAGTGGGTTACCCCCCAGGTTATCTTCCAACCCAATAGGAAAAGTGACAGAGAGCTCTGGGGAGCTAGATTTACCAAGGCTGAGACAGCAACTCAGAAAGACCATTGTTCATGTTCATTGTTCTTCCTCTTCCTGCTCTAGTCAGAAGACTAGCCCACTTGAGGCCCAGAGACTGTTCTGGTTCTAACCTTTTATTCTTGCCACTGCTCCCCAAAGCTCCTGTTCTTTACAACCCAAGTCTCTCTTGTGTGAGTAGAAACAGGCTTCTTGCTGTATGCATCAGTGGACTACTTGATCCTTTGGTGAACCCATCTTCCCCCTCCCCCAATTGCTCGTAAGTACTGCGACAGACTTTACAGAAGAAGAGTTTGGGTAGGATTCTTTGTGGGTTATGAAGACACATAATTGCTTCTGACAAATATAGATACACGTATTTCCCCAGTAGCAATAAGTGGATTAGAAGATATTTCAGATCTCGACAACTCTAATTAAATTACTCCTAACTTTTACTAGCCTCTGTGGATCAATCTCTTTTTGACCTTCATAGTCCATCAGTATAAATGAAAGAAAAGCATTCTGATACTTTTTTTAACCCCACTGTAAAAATACTATACACATTCCTATCTGACTATTACTTCTCTATTCATCAAACAGAGCAAATATTGAGTTATAATATACAGTTATTTAAGTCTTAATAGCATCCATGAACACTATATCAAAGAAAGAATCAGTTTACAATAATGTTCTTCGAATGAAAATAGATGTTTTTACATAGGCTTAAATGGAAAAAAAAATCATGCTTTTCCTTTTACTAAGCCTCCCCTAGCATTTATAAGATAACAATTTAAATGTATTTGGATGTCTTTATCATCTTTACAATTTTAGAACAAAAGTCCTGTCTGACATGATGAATTAAAGACCAGTCAGAACTTTCCTTATACCCCAAAACAAGACAGATTATGTTTCATGTGAGAGAAAGGAATGTAGAAATCACCATTCTTGCTGCTTATGAGGTGTTCCTGTGATAAACAATCTGAAGGAGTATGGTATTATTTGTTTCAAGAAAGTATCTGTGTTATTAAGATAAAATAATGTTTGAATGCATTATGGTGTTTCTTTTAAAAAATCTGTTTAAGTCATTATTCAGCTAGATGATAATATAAATGTAAATGATTTTAAAAGCATATACAAAACCCAAAATATGCAAATTCTAACTCAGAAAAAAAATTGTTTGGAATTGCCAGAGGTTACATGACAGGGAACATTTTAAGCAGTTAACTTCCTGAGTGAATTTAATGTACAATACAATTTAAAGGAAAAAATCAGTTTAAATACAACTTTTTCAGTGTCACATCTATGGGAGAAATTGAGGTTCACTAATATTGGGCCCTATGCTGACTTCCATTTATATAGATTAAGGTTTACAAAACAAGTTCTTCATGATGGCCCTGAGAGGGAGGTGGTGCCCATTTTACACATGAAGGAACTCAACATAGATTTAGAGATGAAAGAGCCTGAGAAGCCATCTAGTCCAACCTTTTTATTTTACAGATGAGGGAACTGAGGCCCCAAGGGGTTAAGTGCTTTGTCTATGGTCACACAGATGGTAAATGACAAAGCTGGAATTCAAATGCAGTCTCCAAGAGGTTAAGGGACTTCTGTGGTTAGGCGACTTTTATGTGTTAGGTTGGTTGATTGCTGTTTAGTTAATCTTTCAGAAAGAGGAACATAGCAGTGAACTCACTTGTGTCCATGATTCAAGTAATTTGTGGTAGACAAAATCTCGGTCTTAGAACTCTCATCATGTTTGCCTCTGTATTGGTATATGCTGTGCTGGGGCTGTGAGCAGTCAGGCTCTACATACTTGTTGAGTTATTTCAGTCATGTCTGACTCTTCATGACCCCATTTGGAGTTTTATTGGCATAGATACTGGAGTGATTTGCCGCTTCCTTCTCCAGCTCATTTTACTGATGAGGAAACCGAGGCAAACAGGGTTAAGTGACTTGTTCAGGGTCACACAGCTAGAAAGCGACTGAGGTTGGATTTAAACTTGTCTTCCTGACTTCAAGCCCAGAGCTCTATTCACTGTGCCACCTAGCTGCCTCAAAGGAAGAAAAAAGGCACAAAATTGAAGTGGGAGAGGAGATTTTCTGCAGGACTAGTAACACTAGTATCCAGGTGGGTCCCACAGAATCCCAAACTCTTAACAACATGTATCAAAGATGGGATTTGGACCCAGATCTCCTCACCTCAAGTTCAATGATTTTTTTTCTATTGAAACAAGATTTTTTTTCTCCCCTCTGTTATTTGAGTGAATGCTTAGCAATGAGTGAGATAGTTAATTTGGGGAAAAAATGTTAAGGTAACAGAAGCAACAATCTGTGACTGCTTATTGTGATAGTTTCCCTCATACAATTAGGTTAAATTCATTGTCTTGATTCCCAGTTTCTTAGCCTATGAACAATTGAGTTGTTTGATTCTGTATATTATTATTTGGGGATCAGCTCCTTGATATTACCTTCTTCTAAAAGGAAGCATATTATTTTCCCCTCTCAAATTGCTCCCTATTCGGATTTTCCTTAATGACCACCATTCACCTAATCTCCCATGTTTAAAATTCTGCTGCTCTTTGTGCCCTGCCTACCCCTTCTCCTATCCATCCAACAGGTTACCAGCTCCCACTGATTCTAGCTCTACAATATATAAGTCATCCCTTCCTCTCTCTTCTGACTGCCTCCACCCTGGCATAGTCCCTCATTACTATTCACCTGGAGTATTGCAAAAGCCTCTTACGAGGTCATCTTGCCTTCCCCACTTTC
This sequence comes from Vombatus ursinus, assembly GCF_900497805.2. NCBI lineage: Eukaryota > Metazoa > Chordata > Mammalia > Diprotodontia > Vombatidae > Vombatus > Vombatus ursinus. Next base: position 9,011,184 of record NW_020954639.1, on the reverse strand, counting down.
ACCTCCGCTCCATATTGTGTATCATTGCCAAATTCGTCTTTTTCTTCATAGACCTTGTCTTGTCACTCTTCTGCTCAAAGATTTTCAGTAGCTCCCTATTTATTCTATAATATTCAGATCCCTTTGACTGAAATTCGAGGCTCTCCACAATATGGTCCCACCCTCCTTTTTCAGACTTATCTCCTAATAAACAGTTCCATCTGCATTGCTCTTCAGTCAAACTGGACAACTCTGCTCTCTGAATATGTACTTTCCTTGTCCTCTGTGCCTTTTTCCACCCTTCCTCATTCCTTGAATGTCATTTATCCCCCTTTTTGTCTATTAAATTCCTGTGCATCTTTTAAAGCCCCATTTCAATACCACCAATTAGATGAAACATTCCTCAACTCCTCTAGTCAGTTACAACCTGTCCCCTTTGGATCTTACACAGAACTTTGTTTTGTACCTCTCTAATGTGCTTATTGCATCTGAATGAATATTCTCCTCCTGGACTATAAGTTCCATGAAGGCAGGGAAGGCATGTTTTATCAGTCTTTAACATTTTCTCCCTCCCACCCATGAGCATAGTGCTTTACAAATGGTAAGCGCTGAATAAGTATTGGAATTATAAATGCATTATACGTAATGAATTATAAATCAATTATAAATACTTAAATGAATTATAAATTATAGATGCATGTCATGTTTTTGAGAGATTAAGTTTTTCTCAAATGGATACTATATCACCCTAAACCCCATTTAACTGACATCATGTTTCCTAATTCCACCTTTATCTGCTAGGAAATGGTCCATGGCTAAACATGATAAAAATACAGAGTAAAGTTTCAGAGCTGAGATTCAAGTTCATCTATCTGGTTGGCTTAGGGTCCATAAAGTCCCATCTGTGTATAGTAATAGAAAGTTTTCTCTGTTAGGCAACCCAAGTTTGGCTCATCATTATTAGGTTCTCATCACCTACAATACATCTTGGACTTTATCATAAGGGGATAATTTCCACCTTCACGAGAGACCGTATGGTACTTTTTACCTTTATCTCCATGGTGCTTCTCAACCAACAGAGTGTCATTCATTGCCATGTTACCCATTTACATAGAACCTTAAAATTATCATGACTCAAGGCTCTGCTAATTTCCACTTTACCATTTACATAGAATCTTACAATTGTCATGATTCAAAGCTCTCCTAATTCCCACTTTCCCTCATCTGGAGTCTCTCCATGAGCTCCATCACTGATTCTGATGTCTTACTATGTAAAGATTAAATGGCATTCAGTAAGTACTGACATCAATTTGTATAGTTGAGGATCTAAAGAGTGAGGCCATATTTTGTCAACATCTGAATAAGAATCAGCCATGATTTACTATTGGGGTAAAAAGTAGATAACATTTTGAGGAACTCAAATCTCCCTCAAATTTACTGCCACAATACCTCATCTGTGTGGGGAGATGATCTTGGGTTCTTGAAACAGAAAGCAGATCCAATTAAACTTGTAAAACCTTGATTGTGGGCCCAGCAACGAACCTTACCTCTATTGTCTGTGAACTCTCCAAGCTACATTCAAGGAGGTTCATCGCCAACTGAATAATTATCTCTGCTGTAGAAACCTAAGAAGAGTTAAGGCAAAAGGAGACTGTGACCTGCATCAATGGTGGGATGAAATTATGGATTCTTGACTGAAGTATTAAGGCCATGAGATCTGCAAGGGCCAAAAAATAATAACTCTGCTATGTCCTGCTTTCCTTGGATTTTCATCAGGATTTGTAACCAATATATAAAAAGAATTGTGGAACTTTTAGAAAAGGTTCTGAGAAGAAGGGCCAAAGATAATTAAAGGAATGGGAAGTAAGTCCTGCAAGGAAAGGTTAAGAGAACTGATTTTTTAAGCTAATAGAAATAATATCTTATACTTTTTAAATATTTTTTACTCCAAATCTGGGCTTCTTTTTGCTTTATCCTATTGCTTTATGATCACTCTAATTTTACTTACATGGCATCATGCATAAAGAGGTGGCTTCAAAGTCAGGAAGACCCAGATTCAATTCCTGCCTTGGATAATGGAATATACAGTACATACTGTATACATACTGACCATGTGACACTTGGCAAGTTGATTAACTTAGTGCTCCAGGCTCGTGGTGTCAAAGTCAAATAGAAATAGGAGTCACTAAACCCCATATGGTACAATGCATATAGCGCCAGACCTGGAGTCTTGAAGACTCATCTTCCTGAGTTCCAATCTGGCCTCAGACACTCACCAGCTGTGTGGCCCTGGGCTAGTCACTTGACCCTGTTTGCCTCAGTTTCTGCATCAATAAAACGAGCCGGAGAAGGAGACAGCAAATCACTCCAGTATCTCTGCCAAGAAAACCCCAAATGGGGTCACAAAGAGTTGGCCATGACAAATGACTCAATAACAAATTCCTATGTAAAGATCGCTGCTGGCTGCATATTGACTTAGTTTTAAAATGTAATGTTATCTATGTTTTATTATATTTTTATTTAATTTGTTTAATATTCCCCAATTACATTTTAATGGTAATGTTGGCCCTCAGGTTTTTGACACTTCTGATTTAGGTAACTCTACAATAAATTAAGTTATAAGGAAGGTGACAACCTGCATTGGTAGAGGAAGGTTCTCTACCTAGGAGTTCTCTATACTAATAAAATTACAGGTCTAGTTCCTATCCTACTTCAGCTAGGTGGCACAGTGGATAGAGCCTGGACCTGGAGTCAGGATAGACCTGAGTTCAAATCCAGCCTCAGATACTAGCTGTATGACCCTGGGCAAGTCTCTGTTTGCCTCAGTTTCCTCAACTGTAAAGTGGGGATAATATCAGCAGCTATCTCCCACAATTGTTATGAGGATTAAATGAAATACGATTTTTAAAGTTCTTAGCATGGTGCCTAGCACAAAATAGGTGCTATGTGAATGTTTATTCCCTTCTCTTCTCTCTCACTATCCCTTATAGAATTTCTCCATAAAGAGATTTCAGGGACTGCTTTTGCCAAAGAAATGGTTTATTCCAGTCTTTGTATACATTGCTATATTCTCTCTGCCCTTTTTATAAGGTTTGTCATGTGACTCCATGACCCCATAAGTCCCACTGGTTGTCCTCCTAAAACTTTTCTCACTGATAAGCGGTATGACGTTGGACAAATCCTGTGGCCTTTCTGGTCTGCTGTTTCTTAATCTGTGAAATAGAAATGATAATACCTTATACACATGGCTGAAGGTAGAGGACTAGAGAAAATTTTCTTTGGAGGAGAGTAGACAGAATACTTTAGAGTTAGAGACCTTGGATTCAAATCCTGACTGTGTTATTTACTACCTGCATAATCTTGGGAAAATCTCTGAACTTCTCTAGGTCTTAAAATCTCATGTGAAATCTAGAGTTTTTAATTAGAGAGCCTATATCAAAGGCAGGCGTTCTTAACCTCGGGTCTGTGAATTTATTTTTGTAAACTTTTTTGGTAACTAATTCAATAGAATTGGTTTCCTTTGTAATCCAATGTATTTTATCTTATGCCTCTAAAAACCTGATTCTGAGAGGGGTCCATAGATTTCACCAGATACAAATCACCAGATTCCAGAGAGATCTATCACACAAAATGTTTTAAGAACTTTTGATCTTAGGTCCCACAGAATTATAGTTTGAGAAGTGGAAGGGTTCCTGTCATCCTTCATAGCTCTAAGACTTTTGATATATTTTTATGTTATAGCCTAATATATCTGAAAGAGTCTAATAAAAAAAAGGGAAAAAAAACTCTCTCCAGATTTAACACGAACACAACGCTTCAGGAAGCATCAACATTCTCTAAAATAATTAAATTACAAAGAAATATATATTCCCGGTATACCCTCGCCTCACATAAAGGGAAAAGTTCATTAAATTATAACCTTTTTGAGCTAGAAGGGACCTTAGAGATTTTCTGAGTTATAACACTCATTGCACATATGGGGAAACTGAGGCCATAAGGTAATAGATTTCAAAGACTTCGTTTTGGTGCTTGATGTCAAAGTTCTATTTATACTGCTTTTCTGCCCTGAGTGGATGGGAGGCCAGTTTCACAATTACAGAGAAGAAGAAAGATCAAATTTAACAACTATTGTGTTGCTAAGAGAGGAACTCTGCATGATTGAAGGGAGGGGACGTGCCAGCCTCCTGATCTCTCAGTCTGGGGTGGCAGGAAGAGGCAGACAGACACATGGAAGTTGTAACAGGGTCCTATGATAGTTGCTAATGCAGATGCGAATTTTGTACATAAGATCAACACCTTGCTTTGCTGAATTTATTTAGTTTATTTTTGTGTGTACCTTACCTGAGACTTAATAAAACTTTCCATTGACCCAATTATGTTTGAAGTGTTGATGTAGTAAAGATGGTACTTTTTCTGTATCCAAGACAGTTCAGGTGCTGTCCTTTGATGTGGTAAAAACTTGACTTCTTTGTAGGCAACCCAAGTAAAAGACTGGCCCATTAAACAGGTAGGTCTAGGAACTCAGGGGGCAGCTAGGTGGCACAGTGGATAGAGTGCCAACCCTGGAGTCAGGAAGACTCCTCTTCCTGAGTTCAAATCTAGCCTCAGACACTTACTAGAGGTGTGACCCTGGGCAAGTCACTTAACCCTGTTTGCCTCAGTTTCCTCATCTATAAAATGTGCTGGAGAAGGAAATGGCAAATTACTCCAGTATCTTTGCCAAGAAAACCCCAACAAGATGGGCTCACAAAGAGTCAGAAAAGACTGAACAATAAAAAGAATTCAGGGTCAGATTTTACTCCCTGGTTACACATGAAGATGTTACTTTTACAGAGTCTCTGAGAAGCTCATTGACAATTTTCATAATCAGAATAAAATAAGATGCAACCTATAATTTTTTTTAATTCAAGAAAGGTCCTTTTAAAATAAAATTCTACCTATCCTCAGGATGATAAGATCACAAGACTGAGAGCCAGAAGGCACCTTCATGATCATCGGTTCCAACCTCCTTATTTTACTGACTAGGAAACTGTCTAACTTTCCCAACATGTGTCATTGATTTTTTTCCTCATAAAAATCATGATGTTCCATTAAAACTGGAAATATTTTTCTCCCCGGAGTTCAGTTTTCAGTCACTCTGCACGTGTGGATGGGGAATTGAATAAAAGTGGACCTTAAAAATAAAACCTCCCTAATTTTTCCTTTTGTATTATAAACCTTCCTAGGGGTTAAACTACTCCAAGGATCATTTAAATACTACCAACAATTGACTTTTGGAAAAAGTTAATTTCTATCTCCCTCCCCTCCCCAACTTCCCTTTTCCCTCTTGCCCTGTAGTTAGTCCCACCCCCTTTCCTTGTATTTTTCTTCTTTCTCCAGGGAGTCCTGGCCTTCTCTTCCCTCCCCAACCCCCCACCCCACTTCCATCCTTGTAAAGCAATTGAAAACATCTTTGCTTGATACCCTAAGGGAATTCATCCATTTAACATAAAATTACACAGGAATTCCCCAAATAGAGAACATGAAACATTTCCTATGATGTCAAGTGAATGATTTCCACGGATGGCAAGCCCAGGAAATGGCAACCAATTTCTGACAAGTACCCAAACTCTTGTCAGTTACAGTAGGAGCTGTGCTATGTGCATGTTTCCCAACCAGTGCACTCTCCCCTCCTCAGACACTTCTGACTGTGAGCTCCTTCCTCTCTCTTGGAGCCCCTTATCTCACTTGAATAATCACCAGCAGCAGCAAAGCCTAATTACCCACATCATCCTCTCTGTACAGACATCATGAGCAGAGGGGTTGGGGAGGGAGGGGGTGGTGCAGGGAGGCAGAGTAGTTTCCTTATGAATTCATTGCTGTCCTAACATGAATGATGTAAACATGGTCACTAAGAAAATTATTTCTGAGCAAAGGCCATAGTGTTTATTAAATTAATCTTCACGCATACCACACTGGGAGATGCTACCTCCCAAACCTCCAGTGCTTGCTATGCTGCAGGAGGGAAAGGAGGAGCTAGATTTCTTAAAATGCACCTTGGGTATAGACTCACCATATGGCAGCTCTGAGAATGTCATCCAGTATTATAGGCTTTTTTTTTCTTTAGCTTACACAAATTATAAATTATTCTCCATAAAATAATGGTAAAGGGAGACAAGGGCAGAGAAAGGATCTGCCGTAAAGCCTCCATTAGTAAATGAGATTGGCTTTCCCATTCATGTGAAAAGTTCAAGGAGGCAATCTTGTTAAACAGCCATTTTGCATAGAGAAATAATATGCCGTTATGGACCTTTTCAAATAACTTTGATGTTTTTCAGAACAATTTATTAATGCTGTACTTTGAAGAATGAGGGATGGAGTCTCACTGGAGAATAAAATCAGCAGTCTTTGGACAGCTGGTCATGGTTCGGCCAACTTCCTAGTTGTCTGAAACACCCATTTTGGTTTTCAGTTGGGTGTTTCAAAGCCCAATTTCCAGCCACCCCAACCCCACCTTTTGATATATGGTAGTCTTATTTGGTAGGGAGTGTTACCCGATTCTGATATTTAATTTCCCATAAATACTAGCAAGTCAACAATGAAGTAACTATGGCAGCAGAGCTGGTAGGTTACTAGATAGCTCCAGAGAACAGATACACAGAAATAACCAGCAAAGAGTACAGCCTGTCTACCAATTCTTGAAGATATTAGACTCTGGTAATGGCTAGAGCTATTCCTATTAATGGCTCTAACCAATCTAGCAGACCATTCATATAGCCACAGATGATGTTGCTATGTGCTGCAGAGGCAAGGCCCTTAATAGCTTGGCTCTTAGACCAGGGACTCCTCTTTCATCTGCCTTTAAGATTCAACAATTTGATCCTATCCGTTACTGGTTGTTATCTCCATATATACACCTTTTGAAGTTATCTAGTTTTGGCAATGAATGTAATTGTCCATTAAGATAGTATGTCCTCAAAACTGTGGGTGACCCACTGTGTCTTTCCTTGCATTGAATTTCTTGTGCCTGACCAGGGTCGGGGGCTATGGTCACTAAATTAAGGGGCAAGGGTTGTCTTGTAGTACACCATGTAACTTGAAGAGCAGGCTCCAATTATGGAGCCTCACAGTTAGATATGAGCTGACAGGGGCTCCTGGATTGTCTCCACTGTGTTAGCAGAGTCAGTGATAGATGGATGTGATGGATCTTGGCTCCCAGACTGTTGCCTGAGGCACAATGATATCAGAATCCTTCTTTACTTATGACTTGATAGGAAGATAATGGGGAGCTGACTGCAGTGACATTCTGTTCTTGTCTCAAGATTGTAACATTACAGGTAAGGGAGGGGGGAAGGTTGGCAATGGACACTCGACCTATAGTTTAAGAGGTTTGATCAGGACTTAAATATCTGGAGTAGATGAAATACATGAAAGTGGGCTCCATTGCTGTTATATATGAATGATAGTCAATATCTGTGCACATGTCAGTGGTCTCTACATATATTGAATATTTAACTCTTTAGAGGTTTGGCACTGAACTGGCTCTCCCCAACAGGTGAGACTTCAACCTGCTGCTTACGTCCCCTTGGGCCCTTCCAATTGCTCTTAGCTCTTTTGTGCTACATGTCTATCTAGAAGGGAAGTAATTTAAGTCTAATTCAGGGAGTCAACAGTCTATACATTGGATAAAATTACAAAGGAAGAAAAGGGTTGGATTTGGAGTCAGAAGACCTAAATCTGAATACCAGCTCTGCTCCTTGTGACCTTGGGGAAGTCACTTACCTCATCAGGTCTAAGTTTCCTTATCTGTTCAATCAGGCAGTTGGACCAGATCATGTCTAAGATCTCTTCAAGCTCTAAATTTATGAACCTATGAGCCAAAGAAGACATAGTCCTTAATCATGAAGAGCTTACTATCTAAGGAATTATAAAGCAGAATAAATACAAGGATAATAATTATACTTGACATTTATACAATACTTTAATTTTCAAGGAGCTTTCACATATATTATCTCATTGTCTCAAACGCATATGAGAAGGGATATTAAAATTCAAGCCAACTTCAGTTGTAGAAATAATATTACCTTGCATGTATATAGTATTTTGTAGCTCCCTAAGTACTTTCACATGCATTATCTCATTTGATCTCAGCTGGACGATACTAAGATTTAGGGAAGTGTTCAACAAAAAGGTTGAAGGCTGATGAATGGCAAATACTAGAGTTATTGTCATGACTATGGCTAAATACTAGCGTTATCGTCATGACTATGTTGTGACTAAATGGGATTTCTGAAGGGAAGGATATTTCTAACAAAATGAGAGGGACAATGATTGAAACAGGAGGAATGAGAACAATTAATGACTGTAGAAGGAAGAGGGCACACCAGTAGGCTACCTGTCAGTCAATCAACTATTTACCAAACATTTACTAAGCACTTAATTTGTACCATGTACTATGCTAAGTGCTAGGGATACAAAGAAAGGCAAAAATAGTCCCTGACCTTGAGGAGTTTACCTAATGATGGAGACCATGTGTCAATGACTAGGTACACACAAGAGATATACAGTATAAAAAGAAATCTGAAAGGGGACAGTATTAGCAGCTGGGGAGGGTTGAGGACAGCAAGGAAAGATCTCCTCCAGAAGGTAGAATATGAACTAAGTCTGAAAGGAAGTCAGTGAAATTAAGATAAGAGGAGACAGGGATGGGGACAAACAATGTAAAGGGATAGAGATGGAATTGTCAAGAAAGCTAGTGTGGTAGATCATAATGTGAATGGAGGGCAATAAAATGTTAAGATGGGAAAGGTAGAAAGGGGACCAAGTCATAAAGAGTTTTAAATGCCTAACAAGGGGATTTATGTTAGATCTTGGAGAGTACTGGGAACCACTGGAACTCATTGACCAGGGGAGAAGAGAGGTGTTTGGCATGGTCAGACCTACAGCCTGCGATCATCCAGACAAGAGGTGTTGGGAACCTCTTAGAGGGATGGTATCTGTGTGAGTGGAAAAGAAGGGGATGCTATGAAGGTAGGAATGACAAGCTTTATTAAAGGGTTGGATATATGCAATGAATGACAGTGAGGTTTCAAACTTGGGTGACTATGAGGGTGGTAGTGCCTTCTACAGTAACAGGGAAGTTCAGAAAAGGTGAGGGTTTGTGGGGAAAGAAGATGAATTCTGTTTGGGACATACAGAGTTTGCAATGTTTCATGAGACAAGGTTTTCAAAAGGCTTTGAGTAAAACTAATTGAATTTTTTTTTAAACACGGGACTGTCAAAATGAGCTCATTTGTACTAGGTAGATTTTGTTTGGAACACATTCTCAGGAAAGGATAGTTTAGTGCTTTGCATAGAATATTGAAATCTCTTCTTTATACCTCAAAGTCTGACAGTGGTTACAGTGGATGCAATGGATATAGTATGTAGATGTACATATTTAGACACACCAGGGGTGTGCTGGAGCTCGGAAGAGGCAACTGTTATATTTTTAATCTATCTATACCTCAGAAATCATCAAATGCAACAAATCAAGGGCTTAGGTTATCCTTTTGTTGATTGTGGAGATTTAAGAAAGGATTGATAAGGCAGATTAAACTTAAAAGTACGTGTGCGTACATTTTGGTTTTCCCCAGAGAGCCCAAATTGTTAATCGTTCCCCAGGACACCCCAGTATTGCTTCATAAACATTGCTTGTGCTCAACAGGAGTGTCATAGGAGGCTCAGGGAATGAAGTTATCGCAAGAATTGAAACAAACTTAGGAAAAGACTAATAATAATGATAATAGTAGTAATGATTGGCATTTATGGAGCACTTAAAAGTTTGCCCAGTACTTTACATCCATCCATTATCTCATTTGAGCCTCACAGCACCCTCAGGTACTGTCCACATCAAGCGAACTGTCTTGGTTTATACAATAGAACAAGATTTAGAAATTTGAAAGATATTTCAAGGGGCCATCAGGTCCTGACCTCTGGAGCTGAGATGAGATAGTCCTGAGACTTTTCAGGTACATGGCTGCCCAGTCAATTCTTTTAATGATTTCCATCATAGGAGATTCTCTAAGGTTTCTTGGAAACTTAATAATTTTAGTAGCCAGGAAGTTTTTGCTAGTGTCCGTTCTTAAAAAAAAAAAAGTGACATGTACAATATTTGAAGATTAGAAAGTACTTTACATTCCTTGTTTCATTTACTCCTCAAAATGAACCTTTGTGCTCAGTACTACCAATATATGTGTCAATGTATATAATAAATAATTATATATACGTGTGTATATAAGCATATATACACATATATCTATATATACACTTTTCTATACACACATGTATACGTATACACACACATGCATGTATATACATATAAATATATGCATACATATACATATACATACACATATACATATACACACGCACCATTTGATAGATGAAGAAAGAGGATCAGAGAGATTAAGTGATGTACTCAGGCTCACAAATCAAATAAAAACTCAAGGCAGGGTTGAACCCAGATCTTTTTGGCTTCAAGTCCAGCATTCTATTCAATCTGTCACACAGTCTCTCATCTTTCTTCCTCTGTAGAAATCACCTACCTAAAGGTTATGAAGCATTCTCTTTCCAAGATTAAATAACTTCATTTTCTCTAAATTTTTCTTTGTAGGTCTTATTTTTTGAGTCATTAATAATGTTTATTTCTGTCCTCTGGACCTAATTCTCCATAGCTTTTGAGTTGGGAAGTTCCTAACTTAGCAGGACACATTAATAAGGTTCTTTTTTTGACAGGTGGAGTCAAAGAATGACTTAGTAGGCCTTTTGCTTTATCCTTGTTATCTCAATTTTACCCTTTTCTAAATATTAGACTCACTTTGTAGGTTCACATTTGTGTAACCCACCACTACTCTCAGATCCACAAGTCACCCTTGAATCAACCAAGGACTATTGAATTCTACATTCTGTGCCTCACTGGGTACCCTAAACAGCTGTTCCTTTTAGTACTATTGATAAATTCAGGTGCCAGGTTATATAGTGGTTAGAACACTGTACTTGGAGAAAAGAAGACCTAAGTTCAAATCTTTCAGATATATTTACTAGGTATGTGACCCTGGGAATTAATTTAATTCTTTTTTTCTGTCTTTTTTTTTTTTTTTAGGCAATTGGGGTTAAGTGACTTGCCCAGGGTCGCACAGCTAGTAAGTGTCAAGTATTTGGTCTGAGTCCAGATTTGAACTCAGGTCCTCCTGACTTCAGGGCCAGTGCTCTATCCACTGTGCCACCTAGCTGCCCCAATTTAATTCTTAATTTAACACTTAACACTTAATTTCTCTTAGCCAGCTATAAAACAGGGATAATACTAGCAGATATGTTACAGACTTTGTTGTAAGGATCAAATGAGCTAATATATAAAGTGCTTTGCAAACCTTAAATCTCTCTATAAATGCAAACTATTGATATTCTTTTTGTGCTTTTGTATGTTGTCTTAGACCCTTCAGTCTCCTATATACCACCTGATAGAAATATAGCTAGATCCCAATTAGTGCAAATAATAACCCCCCTGAAGTGGTCTCATTGTTCAAATTCACACTGCCTACTTCCATTGTGAGCATGTTTTACATAATTATAACTTTGAATAGTACAAATTCGAGTATGCTCTTTGGATTAGCATTTTATATAGAACATAATTGGAAGTCAAGAGATGTACTTTTTCTGGACATGGTAATGGCCCTTATAGTAAAATGTCATGTTTTACCCCAATGAAAGAGGCTACAAGTGCCAAATACCATTAGGATTTTCATTTGAAACTCAAAATTCATCAGTGCTAATATTATCCTGCATCACTCCAGCAATATATAGCTCTTCAAGGGGCTTTCACTTTCAAGATTACATTTGATTCTGTCAATAGCCTTTTGACATAGCTAGGGGGGCTGTATTGTATCAGAAATCCAAGGATTAGAGAAGATAAATGACCAAGGTCACACAGCTCCTGGGTGATGGGATAAGGCCTGGGCCATATTCTCCTGACTCATCTTTCTACTCTATCGAAGGCAGATCATAAAATCTGTAAAAGTGAGATGTGAAGAGGAAACACTCCCACTTTTTACACTGTCATGTCATAACAAAACGATAAAAGTCATTGAGTTGGGGGAAGCTAGACTCTTATGAAGCCAGTCAGTATATTACTTTCAAAGTATTCCCTTTGGAATCAATTAAAGAGCTTCTTTAACAAATTAGTCACTTTATTTCATCATTTAAAAGGAGTATATAAACAGGATATTTAGGCAATGAAATACTCTTTATTCAAATTAATTATAGCAAATTAGCTAAGGAAACTGTAATAAATTGTAAAATCTGACACCTTATGAACTTATTAAAGCAAAAGCATTCCTTGATGCCTTTAAATTATTCATTTTCATGACCTGAAAATTATTTTTAATAGTTTTATTGGTAGATGATTTTTGAAATTGCCAGAATAATATTATCTCACCAGTTCTCCCCACATATAACTGAAAATCACTCATGGTATTTAAAAGTATTTTAAAGGGCCTTGAATGAAAGAAGTTATCTAGAAAAACTTTCACTTGCATATAGCACATAAAAAGAAATCCTTTTGCCTCAATATGTTTCTATATTCCATTTAACAATTTGTCAATATTTAGTTTTGTTAAAATCATTCAATATTTCAATTTGGTAGTCTGATAAGTACATTTTACATTGAATTTTCCCTTCATTTCTTCCTCTAATTTCTTCCAATTCAACAAGCATTTTCTATGTATAGGACCCTGGACTAGGCAGTGAGTATAAAAAGACAATGAAAAACAAGTCCCTGCCCTAATGGACTCCCAATTCTTTCCTTCCAAAATCCCCCAATTTTCCAATTTTTCTTCAGCTCTTCAGCAATAAAGAATGAAGTGAGTCTTCTATTGCATCATTCTGCTGAATCAAGGAAATAGTGTTGAACAAGCACAGGTTTGGGGGTTGGGTGCAAAGGAAGAAAATGGGAACAGTAGCTGTAAGGACTATGCTATAATCTTTTCTTGCCATCATTCTCTCCACTAACCAGTTTGTGTTTTTATATGTCCCCTTCTTCCTATCCCCAGTGACTCTATACCAGTCTATTCTGGTGCATAGGAGTTGTTTCTAGTTATACCTAAAGTCCAGAGGATATGAAGAAAGGCCACAATGTCATTCAATTTATCTTTTTTTTTTTGTTTGTTTGCCTTACTACCTGGTGGGCATTTATAACTTCTGGTCTTCTACATCCCCAAATCCATGCTGACAATAGGCCATGTGTTTGGATTATCTTCTTTTGGCAGTACAAGTTGCCTGTATTTTATCATTTATTAGTCTGATGCCTTATTTCTTTGCTTGGTATATGAGTTAGTACTAAACCTTTTTTCCTCCCATTGTTCTTTCTGATGTTAATAACCTTGGGAGATTAGTTGACCATTGTTCTGTTTTGTATGGCATGGAAGGAAGCACAGAGGAGTTGACCAATTCCATCTTTCTTTGTATCAGTAATTGTGTATACAGCAGTGATACATCTATATTGCTGCAGCTGCCAGGTTTCTTTCTTCTACAGTATTCTTCTTCAATGTTATTTCACTTGTTCAACATGTTACAAGCTTCTTTTATCTGTTGACTTTCTTGGCATTTCTTCTAAGGATTTTGACTATTTCTGACAATGGCATTGCTTTCTTGTTGCTTAAAGCCCTCCAAAATCAAAGACTCACAGTTGGAAAGCACCTTGGGGTCTACCTCATTCAACTCATATTCAAGCAAGAATTCCCTCATACCATATCCAATAAGTAGTCATCTAGACTTAAAAATAGTAATAGTAATCTTAACAATGATGATAATAATGTGTGACTTTTATGTAGTCCTTTAAGGTATGCAAAACATTTTAAAATAATTGAATTCCATAAATATTTATTCATAGCCTACTATGTGCTGAGTTTATACTTTCTCAGAACTCTGAAATCTGTTACTCCAAAATCTGCAGTCTATGTCTGGCTTAATTATTCTTTATCAAATTTTGAAGTGGAATGATCACTTTGTTCCTTGATTCCTCTCATTTCTTTTTAAACAATTAGCTCTCCCTATTGGTTAGAATCAGGTTATTGATATTATCTCCCCTCTTTGCTTCCCCCATCTTTCAGAAAAAGGCATTACCATTAAGGTAATTATGAGCTGCTCTGCTCTTCACAGGGAGACATTCCAGCAGAGGCCAAAGAGTGAAAGTCCTCCAACACTATTAGTTTGACTTTCCATGCCGAGTGTGCAAATCTGTTTATCTAACTTACGTTATCTGACTTAACTGGACTTTTAGCTTTTTTTGAATTTCTTTTTTGCAGTCTTCTGCTTCCATGTATTCCCAAAGCCCACTCATCATGCCTAGAATCCTCGGATGGAACAGTGGATAGAGTGCTGGGCCTGATGTCAGGAAGTCTCATCTTCCTGAGATCAAATCTGGCCTCAAACCCTTACTAGCTGTGTGCCCCTGGACAAGTTACTTAACTCTGTTTGCCTTAGTTCCCTCATCTGTAAAATGGGCTGGAGAAGGAAAAATGGCACTCCAATATCTTTGTCAAGAAAAGCCCAAATGGGGTCATGAAGAGTTGGATATAACTGAAAAATGACTGAACAATATATTTCTACTTGTTGAAATTCCCCACCTAATTCAAAGACTGGCTCAGGTTCCAGTAAGAGTTTTTTAAATTTGTCTGGACTTCTCCTTAATTTCTAAACTCCTTGAGGAAAAGGACTGTTATCATTTTTTAAATTTTTGCACCTCTGATACGTACATTTTTACTCTGATCAACTTTTTTTTTTCCATTGGCCTCTCTTCTAGTGCTGTTGGACTTACATAGATCAATGGAGTTGTTGAGACCTATAAGAGTTCTGGAGCTGAATACAACCCAAGCCCCTATCATGATGTCCAGTAGAACCCAAACTTCTACCACAAGAGAGGATACAACTGAAGCCACTACCGAGGTTTAAACTTTTTTATCTTTAGCTCATAGCAAACTCCTAAGAAATATTCGGTGAATTGAATTCAATTGGAAAGAGATCACGATTCCCTGCAGATCATGAACTCTACTCTTTTGGTTGTGTTCCCCCATTAGAATGTAAACTCCTTGAGGGCAGAGATTATCTTTATTTTTGCTTATACTTTATTCCCTAGTTTAGCACAGTGCCTGGAAAATAGCAAGTGCATAGCATTTGTTGATTTGACCTCATAGAATACCTCATAATCTTTGTGGTTTTCTAGGCAAAAGAAAACTCATCATGCAATGGTCAAACTTCTGAGGTTGGTCCAGGGCTTCTAACTCCAAGTCTAGAACACCTTCTATTATGCCATTGTGATTCTCATGGATTAATAACACAATATGTTTATTGTCCAGACTATGCAGCACATTTATGGAAAGTCCACTGAAAGCTTGGCCCAGAATTGAAGAGGAAGAAGAGAGCAAGTTGGATTGCACTTGGAAAATTACACAGTGCTTCTCTTTGAAGCACTGCTCCTTCCCTGCCCCACCCCTTATTTTAACACCAGTATTCTTCCAGTGATGCTGCATGGCAGTGAATCATAGGTAATCACTTTATCCAAAGAATTAAAGTCATGGGTCATCCAAAGTCCAATCGAGGCACACGGTAAGTGTCTGTAGGCCACAGCACACAGTCAACAAAGAATTACATGCAAGAAGTGGTATAAAAGGAAGACATCAAAGGTGACAGGGTAATGAATGGACAGCACATGTCTTGCTTTCATACCTGCAGTTTGATAGGACACTGGGAGGAAGACTACCAGCATATTCGATAACTTCTTGTGGAGGATATAGGGCTGAATATGTACAAGAGTTAAATAGGAAGGGAAAACACAATTGGGTTATAATCTACCTTCAGAGGAAGGAATGTCCACATTGATAAGCCTACATATCAAGCACTGAAATATCCAAGAAAGTCTCTTCACAAAAAAAAATAATGATGAATCATGAAACCATAGAACTAAAAATGAACCTAGAAATCCATCTGATCCATCCCTCTGCCTCCTTACATGTCAACACCTCAACTGATATAGACATGATTATCTCATTTTGAAATGTCTCCAGGGGGAGGTCTATCTAATTCTTTATTGACCAGCCAATGAGTTATTTCCTTCATCTGACCAAACTTTCTTGCTTCATTTTAAGTAACCATCAAAGTGGCACCCAAGAACATAACAAAGCATTGCTGTAGTAGAATAATCATGAAAGTAATTATATTTTTTCTGGGTTACTTTAATTCATATTCTCCTGGGTGCATCATACAATTTTGCATAAAGAGCAAAGGGATATTTTCAAGATGAAATGTCTCTACACTCAACATTTATCAGCTAAGTAACCTAGAAGCAATCTCTAATAAAGCCATGTCTAAATCCAGACACTAAATCAATGGTGTTGGGTCAATTTTATTTTATTTGCTTGCCATTTTAACAACCAACTTCTGTACAATTGACCATCTCATTTCTGTAGATTGGCCCTATAAGAAGCAATTTGCTCCTGTAGAAAGATTGCTGAACTCAGGAATCAGAAGATTTGCTTTCTTATTCCATCTTTGGCACTTATTAGCTCTGTGTCCTTGGGCAACCTCAATTTCCACTGCTGTAAAACAGAGATTATAGTTCTACTCCTTATCTCACAGGGTACTTTGAGAATCAAAACCTGGTCTTCTGGTTCAATGTCCAGGATATTTTCCTCTACTTGTTCATAGAACAAGTCTGATCTGACCAATTATACAGGAATTAGTTGTTGTGCAGTCATTTCAGGTGTGTCTGACTTCACGACCCTAATCTAATTTTCTTAGCAAAGATGCTAGAATGCTTTGCCATTTCCTTCTCCAGCTCATTTTACAGATGAGGAAACTGAGGCAAACAAGGTTAAATGACTTGCTCAGGATCATATGGCTAAGGACATATCTGAGGCCAGATTTGAACTCAGGAACATGAGTCTTCCTGACTCCAGTCCTGGTGCTCTGTGCCACCTAGCCACCCTAAGTCAGTTTTTACAAAACAAGTAAAATCTATCCAAACATCCTAAATGAAAGCTATCCTAAAATGGAATGAGCTGTCACAGGTGGTTGTGGATATTTTGTCCGTGGAGGTCTTCAGATAAAGCTTGGTTGAATGACCACTTATGGGTGCTGTAAAGTGGATTTTTGTTCAGGTATGGGATAAGCTGGAGGGTTTTTGAAGTTCCTTCTGACTTTGAGATTCTGTGATTTTCTGAAATAAACTAGTGTATGTAAAATGTTTTAGCAACTATCTAAATGTAAACTATTATTTTTAGTTGATTAAATTAAGATGTACATTTAATTAAAGTTCTTCAGTTAAAGAAAATCTGCCTTCTCTCCTAATTTTCCTTCCCCCAATTGTTAAAACAAACAAAGAAACCCTTGTAATAAACATGTAATGAAGGTCTGTATCTTAAGGAGGTAGAAATGGGAATGAAGAGGAGGAGTGTCTGCAAAGGATATTGTGGAGGTGCAATCAATAGGACAGGTAAATAATAATAATGATAGCTAGCATTTATATGGCGCTTAATGTTTGCATGTTATCTCCTATAATCTTAAAAAAAAACCCTTCAAGATAAATGCTTTCATTATAACTCTTTGGCCTCACTGCATTTGCCCACACAATTTTCTGTATCATAAACATCCTCCCTACCCCTTTGCCATTATTTAAAGCCTAACTCAAATGGTTAATCTCCTAAAGATCCTTCCTTGACTTCACAACCTCAGTCAATAGCTGCAAATCTCATATAATCCTCCCTTTTTTATTTAATCCTTAACTGCACCAATCTAGTAATTTTGTGTATTTGTTAAATATTGTGTGTGTGTGTGTATATGCCTGCCTAGTCTCCCTTCTACACTCCAAGATGCATTAGAGTAGGAACCATGTTTTTGTCAAAATTGTATAACTTCTTGGTAATTTAGCATCTTAGGAGTTTAGGATTAACATCTTAGGATGGTATAGCAGAAGGAACATTGACTCTGCAGAAGACCAGAGTTTATAACCTGCTTCTGATGCTTACTACCGTTGTGACCTTGGGCAAGTCACTTAAACACACTAGGTTTCCTCATCTGTAAAATGAGGAGGTGGACTAGATGGCTTTTTTAAAAAAATTATTTACTTTTAGTTTTCAGCATTCACTTCCATAAGATTTTGAGTTCTAAATTTTCTCCCCCCTCCCCCACCCTCTTCCCCAAGATGGTGTGCAATCTCATATAGGCTCTACATATACATTCATATTAAACATTTTCACATTAGTTATGTTGTAAAGAAGAATTAGAATCAATGGGAGGAACCATGAGAAAGAAGAAACAAAAGAGAGAGATAGAGATAGAGAGAGAGAGAGAGAGAGAGAGAGAGAGAGAAAGAGAGCAAACAGTATGCTTTGATCTGCATTCAGACTCCATAGTTCTTTCCCTGGATGTGGATAGCATTTTCCATCATGAGACCTTTGGAGATGTCTTAGATCCTTGCCCTGCTGAGAAGAGCTAAGTGGGTGCATGACTTTTGAGGTTCCTTTCAGCTCTATGTCCATGAGCTTATAAATTCACTGCCTTGTACACAGTAGGCACTTAATAAATGTCCATTGAATGAACTGATCTAAATACCAGCTCGATGTTTTTCTATATTATGGAATCAACTTTATAAGATCATATAACCGGTCACAACAAGTCAAGATTCAATTTGTGTCATGGCTTAGTCAGTTTCTCTTTCTCCTCTATTCCTAGACACTAATACCTTCATCCATTTTCTCTGACTTCTCTTTAAAAAGACTTGTTAAGGTATTCTCTATCAGTTTCATTTTTCTGCCATCAAATAGATATCTTGCTATGTCCCTGGGACAAGTTAATTTTCGGTATCACCTCTTTCCTGTTAAGGTTAAATTACTGGCCATTTGGCACCGCTTTTTAAGAAACCTCCTCACTGACAAATAGCTTGACTTCAATTTCTCTTTAATAATACAAGTCATGTATTACATGAGACTAAAATTTTAGAAAATGAAGTTTGAGAATTGCTGTCCAAGTGACCTTTAAGATATTAGGAAATGCCAAACTGACCAAGCCGCAGCTTGTTGATTTTGGTATCTTTTCAATATCATGGCCAGTATCTGGAAGACTGCTCATTTCCAGATGACCCTTTCTAGGTTATGGAGTCATAGGACCATTCAAAATGACTACTGGCTCTAACATAAGTAAGTCAAAAAAAGAAACCCAAGTAACTAGTTCTATTGATTTTCTTTGTCTTTCAAACTCCTTAAAGACTAATTCTTAAAGCCTGAATATATGTACATTCTTTGTTTTGTTCATTGCTCATCTTAAGTAAGTGATAAATTGAAGAAACTGAGGCTAACAGAGATTGAGTGATCTGTCTATGATCACCCAATGAGTTAGCTGAGACTAGAATCCAAGCAACTAATATGGTGTTTGTACATATTCCTCTTTCAAAATGTATTGATATAACATCTAGTTTTGAAGGTCCTGGCATGATTCTTTTAACTTGAGTGAGACTCATCTGACAATTCATAGTGTCCTCAATCAGGAAATATGCAGCTCCGTGTGATCATTTGCTCTTTCATTCATCCAACAAACATTTACAGAGAGCTTACTATGAGCAAAACACTGTGCTATGGATTAAGCAGGCTCTGAAAGAGAAGTGGACATTATTCTTTCCCTCAAAAACCTAATAGTATAATGTTAGGAATAAGATACACATGTAACTAACCATAGTAAAAAGTGAGTTACGATAAGTGCATAAGACAAGTACAAACCTGGAATATGTATCTCTTTGCACACACATATATACACACACATTTACTTGTATATGCAATGCATGTAGGCACGTGTATGAATGCACTGTACATATGCATGTGTATACACATATATGTTTGTTCATGCATATGTGTGAATGCACCGTATACAGGCACTATATCTACATGCATATATAAAATGCACGTGCATGTAGGTATACACATGTATATATGAATATATGTGTGCATATATATATATATTCATAAGTATTCCATACCATGAAAGCCAATCAAAATTGATTAACCAGGACATGGTTATACTGGTATTTTCAACTATCTTAATGATTAATTGTGTAGCAACTGTGTCAATAATTCTATTAGCTAATTTGGTCTTTAAGGTGGCCTGAATATTATGATTTATTCTATCATGGTCCCATTATTTGGCTTGTATAAGCCAGACTCATTGAGTATTTAGAGGTCTAATGCAAAGTATGTATCAAGATATTTCCCAGGTGAGTGCGTGGAAGCA
>NW_020954639.1:8889853-8990903 GCF_900497805.2 Vombatus ursinus | reverse complement strand
ACCCACAATTTGCACACATTATAGAATATTCAACATCATCCCGTAGAAGTTGAGAATAACAAATGCACCAAAGAAGACTCTGGGTCTCAAAATTTCTAAAATCTAATGATTATCAAGAAGAGGATAATGTTAAAGTTGTTAGCAACTGTTTCAGTTAATGAAATACCTTTTAAAACCTCCTTGATGCCGTAAAATTCTTCATCTGATAGGAGGCTCCAAGAATTTTTCCACCATGGTTTCTCTTCAATACCTGAAGATAAATATCTCCCAGTGGCCCTTAAACAATGCTTGTCATGTTTGTCATTTATGAAGCTGACTCATACATAAATTAAGTTTTCCTAAACTGTAGATATGCATTAAGGTCCCATGAAAAGTGCTATTACTAACACACACTGCTAGTATGTTCCTATCAGTTCAATCGTTTTAATGATAAATTTCCCTTAGAAAATGGAAGGATCTGTTGACAGACAGAAAAAGGAACTAACAATGGGCTATTTAGACTTGCAAATGATGGAACATTTAATTATTCCAAAATAGCATTCCCCAGTTAAGGTATGATCATTAAATCCATCATCTTTCAGTTTATATGCATGAAACATTTATCATGTTGCCCACAAACAGGAGTCAGTCATCTAAATATAGATTTGGGGACCATCCATTTCATCATGACATTTCATCGAAAGCTGAGAATTTCATTTATTTTCTGTAGCAGAGATAAAGTGTTTGTAAATGATGTGATAAGACCATAAAGAGAAAGGGAAGTGAAAGTCAGCTTCATACAGAGATAAATACAGAACCTCCCGAGGACATCAAGGCTACAGAAAGAGGAAAACAAGATATGGTATGTCATCAACAACATTCAAGGTAAGTGATTCACTGCAGATATTTTGGCCAAAATTTATGATCACTTTTAATGCATTAGAATTTGTTTGTTAAAGGTTATGGTAATGGCCACAATTAGAAGGAACACAGGAAACTAAGAAAAAAAATTATAACAAGTTTCTCTGATAAAGACCTCATTTTTCAGATATATAAGGAAGTGAGCCAAATTTATAAAAAATAGTAGCCATGATCCAGTTGATACATGGTCAAAGGATATGAATTGATTGTTTTTAGAAGAAATCAAGCTATCAATAGTCGTATAAAATGCTCTAAATACTATTGATTAGAGAACTGCAAATTAAAACAACTCCAACAACTCATGGCTAACATGATAAAAAAGGAAAATGACAAATGCTGGAGGGGATGTGGAAAAATTGGGACACTGATGCCCTATTGGTGGAGTTGTGAACTGATGTGACAATTATGCAAGGCAACTCTGAACTGTGCCCAAAGTGCATACCCTTTGACACTCTAATACCACTACTAGGTCTGTATCTCTAAGAGATCAAAGAAGGGGAAATGATCTACATGTACAAAAATATTTATAATAGCTCTTTTTGTGGTGGTGAAAAAATTGAAATCAAGGGGATGCCCATCCATTGAGGAATGAAAGGACAAGTTGTAGTATATGATTGCGATGGAATACTATCATGCTACAAGAAATGACGAGCAGGATGGTTTTAGAAAAACCTGGAAAGACTTACATGAACTGATGCAAAGTGAAGTGAGCAGAACCAGGAGAACACTGTACACAGTAACAGCAATATTGTATGATGATCTACTGTGAAAGATTTAGCTACTTCAATCAACACAATGATTCGAGATAATCCTTGTTTTGTATATGCATGTGGGTTTTCTTCTGGAACATGGCTAATATGGATATACTTTTTGCATGACTTCACATGTATAATTGATATCATATTGCTTGCCTTCTCAAGGGGTAGGGAAAGGTCAGGAGCAAAAGAGAGAATGTGGAACTTTAGATTTTTACAAAAGAATGGTAAAAGTTTTTTTTTTTAAAATGTGTAATTGGGAAATCTTTAATGAAATAAATAGAAATGTATTTAAAAAATAAAGATTATGGCAAGAAGCATGGTTTAGTGGAAAGAACATTGGATTGAAATCAGGGGATCTGGGTTCTGGCATCAACCTTGCCAGTAACTTTGGACAAGTCATTTCATTTCATTAAGTCTTATTTTCCTCATTGGTCAAATGGAGTGTTTGGATTAAACAGTCTCTACGATGCCTTCCCACTCCAGTTTTCTATGTTTCTACATTTAAATTCATGGCAGAATTAGCATGAAGAAAAAGTTCAAATAAGTGGATGTCACTAGCTTAAATGTACATATCATTTTACTTTGCTGTTGGTTGACTGACCATTTTCATTAATTCTCAATCACTAAAAATTAATGGAGTCTCTAGGTATTATTAATGAATGTTAAGATATGGCTCATTCTAGATATAATTGACTCAGAAAGAAATGCCTTACAAAATTTAGAGATTGGTTTTTCTTTTTGCAAAGTGTCTGCCCCCATGACGTATCCCAGCTACAGATTCCTTCCCTTGATGTTCAGGGGTATTAGGTTAAATTAAATCCTTGAGATAAGATACTTCAGTAAGTGTCTTCCTATTGTTTGTTGAAAAGTGAAAAATGGATCTTTGGCAGAACATGGCCTTATCTTCCTTGGATGGACCTCCTTGTTGTACAGGAGCTAATTGAAATGTTAATGCCATGCTAACATCCTTTCTTCAGGTGACATACATATGCCAGTCCTAGAACTATAGAATATCAGAGTTGTGAAAAATCTAGTCCAGGGATTCTTAACCTGGGGTGAATGAACTTTTTAAATACTGGATTTTCAAGATAATTGGTTTCCTTTCCAATCCTCTGTTTTATTTTATGCATTTAAACATATTATCCTGAGATACAGTCCAAGGTTTTCACAAGACTTCCAAAGAAGTCCATGATACAAAAAATGGTTAAGTCCTAGGCTAGTCCAGCCTCCTCATTGACAGATGAGATAGAAGAGGAAAAGTATTACTTAAACTTCCAGGAGCTAGGAATACAAGCCACGGCTCTTGAGTCTTAGGTGTGTGTGTGTATGTGTGTGTGTGTGTGTGTGTGTGTGTGTGTATGCATGTGCATGCGTGCACATGTGCTTCTGTGGCATAACTACATGTTATATCAAGTTCTCAGAATTACCAAGAGCTTCATATAAATCATTTCATTTGATTCTCACACGAGCCCTGTGTGGTGAGTATTTCAGGCATTATTATCCCTATTTTACAGATGAGGAAACTGAGGTTCCAAAAGGTTAAATCAACTTGCCTAATGGTCAAATAGCTACAAAATGTCTGAGGCAGGATCCAAACTCAAGTCTTCCTGACTCTAACCTCCCAGCAGGGCCCATAGAATGCCCATTGCTAAGGCAAAAAGCAGACTGAGCAGTGACCTCTTCGCCGTTGAGCTTTTCTTGCTGACCCAGAATAGAAACTCAGTATCACTGCTTACAAAGGCTTTAGGCTTTGGTACTTTATGCTGAGGAAATCCCTGTGGGTTTGTTTTCTTCAGAGTCAGAACTTTGCATCTCTCCCTCATGACTATGGTCCGTGCCAACACATGAGCCTTTCCAGGATCCCTAATGCCCTCTTTAAATTCAGGAGGCCCTCATATTTTATGTCCAGTATAAGATAATGAGGCAGGACAACTTTCCAAAACTGTTGATCTGACTTGAGGAACAGATTTCTAATATTAAGAGAGCTGAATAGGCATTGCCATAGTCCCAGTGGGGAATCTACTAACATGGGACCCACAGTGCCTGGTCCACTCTGTCTTAAGAGATTAAAGGTCACTGGATTATCCCATCTTCATATTTTGACCTTGTAGGACTTGTCTACATCTGAGCTGGTGAAAACTAAGGACAAGAAACTTTCTTCTTCTTCCTCAGAATCTTTGATAAACTCCGTGGAGCCTTCTCTAAACCCCATAACCCATGGTCATCTATCTCTCCTCTGGACTTGCAAACCATTCCTATTAATGCTTCTTATCCTGATCTGTTACCATATATAGCCTTGGGTTATTATCTTAAGTGTTTTATGTCTGTCTTCCCTCTTATCTTCCCAAATAGATTGTAAGTTTCTTGAGGACGCCATACTTTATGCTGATGCTGCACCATCTATAGTACCAGACATGGGTTAAGCATTCATTAAGTCTTTTTTGAATTGCCTATAACCTGAGTGAGTAGTGGAGAAGCATAATGGAACTTTCCCTTTTAATGTTGCATTTCTTGGAGTAAAATGTTTAGTAAAGACTTTTTTAAAAGCCAGCTCATTAGTCTCCAAATAGAAGCTGGGGTGAGCATTTCTGATGCCCCCAATCTCTCTCAAATTCTCCTCCGCCTCTCTCTGAGTTGGTGTCTCATTTTCTGCTCTGCATTTCAAATGGTCAGTCAAGTCAAGTCAACAAACATTCATTAAATGCCCATGGTTTGCTAGACACTGTACTGAGCACTGGGGATGCAAAGAAGGGCAAAAAACAACCCCTTCCTTCAAGGAGCTTGAAATCTATTGGAGGAGACAAAATGAAAACGATGTGCAATATATACATACACAAATCTATATGTACACAAATATACATATACATGCATGCATGCATACACAGTAAAGCCAGGACAAGTTGTACATATTACTAACGATATATATTCCACTGCCATTAATATATATATATATATGATATATGTATATACATATATATAATATATGTGTATGTATTTATATATGTGACACATTAGAGATAATCATAATCAATGGAGGGAAAGCAATAACATTGAGGAGGAACAGAAACATATATACAGGTACATATATACATGCATATCTATGTATGGATATCTATGTATGATATATATGTATGTACATATCTATCTATATACACTTATATATATGATACATACATACACATATATATACATATATAGACACTAATATTTATATCTACAAGATATATTGGAGATAACTGTAACTAAGAGAGGGAAAGCAGTAAGATTAAGAAGGGCCAGAAACATATATGTGGGTACTGCACATATACATGTCTATGTATGTATATGTACATAGTACCTGTCTACATATATACACATACACATACATACTAATTTATACTACATATATATACACTAATATTTATATCTACAAGATATACTAGAGATAACCATAACCAACGGAGAGAAAGCAGTAATATTCAGGAGTATTAGAAAAGACTTCTTGCCAAAAGCAAGATTTTCTCTGAGCCAGGAGGCAGAGGTGAGGAGGTAAAGAATTCTAGGCAGGGCAGAAAGCCGGTGACAATGCATGGAGCAGTAAGGTGAAAAAAGACTGGAAGGGTAGGATGGAGGCAGGTTGTGAAGGGCATTAAAACAGAAGATGGTATATTTGATCCTGGAAGTGACAGAGAGCCACTCAAAGTTCTCAGTGTATGTTGGTGTATGACAAAAGAGAGGAAAAAAAATGGCACCCTTATGTTGATAACATATAAGATATAATAACAATTTATACGTAGCTTTAAGATTTGTAACCTACTGTACATAAATTACCTCATACGATCTCCACATCTCTGTCTGTGTGACCCTGGGCAAGTCACTTCACTACTGTCTGCCTCAGTTTCCTCAACTGTAAAATGGGAATAATAGCACAGGGTCATTATGAGAATCAAATGCAGTAATACTTATCAGGCATTTAGCACAGTGCTTGGCATGTAATAGGTGCTTAATAAATGCTTGTTCCCTCCCCCCCCTTCCCTAATCAATCGCTTGCTGGAGCAGAAGAAAGGAAGAGAATGGGAATAGTTTTCTCCTTTACTAAGGAAATTGAAATCAACTCAGATTGAATGAGCACCTAGATACCATGGTGATCTGGCAGTCTGATCCGAAATTAAGCATTTGAATAAATCCCTTGGGTGTGCGATGTCTTCTGCCTGTGATGTATGCCTACGTGGGTCAGCTCACTATCTTTGTGTGACTAGCAGGGGGAGGAGAGGAGAAAGGGAGTATGAGAAGCTTTATTTGATAATAAGGTATTTGTTAGAGAATATATCATAGGCTCAAGACAAACTCCGTGGTAGTTACGAAGGCTAAAGAATATCACTTGGGCTCAATATTATAGCATCTCTACTGTAAGAGCTCCCATGATTCTGAGGAGTGTTCCGCATACATATGGACTGCAAGATCAGGCTTGCTATGTGTGATTTCTTACACTAACCAGGATATAAGTCTTCCTACTACTGGCATGCAGCTTTCTGTGAAAGATGCTGTTACATGCAGATTGTGTCTCATTCTAAGATGATGGAACATCTATGCTTAAACTTTGAACATATCTAGATTTCTTCCCATCAGAGTTTTTTTTTTTTATGACAATGTCCCCATGTTTATCACTTTTTTCCATACATAGAGATTGGAAGAGTGGGTACTCTGGAAAGTTTTTTTTTTTTTTTAAGGAAGTTTCCTTACTTGGTGAAAGCAGTTTATAGCAATTCTACTGAAATATTGTGTATGGCAAGCATCTACTGAAATACCAGGAATGGTGAAAGAATTTCAGAGGACTGCCAGGCATTTCACAGAGCCCAGCACAGAGCATCCATTTACTAACTCACATGGGATAAAACCTGGGTCCTTGAAGACCCAGGTGATTTGTCTCTGTGACAAAATCTCATCACACTTGTCCTTCTTACCTCTCTTCATCATGGTGGCTTCTTCCATTCACAAAAGCCCTCCCCACCTCCATCTCTTCCTCCACTTACCCATTTCTATAGCTTTCCCATTTTCTCTGCTAGGTCTTTGGAATATTTTCGATTTTGCATCCTTCCTCCCCCCCAGCAACACCCCGCCCCACATCCCTTCAGCATCTCCACCCCCATTCCTCACTCCCTCTTAGGAAGAACAAAACAGGCTGGGTAGAGAGACTGAAGGAAGCTGTCTCTCTGCTAATCTTACTTCTCTTTAATCTTTCTCTTCCTTCATTCTCTCCCCTTCCTCATTGTTTACCTTTTGACTCTCTGTAACTCACAACCCCCCTCTCTTGGCTAGTGAGATATGGAGGAGGGATAGGGAAGATTCTTCCCTGATACCAAACCCTTTTAGGAAGTCTAGGACATGGAGAGACTGAGTAGGAATTAGGTGGAGGTCTAAGGTTAGGGATGAATTGGTGCACCATTATGCATATTCAAAATCTGCATTCTATCTTATTCCTTGAAATTCACTGTAAGGAAGTTACTTTAAAGCTGAGATTGTAATCCCACCCTGCCTTTTTTTTAAAAAATGCCTGTGCTAAGACTTGAGTAATCAGTTCAAATAGAAAATGATATACATTAAAAAAAAAAAAGACAGACTCAGAGAAAACAAGCAGGATGGTCATTTGGCAATTTCCTCTAGAGAAGGTCAGGGTACTGACACCAACCCTGAGCAGGAGGTCACCCACATTCCCCACAGCAGATGCTCTTGAAATGACTAAGGGGGTTGGGGAGGGAGAGCATGAGGGAAACAGCTGAGATGAGCTGAAGGTCTCACAGAAACTCAGCAGAAATTCAACCAAGGAAAAGAGACTCTTTCAAAAAACAACATATGGGAAATGTACAATTCCTTGTGTGGTTTCCTGCATTTTTTTCTTTTTCTTTTTTTTTTTTTAAAGAAATCGTTGGTTCCAGAGTTCTGGGAGGATATTTTTAGACTGCCACAACATGGTAGGCCCAGGGTTCCAGATACAAACCCGTCTAGGTTAATTAGCTTTGGGTATACATCTTCCAGGCATCATGTTAAACACTTAGCCCATGATATCAATATATCTTGGCTTGTGTTCAGTGCAATATTCATCAAAACATAGACCTGTGTTTATAGATTAAGATAAAGCAAGGGAAAGCTTGCCTAATTGTTAAACCACTGTGCCTTCTTTGGTTCAGAAATGAAGTGAACTGGATGGACATTTGTCTTACACAAGTCCTTAAGGGAAAGATGATTTCGTTAAGAGGGAAGATTGTTAAATGCAGAGAGAATTAGTGATTTTGTGTCTGGTTTGTTTTATCATGATATTGTAAACATCTATCATGAATGGAAGGAAAGTGCCTTATAGCCAAAAACTTATTTACTGGAACAAAATTAATGAAAAAAATTTTAAAGGAAAAATAGTCCCAGTACTTCCGATGATATCTGTTTCCAAGTCCACAGCATGGTGTAGAGCTGGCCTCAGATTCTCAAAGGCTAAGACAGGAGAGTGCAAATTGTAGCAGATTTTACCAAGCTGGAAAGGCTAAAAACTCAGGGATGAACTGACTGTATTTATGTCCATTGTAATATTTTTGGATTTAGCCATGCAAATTCTAAAGATTTATGGGACACAGAATGGAAGGGACCCAAGAAATATACTACCACATGAACCACAGGCCAAAATGTTGACCTGGTCCCTGATACAGCTGGAAGTGAATAAATTAGCTGAGCTGCTTCTCCTATCCGTTGATTACTGCTAATACTCATAGCATTAACCTGATCCATCCTTGAAATTCCTTTGTATATATTTCGCATGTGTGTTTCTGTGTACATCTTGCAGCCTCAGTTTCCTCATCTGTAAAATGAGCTGGAGAAGGAAATGGCAAACTTCAGTGTCTTTGCCAAGAAAACCCCAAATAGGGTCATGACACAACTGATATGACTGAGCAACAAATCTCAGGCAAGCCTCTGAACCTCTGTTTCCTCTCTGAAAGGTGGGAATTATAACAATATTTGCATTTGCCTGCTGGTAGTTAGGAGGAAAATGCTATAAAAATGTGAGCTATTATTAAGTGAATAGGACTGTGCTGGGTCCTGTGGGATGTAGATATATACATATATACCCACATACATTATATATGTATATATATATATAATGTGTGTATGTATATGTGTGTGTATGATATGTATACATATATGTGAATGATATACACATATGTATGTCTGTATATATACATATATTACATATATTAGCCCCTTCCCACATTAAGTTTACAATCATTACAAAGGAGTGTTTTGTTTTCTCCAATACTTTCTCTTGGATTATTGCTAGCTCCTGAGCTGCTAGCTTTGGCTTACCATCCTCCCCCTCTGTTTATCTTGACAAGCCAATCACACTTTCTAGGTGATGGCACTTTGCTCTTCCTTATAAAGAGACAGATCAGGAACTGAATATGTTAAGTGAGACAAACAAGAACACAGCTCTTGAGTGATATTTTTATCAACTTGTTTGTGAAATGATTTATAGGAGTAAGTGATTATTTTATAATCATTCATGGTTCAATTCAACAGGCATTTGTCTGTTGTGTCTGCCACTGTACTAGGTGCAAGGGATACACAAATAAAAATGAAAGCAATCCCTGCCCTCAAAGAGCTTATAGTCTACTAGGGAGACTCAAGATGTACACAGAAACACACATGCGAAATATATACAAAGGAATTTCAAGGATGGATCAGGTTAATGCTATGAGTATTAGCAGTAGTCAACGGATAGGAGAAGCAGCTCAGCTAATTTATTCACTTCCAGCTGTATCAGGGACCAGGTCAACATTTTGGCCTGTGGTTCATGTGGTAGTATATTTCTTGGGTCCCTTCCATTCTGTGTCCCATAAATCTTTAGAATTTGCATGGCTAAATCCAAAAATATTAGAGCTGGAATGGAGCTTAGAGCTTACCTAATTCAACTCATTCATTTTACAGATGGGGAAACTGAGACTTAAGAGGGTTGCAATGACTTGTCCAAGGTCATACAACCAGTTCATGTCCAAGAAAGAGCTAGAAATCTAGTTTCTTGACTCCCATTTCAATGGCATGACATTCAATTTCAATCTTTTCAGCAGTCGAGAAGGTGGAAATCTAGATATTGGATACATTTCTGCGACCCTCTGAGTTTTCTGACAATAGTAATAATACTTAAGTTTTAATTCAGACCTTTTCATCTTCAGAGTTCTTGGCAAACATGAACTAATTAGTCCTGATATTCCCCCTCTAGAGATGACCAAGCAAATAGTATTTGCCAGATAATTAAAAAGAGAAATACAACAGTTAAAAGTAATTCATAGTGATCATTAAGAACCAGGACATGAATCTTGGCTTGTGGCTCTGAGTTGCAAATAAATCACAGAATGTTTCCTTCTCCAAACACTGTGTACTGTATGTATAGTTGTTTTGTGAGTCACTAGAATCTCAAAGGGAATGTTCTCTAGTGACCTTGAAAATTAGCCTCCAGATGCTAAGTGGTACAGTTCAAATCTGCATCAATCTCCAATTTATTTCAACCTCAAATTTTAAGATTTCTTCTGGACGCCGTTTTCAGGTCATACATAGGCACAGTCCTCAGTGACATCAGTGTAAAGATGCTCATGAAAATAACAGCATCTGCAAATGGTTAGCTGTAAGCCATGTCCATCCCCTTGTAATCAAATCATTTGCATTCTAAGAAATGGAGGCCACCCTAATGTCCAGTCATATTATGCCAAATGCCCCTTTAATTTTATTCCTAAAACAAAAATTTAATATTCCCTTGTTGTGGCAATAACTTGCCTTAATAGTTTGGAAAGCCTTTCTCTTATAGTGGATTTCTTTATGAATTAACCTGGCAATTGCCAAGGAAAATTTAATACTGCCACTATTCCTGGGTAAAGCTTGTTGAGATATTAGGCAATTCCCTATTTTCTAGAGCTAAGGCCCAGCAAGCAAGCTGTGCCCTGAGTTTGGCACAACAACAATCCTTTGCGCTCATCCTCTGGATGATCTTGGTCACAGCAAAATCTCAGAACTGTATCATATAGTTATTGTATTACTTTGACCAGCACCAAGTGTTGTCTGAGCTTGGACAAACACCTGCTGAATCAATGCTCTGGTCATGAAGCCCCGCTATGACTCAAATTTGTCTCATTGTTGCTGTTACCCCTCATTGTCGGGGCTAAGCTTAGTGTGCAGCCATTGGTATACGTATTGGGATCTGGCCACACTAAAGTGGGCCCCCCACTAGGGGTGGGGTCCTGGCACATGTGTCCTTGCTTGCAAGTTGTTTCCCTCACACTGAAATTAAACCTCTGTTTGATTCCTGAGTCTCCCATCTCTAGCCTGCTCTGTTCCACTCCAGCCATCCACAGGTTAGAGGCTGGTTCGGTCCAGCTGAAAATAATGGCTCTTCCTTAGAAGCAAACATTAGTCATCTCCTGCTCCTGCAATGGATTTCTAGTAGTGAAGAAGGGTGCCCGGTAACCTTTTAGTAATTACTTACTTTCCCCGAACATAGCAATGAGCAATCCCCCGATTATGGAGAACACAGCAATTGAAATATGGGCACTTACTGATCCATAAGAAACAGCATGCAAATATATCAACCACGACGGTTTCTATTTGACCTTGAGCATACTTGGTGCTGTTGGTTTTGGCCTATGGGGCAGTAAATCTCTGTGCTTTTGCCAAATGCCCTTTAATGGTCATATTGCTTACAGAAGAGAGGACCACCACTGCTATTTGACAACATACCACCTCATCTAAGCAGTGTCTTTCCTCCGTCTCAAAGTGCTCAAGACATATTAATGAAGTTTTTTCAACATGCTCAGAAGGTACCAGAGAAATACAATTCAACAAGCATTTATTATGTGCCTATTATGTGCCTGGTACTATGTTAGAAACTAGGGATGACAAAGCCAAAAGAAAATAACCCTTATTCTCAAGGAATTTATATTCAGGGTGGAGTTGGGGGTGGGTGGGGAGGAAGTACAAGTTAATACATACTATATACAGACTAAGTACAATGGCTTTTTTTTTTTTTTTTGGTGGTAGTGGTGGAGGGCCCTAACAAATGGGTTACTAGGAAGAGTTATTGACTAGGAGAATCAGCTAAATCAATCTATGCCCAGGTTCAGCTACACCAGAAACTAATCAGGCATATGCCTGGTTGGGGATCTTTTCTGGAGAAGAGTGGAAGGGTCAGTAATGCAATCACCCAGAAAATTCTATTCACAAAGCATCACGGGGATTTACCCAGCTTACTTTTTGGAGGTGAAATAAACCTGTTGGATGACTAATGTGGAAATATGTTTAATATGATTGTACATGTGTAACCTATATCAGGTTGCATGCTGTCTTGGGGAGGGAGGGAGAAAAAAATCTGGAGCTCAAAATCTTACAATGTGAATGTTGAAAAAAAAGAAAAAAAGAAACCTATTGGCTCCTCCCCTTTCTGCCTTTAGTGATGATCTCTTTGTGGCCTAGGGATATAGGGTGATGCTGCACCTCTATCTGAGGACTGCGGAATTTCTTCCTTCTACCTCCCTTCCCCATAAGTCAGAGAACATGAAAACAATTATACTCTGACCCACCTTGGTAATAACTCCCTCTCTTCTCTGTATCACCTCTCTTTTATGGGAGTGGGAGGGGGAAAAAGTTTACATTTTGTGACCTCTTTAAAGTCAACTCTTTCCTCCTCTGAAGATCTCTGGGATGTAGGCCAGTATTTCCATCTCCATCATCATAGAGGAGCAGACAGAGGTGACTCATTGAGTTACAGAGCCAGCTCGAAATTCAGAGTTTTGAATGAGTCTAAAGCCTGCTTGCCTCTTTAGGGATTCAATTCACAACTGGTCTCAAAGCTATGTACATAAAATAGCATCAGCTCCGGAACTACACCCGCTGATGCCAAAAAATCCATTACATTAATGTATAATACTTTGTAGCTTATTCAACATTGGCATGGATTAGAGGTCAGTGGTGGTAAGAATAAGCTTCCTCCTGATCCCGGAGGTAAAAAAGACTTTGCCCCATATTGCCATCGAGAAATTTCAGGGTTGGCTAGAGGTGGAAAGGCAACAGGTTTATACCCTGTCCATGAAATAACCTGGACAAACCCCCATGATTCTTAGTGATTCAACATTAGTCTCCTAGGTCATCAGCTTCCTGATGCTTCTTCTCTCCCCACAAAACAGCCCCACACACAAGCCACAGGACACATTCCTGACTGGCTTCTGGTATGGTTGAATCTGAAGGGAGGAGTTGAGCTGCTTCTTCCATTCAGATATAAGATATAAGAGAATAGGAGACAGAGGTCCAGGGTGAACTCCAGGGCAAGAAAAACCAAGTTCAGGTCATATCTCATTATATTAAAACAGAGCTATAATTAGTTCAGGGTGATTAGAGCTTTGCTTGGATACCAGAATGTAGAGAATGCTGTAAGCACTTTTTAGTTTTTAAACAAAATGAGCTTAGAGTTTAATCAGAAAGAATAACAAGTAAAGCCAAGAAGCCACCAGAAAGCTCCTTTTTGCAGCTGCATTGCAGTTGAGTCCCTCTCCACCCTCTTCCTCCACTTGTCATGGCTACTTCATTTGTCCTACTAGCAAAAATGCTAATGCACATTATGTTAAAATAGCATTAACGTGAAAGATCTTCTCAAATAAAGGTGCCTGATCCCCAGTTGAATGTCCAACTCCTTTAAGCAATATTGGCCATTACAAAGTTCCAATGGTAACCACTTGGACAGTCCCTTGGAGATCATTATGATCCTTGAGGTAGTAGAGCAAAGAGAGGACCAGTTGAGCAATGGTACCATCCACTGAATGTAAGGAATGGGGTTAGACTTCTACGAAACACAAGAGAATAAACTTCTATAATGCTGGACCACTAGACAATTTCTCAGAGATGTTTGGTGTTTGATGACACTCTATGCCCGTCATAAGTTTTAGAAAGTCCCTAATGTTTCCCTCTGGCATTTAGTAACCTTGTTGATGAAAAGAGAGTCTGAAATATTAGAAAGGGTTAGATAAGGAAAAAGGAGACCAAAGGGCATAAAGAGGGAAAGTGTGTGTGTGTGTGTGTGTGTGTGTGTGTGTGAGAGAGAGAGAGAGAGAGAGAAAGAGAGAGAGACAGATAGTGTCCTAGACTTGAAATCAGGTGACCTGTTGTATTTCCAGTTCTACTGTTTGAGATCTGTGTGACTGCTTTAATCACTCAAATTTTGTGAGTCTTGGTTCATCATTTGTAAAATGGGCATAATAATACCTGGTGTTATCACCACATGGATAAGCCAATCAGTGCTCCAGTTCAGATTATGAGGTACAGAAAGCAACTATTCAAGATTTATTGGGACACACTGGAGTAGGTGTCATTCCACCATCCCATTCCTCATAGGATGCAGCCACAGCATATTCCAAATTGACAACACAATAAATGTGTCATCTCTCAGAAAACAACTTCCAGATTGCTTGTACTTGGCAGGTCCCATACCAGGAAAGGTGCAGGCAGCCTTTGGGACCCTCCAGTCTTCATGCTGAGTGCTCAGGGTCCTCTAGGGCATGGAGTAGTTTTTTAACCTGAAGGAAGTCTGAGGAAAAACAAATATTGGCTGCACCCTCATGACATTCCCTGGGGCCATCTTGTGCAAAGCAACTCAGGAGGATGCAGTAGGATAAGAGGAACTTGCAACAGGAAAGTCAGGATGTTTTAACCCCAGGAACAGGCAGCTGGACCCAAGGGAAGCTAATCTGGTTTAAAAAAATAGTAAAATAAGTAAGGTAAAATAAAAGTAAAAAGCAAACATAACTCAATGCATGAACACGTGCATAACCACACAGGTATTAATGGAGTTAGCCCAGTGATAAACTTGGTGTCCTTCACATGTGACCTGCCTACAGTGTACAAGGTTTTTGTGAAAAACAAAGAAGATAATGTAGATTTTAAAAAGATAGGCAGCCCAGAATAGTGACTAGAGAACTGGCCTTGGAGCCAGAAAGCAGTGGTTTAAAGCTCTGTCTCTGACACATCCCAACTGGGAGACCTTGGGCACATTCCTTAACCTGTCAGTGCCCTGGGCAAATCTCTAATATTATAATTTCTAGAGAAAGTGCCAACCTGCATTAATATGGGTACTTCCTTGATCTAGGATTTCCCTATATCAACGAAATCGTAGATTATCTTCTCCTTATGTTATTTATTCTATAACTAACAATTATAATTTGTTATCATTGTGGTTTTTATTGTTATGAGTCTGCCACAGTGGATAGAGAGCCACCATAGTTAGGGATACTTGGGTTCTAATCCCATCTCTGACACTCTGGGTAACCCTGGACAAAACACTTAACTTCTCAGTCTAGTATCCTGGGCCAGAGGGTGTCAAACTGCAAAACACCACTGGGGTAGGAACCAGATTAAAGTGTAATTGGAAAATGTTTAAGAAAATAAATAAGAATACAGTACAACATGGGTAATGTTAATTTGTGGTTTTCTAAGTCTCTCTCCCCAGGCAGAGCTCTGTTTCTATTTGAAGTTGGTACCAGTGACTCACACAATTCACTAAGATGATAAACCTAAGAACAAGTTTTGATATGTATTGATAGAGGGAACTTTCTTAGCAGGGAGTTCCTATTTACTGATTACTTCCTAGGTTGGGACTATCAGAAAAAGACAGGCTGAAATGAGATTCACAGAGTTCTTTGGGAGGAAAGAAAAAGAAAAAATCCATAGCATTCTGAGTATCTTGCTAGGTTCTAAACAACCAAACAAATATTTATTGAACAGCTCCAATGAACCAAATATAATAGAGGTTTGAGAACTGACTGGCACCCCAGGATCTGGAATATAGAGGGGTAATCATT
The DNA here is from genome assembly GCF_900497805.2 of Vombatus ursinus. Classification (NCBI taxonomy): domain Eukaryota; kingdom Metazoa; phylum Chordata; class Mammalia; order Diprotodontia; family Vombatidae; genus Vombatus; species Vombatus ursinus. The sequence continues at coordinate 8,975,389 of NW_020954639.1, read as the reverse complement.
CCCTCTCAGGGACCTGGTTTTTCCTCCACTTCTCATGCCAACTCTCCAGCTCACAAACTCTCAATTAGAATTCTTCTACTGTCATACTGGCCCACTTCTTGACTGGTCAACTGCTGAACTTCTTCTATTTAAAGCCCTCAAAGTTATGGTTAATTTGTTTGATTAGCCAATCAGCTGTTTTCATTTTGATCCAATCAAAGAGATTGTAAAGCAATCATGTGGCCTATCCCAGAAACTCTTAGGGTCTTCCCCTCCCAGACTGATATCTTTTCTCACTTCTTACCTAGCCCTTAGCTATAGAATGGGCACAGTGTTAGAAAACTGAGAACTGGGAAATACCTTAACTGAGAAAGGCCAAGGTCACCCACTGCATCCTGGGCCATCACCAGTCATCTCAACCTTTGTCTTGCCACTGGACTCTGATGACCCCGAGTAAAGAGTAAGGCTGATGACTTTGCACAGCTCTGCCTCACTCAAATTCAATTCACACGCAAGTCAAGACATCGTGTTCATTATGCCATTGGTCCTCTTCAAGAATGAAGGACAAACGACAACAACAACATGACCTGTAATCGTGTTTATATGTCTAAAACTTCATCTTGTGTGAGTACATTCTCTATCTCTCATTCTCAGTTCTGGGAGTTGAAGTGAGAAGTGGAGGAAAAACCAGGTCCCTAGGATGGAAGGTTTGTCCTTCTGAACTCCAAAACGGAAGACCCTGGTTTGGTCTCCAACCCTTACTGCACAAGCACTGTGCAGAGTAAAAGACGAAAGGAAAATGGCTCTTAGAATGAGCCCGGAGAGCTAAAAATCCAGTGATGGATAGACACAGTAGAGACACCATGTCTATGCAACAAAAAGAAAATTGTTTGGTGCTTGGGGATATTGTAACAACTGAATTGGATTAATGACATGGCCTGAATTGGCTCGCATATGGAGAAAGTGTTCCGAAAGCTGGCCAAAGCCAAGGAACAGTTTTAATAACCACAGAGACAGTCTGAACATTTAACCCTAAATGCAGATCTTTCCACACCCCGGATCATGAGGTGCTATTGTTTATGAGTATGTTTTCTACCATGTTCTTTCTTAAAAATAATCCTCAGGGGCCTAAAGAAATAATCATTCAAAGTGTTCTGGGGCACTTCTCCCAAAACCCCACCTGCTCCCTGAATCTACAGCTCAGATACACAGCTCTATATGCATGTTTTCAGTGTTAACAGGTATCTACAGTGAAATAAGGATAGCTAATCCCTACTTATTTAGTGAGGCCTGGGCACTTTAAATAAAGCCCTGATAATTCCAAACAATAGGTCAGTCTTCTCAGGCAAAGGTTCGGAGCAGGAAGGACTGGAGAAGGTGAAAGATCGAATCCATCACACGGCCCTTGAGAGCAGTCCTTTGGCCTCGATGTTATGGTCGTTAGCACGACTGTACACCAGACAGTTGGTTATCTGCCCCCTTACCCACCACGTAGAAGGAATTTGTCTCCTGTAATAAAAATGAAAAGAGACAATAAAAGTTCACTTCCTGTCTCAATAACCAATATACAAATAGCCTTTATCATTTGACTATGCAAGTTTGTGGTTTTCTGGTCATTAGTTGTTCTGCATGGAAAAGCTTGCACATACTAAAATGCTTATCATCCGCTCTAGTGGCCTGTGGTTGAATGTATTTAGAACTGCAACCCTAATAACATGAAATGATTTTTTTTTTAAAAAAAGATAGTCTTGGGCTCAGCTCTTAAACTATTGTGGGTTTTGTTGTTGTTGTTTCATCTAGCAAAATGCTATTGTGTATAGGCTACCATTGGGTCAAACTTGGAAGGCCTTGCACTTAGAGACATACTTCTCGATTCTTTCTGCAGTGAATATATTTTAATTTCAGCTTCACACTCCTCTAGGTTCATCACTTTGACAACAGATTTTTATATTTCTTATGAATTTTTGATTATCCCTTATTCATCAGACAGTTTGAGAAATTCTAAATATCATTTCACAGTCCTAATTATTTTTTTTAAAGAAAAGCTTTATGCCACATATGACTGACTGCTTATCTGCAATATGCAGAAATACTCAACTTAAATGGAAATAACCACAATGATCTGTTAAAATGACGGCTAAAGTGTGAATCATTTTATGTCTAATTATAAAAATAATGAGGAAAGCATCAAAGAAAGTTTGTTTGGGGATTCCAGGGAAGAAGAAAGCTACCAATTTTCCCATTAGGCCTTTGCATGAAATTGCCTTTCCAGTTTTATAAACAAGTTTCAGCATTATTCATGTGTTTAATTCTCAGAAGTGAATCTGGTGTTTTTACTGCTAGTTTTGCCTCCATAGTGAAGGCAAAATGTTAAAAGTATGTAGACTTTATTGCCTCTCCTGTAAAGATAAAGGACACAGAGAGGCTTTGTTCAAACAAAATGACTGTTATTATTGGCATAGACAATGTAAGGCTATAATACGGTGTGGAATTTTTTGGAATCAATTCAATTTAATTCAACAAACATTTATTAAACATTCACCAATGCAAGGCATTGTGCTCCTGTGACCTGGGAATACAAGGACAAAAAAAAGACAAAAAACAAAAAACAAACAAACAAACTGACCTGACACCTGACCTCAGGGAGCTCACGTTCTACAGGGGGATATAACATATACATACTAAGTATATACAACGTGATTTGAAGAGGGAGAGGGTTCTAAAACTTGAGGGCCGCTTTGCTGCCTCAACTTGAGGGGTCAAGCTTTGATATCTTGAGCTGCCAGGTTATTTTAGGTGACCACTCCACTCCAGGAATTCCAGACCTTCCTTCCTTCCTCTGAGGCAGGAACCAGTAAGGCTCACGGATTTTCCTATTTCGTTTTACCCTGGCTCGGAAGGGGTTTGAGAGGAGTAGAAGCTACCCATATTGGGAATAATGGAACAAAATGGCTGACAGAGAACCATGAAAGGTTAAGATGATTGAGGAGATGGCAAGAGAAGACCTGCCTGTCCTCAATGAGTCCAAACCATCAGGTCTTTTAAACTACAGCCTGTAGTACTATAAAACAATAAAAACACTATCACCACCAATAGTGGCATGTGATTACTGAACCACTGATATCTTTAAGATGGGCAAATGTTGTCCTAATTTTCAAAAGACTGGAAAACCATGGAGTATTCAAACTATAGTGACCATTTGTTTAATTCCTGGGGAAATTCTAGGGCTTGTTGGTGAAAATTTGCCAAATGAATCTATTCATTCAGAAAAGGCCACATACCAAGAGAACAATATACGCAATGACAACAATGCTATAAATGAAAAGGTCACTAAAAGGAAGTTGAAATCTGAGTAATGGAAAAACCAACGAAGGTCTTAAGGAAGAGATAAGGCAAACACATCTCCTTCCTTATGCACAGAGGTAGGACAAAATATTGTTTACAATGTCAGATAAGGTCTCCTATGGGATGTTTTGGCTTTGTTGTTTTTTACCCTGTCAGGAGGAATGTTTCAATCTGAGGGGTGGGTGGCTAATGACATTGATGTAGAAACAAAAGTCATTGATAGAACATATTTTAAAATAAATCAAACAGATAAAAGAATAGGTCATGACAGAATAACCTCATTTCTCTTTTGACAAGTCTGCTAGATTGACAGGTAAGAAGTATGCTATTAGGGGAGCAAGACTTCAACGAGGCATTTGTTGGAGTTTCTCATGATATTCTTGTGGACAAGATGAAGAGATATATTCCAGTTAGGTGCATTTGGAAGCAGTTAAATGACCAGGCCCAAAGAATAATCACTAATGTGTCAATGTTAGCTTGGAGGGAGGTCTCTACTAAACTGCCCCAGAAGTCTGTCTTTAGTTGTGTGCTATTTAACTTTTTTTTGGTGACTTTGATGAAGGTATATTTATCAAATTTTTAGAATACAGAGCTGGAAGGGATAGCTATTAAGTTCAATGACTGAATAAAGATCCAAAAATAACTCACTCATATAGGCTATAGAGTTGTGGATAGACAACAGTTCATATGAAGAATATCTGAGGTTATTAGTGGAATGCTAGTTTAATATGGGGGCAGTGAGGTGGCACAGTGGATAGAGTGCCAGGCATGGAGTCAGGAAGATTCATCTTCGTGGGTTCAGATCTGACTTCAGATACTTACTAGCTGTGTGATCCTGGGCAAGTTACTTAATCCTGTTTGCCTCAGTTTCCTCATCTGTAAAATGAGCTAGAGAAGGAAATGGCAAACCACTTGCATTATCTTTGCCAAGAAAACCCCAAATGGGGTCACAAAGAGTTGGACATGACGGAAATGACTGAACATAAGATTTAATATGAGTCAATAGAATGACACTGCAGCCCAAAAAGTTCATGTGAACTTAGATTTTATTAAAAGAAGGATAGCATGTAGAATGAAGGAGGGGAGAGTCTTACTGTTTACTGCTCTGGTCAGATCATATCTGACTTCTGTGTTCAATTTTAGGTGCCTTTTTTTTAGGAAGGTTGTTGACAAATTAGAGTTCACAAAGAAGGCAGCAATAATGAAATGAGAGGCCTGGGGGCCATGCCACCTGAGGATTTATTGAAGGAGTAAATTGAGAAGAAAAGGCCTATGAGAGGCCGAATAATAGCCAAGTATCTGGAGGAGTTTTATTTGTTAAAGGGATTGTTTGGCCTTAGGAGTAATGTGTAGAAGCTGTGGAGAATAAGAATAGCAAAATGGCCTCCAATTCAAAGCAAAGGGTGGAATGTACTGATTTGGAAAAGAGTGGGTGAGATTGGTGAGTGGATGATGACTTGTCAGGGATACTGTCCATATTCCTTCAGGAATGGATATCACTAATTGACATCTGAGGACTCATCCACCTCTAAGATTCTTGGCTTCATGGGAGTTGCTATGATGACATCTATTTAAATATGGACTTATGACCTGAATACTTTCTGGTGAAACACTAAAGGGGACACAGACCGAATTTAAGGTAGATTTTCCTTATTCACACATGCTTATGAACATCAGCCAGTATTTCCACTCGTGACTGGGCTTTTGAGAAAATCTGCAATCATCAGGAAGAATTTGAGTCCCTTGACTGATGTTAGCTCTAAAGTTCATAGATGTGGAGCTGACAGATCTTGGAGGCATCTAGGTCAAAGCTGGCTTCTTACAGGTAAGGATACTGAGGTCCAGAGAAGTTAAGACTCAACCAAGGTTGCGTAGGTAGTATTCATCAGAAGGAAGAGAGACAAGGAATAAACACTTCTATAGTGCCTACTATATGTCAGGCAGTGTCCTAAGCACTTTTTACAAATGTTGTCTTATTTGATCCTCACAAAAACCATGCAAGGTAGGTGCTATCACCATTCCTATTTTACAGTTAAGGAGACTAAGGCGAACAGAGATTAAACACCTTGCCTAGGGTCACTCAGCTAGTGAATATTGGAAGCCGTAGTTGAACTCAGGTCTTCCTGACCCCAGACCCAGTGCTCTCTCTACCCCACCACTAGCTGCCTCTAGACTTGGGATCTCAACCTAGATTCTCTGACTCCATAACTAGTGCCCATTCCATTATCACTGCTTCCCTAATGTCTCCATCTGCCTTCTGAGGTTAGTAGACTAGGACTTGGACAAATCACTTCTCCCATCTGGACCTCAGTTTCCTCATTTATAAAATGAAAGGTTTGAATTAGATGATCTTTAGGGACTGTGCCAACCTAAATCCTACAACCCTAGATGAAGAAATTCTTCCTTTGTTGAATGAATGAATTCAATTAGGGTAAATTAATGGCTTCCACATGAGAAGGGATGATTTCTGCAATCATATGTTCCTGTTCCTGTAGAATTTATTGACTTGAATAAATAAGCAGTGGTTTCCTCCTAAAGATTTGCTTTTCCTTACTGACTCATGATAACACAAAAGTGATGAGCAACCCAAGAAGGTTGTTTGGGGAATAGATTAAGGACAACAAGTGCTGTCATGATTATCTTTTGTACATCATTAGAACGGCTATTTCCTAATAGAGACTTTCCTAGAGACATACAACCATGAGCTCCATTTCTGAGCCAGCAGTTGATTCTTGATGAGCCAGTATGTAGGAGTGGTCTCCCATCATGTGGCAAATGGCTAGGTGTGAATTTCCCAGTCTCACTCCAAATCAAGCCTAGTTTTACTACAGCTTTGGGATGTTCATTTAATGTTGCATCTGAAAGATAAGTGTTGAGGAGAGAGATCACATTTCCATTTTGAAAGAAAACTGGAGGCAGCAGGGGAAAGAGGACATATGGAGAAAGACAATTATGGGCAGTGAGAAGTTCAATTCACCAAATATTTATTTAGAATCCACTACTGTGTATGCGTAGCATTCTGCCAGGCGATGTGAGTAATGCTGAGAGCAACATGACCCATTCCCTGCCCTCAGGGAACTGACAACTTAGGAGGGAAAAGACATGGACACAAATAATTATGATATAAGGAATAAGGTGGAAGTTGAATAAGGGATATGAGGTGTCAGAGGAGGAGGGATTTTTTCCAGGTAGTAGAATCAGGGATGACTTCATTGAAGAAATGACAGCGATCAGGGCCTTGAAGGAGGGGGTCAGAACTATGAAGGTGATCTGGGGGGAAAGGGTATTGCAGTCAAACGGCACATAGTGAGCAAAGATTTTTTTTAATTGAGGGATTTAACTACCAGGCCAACTGAATTTGAACTTTATTCACTACATCATAGAGTTCTATTGAAGGTTTTTGAGCAGATAGGTAACATGATCTGATACGTGCACTGAGAAAATTCAGAATTGGAATATAGGATGTTTTTTGGAAAGAGAGAATATTGGAAACGGGGAATTGAGGTCGGAACCTATAGTAATGGGCCAGAAAAAAGGCAATGAAGTCTTGTGGAAATGGAGGAAAAGAAGTAGATTCCAGGAATATTTTGGAGATATAATCAACAGGATTTATAGACAAATGTCAACGGTGAGGAAAAGGGTAAAGGAAAAGTTGACACTGAGCCTGGGCAGCAGAAGGAATGAAGGTACCACTGCCAGAAATAGAAAAGTCACGAGGAGATAGATTTGGGAGTATGTTCAGTTCAGTTTAGGATGTGTCAAATTTGTGGCTCTGGAGGTACATTCCAATGGAGCTGTCTAGCAGACAGTTGGAAATGTAACTCTGGAATTCAGCAGAGAGCTCTGTGTTGACCATATAGATTTTAAGTGAAATAAAATATCATAAGGGTCAGTCTTCTTCCTCATGCAGAAAATATACACACTAATAGCCTCAAAGCGATGGAGGATGAAGTAGATGATGGAACCAAAGAAAAATAAGGGAAAAAAAACCCAAAACAATGTCCTATTGGAGTATAGGGAGCACTTCCTTGAAAATGGTCTGAGCATTTTTGTTTCTATGCCTTCATTCATCTTCACAGCATCTCTATAAAATAAGAGAAGAGACTAGAATCAGCTCCGTTTTAGAAAAGAAAAACATGAAATAGAGAAATCAGGTGAGTTTTTCTTGTTCACATAATGACCAAATCAGGCCTAAAACCTAGGTCATCTAAATCTTAATCATCCACTTTATCCACTATAAGGCTTTGCCTTCTAACAAGCATCTGTAAATTTCTGCATCCTACAGCTCCTCTCCCTACCCCATGTTGTTCCACTTAACTGTGGAATGAAATTTCCCTGGCAGGAAAGGGGGAATAGAAGAAAAATGTCCATATGCCAAAATATGGTTTTTAACTAGCATGTATGTGTATCCATGAAAAAAAAAGTACATGATGTCCCCTAGGGGCAGACCCTGAATGTGGTTCAGGCACCTTCAACTCATTTGAAGGTTTGCAACTGAAGAAACTTGATTTGGAATCAAGTATGCTCAGAGGCAGAAAATAGAACCCAGGAGGAAAGATTAACGAATTGGGATGATGTGTTCTGGAGAGCAGAAGGCCAAAAGATGACTCCATAAGGATCTTCCAACATAACAACTTAAGAATAAGTTGGTGACCAGCTGTTACCATCACCATAAAACAACGCATATTGAATGCCTACTGCATACGAGGCACAATCCTAGACCCTATTCCATCTGCCTTGAGAAAAGAACAAAAGGAAATTAAATGTGAGGCTACCAGGAAGAATATTTTTGGAAGTCTGGGATGGGGAGAAGGCTTAGGTATGTGCTGGAAGGAGAATTTCAGGTCATATACAACCAAATTTTATGGAAATTAGGTTTTTTGAACACAAAAGGGTGTCCACCTGTCAATGGAACCATATGTAATCTATAATAATAATTTGTTTTAATTTAAGCATTTATTGAAAGAACACAGAAAATTTCTCATTTTGTTGGATATCCTTAACAACCTTTGACTTAAACCAAGGGAGGTTTTAAAGAAGTGAGCCTTCTGCTCTTCTCAGGTCTGTCTCTTCAATGTCTCTTCCATGATACACAATGACTACCTGCTGCTAAGTTATAGAGAAGAGTATTATGCAGGTACCAATCAGACAAAATGTCCTCAGAGGTAACTTCCAACCTTGTGACTCAGTGATCCCACTCATTGCCTTCTCCTGGTGTTTGTGTGTGTTACTCATTACCTCAATTACCTCTTTCTCTTATGCAAATCCCAGACAACCATCAAGAACTAGCTCCAGATCCAGAAAAGCCCATTCCAACCCTCACTCCCCTCTGAAATCCTATGTCTCTAATGGACTATTCAATATAATTTAGGATTTAGACATGCATGTTCTTATATCTATTTTTAATGGTTTTATGCATATTGGCCTTGTTTCCCCAAAACTGATTATAAGCTTCACCACACAGAGTAGGCTCACCACAATCTGCCGCCGTACTCTCTTTCCGGCCTTGAATGTCAACCAAAGGCGTTTGAACCTTATTCAATAAAAATAGGATCCAATGACGTGTTCTCAGAACATTACATGACCAGATCTATTCACAAGGAAGATGGTGTGAAGGATGGTTGGGGAGTGTTAGTGAAAGAGAGTATAGTTGGAATATTTATTTTAAAAGACTATTGTAATATTCTAGGCTAGGGGTACTGAAGACCTGTATTAGAGTGCTAACATGTGGATGGAAAGGAAGGGACAGAAGCTAGAAAAATTATAGGAAAGGAAATGATTGAAGCTAGAAATTAAATTTGTAATGTGAGATGACTGAGGAGAAAGAGAAAGAGATGAAATGAAGATGGAGACCATAAGAGACTGAGTGAATGGAGGCACGGACAGAAATAGTAAAGTCAGAAGAAGGAACATTTTTTTGAAGGAGAGATATAAGCTTTGTTTTGGCCATATCAATCAATGAATAAAGATTTATTAAGTACCTACTTTGTGCCAGGGGTTGTACAACACCGGGGATACAAGGAGGCAAAAGAGAGTCCCTACCATTAAGGAAAGAAATTCCATAATTGTGTGCTAGAGAGATGTATTTAACAGGAATCATCTGAATATAATACAATTTGGGGTGTTGGTGGGACATCCAAGTAGAGCTATCCTGAATGCAGTTGACTATACAATCTTGAAGATCATGAGGTAGAACTAGAGATACAGATTTAAGAGTCATCTGCTTAAAATCTTAGGAATAATGATATTGACAAATAAAGTAGAGAGAGAAAAATAGAAGACTAAAGACCGAAATTCCAGAGGCATTCATTTTAAGGAGTTGGGAAGAAGAGAAAGAGCCAGCAAGATATATAGAGAAAGAATGGGTAGAGAAGGAAGAGGAGACCTGGAAGTGTGGTAGGGGTCTCAAAAGCTGTGTTTTGGAACTGGGGGCTGATATAAAAACAATTAGGTGCCGAGGCATGGAATGAAGCTACCTAAAATTCTAAGGCTCCATTTCAGAGCATCAGGACTATACTCAGGGCTTATTTTATCCTCATGAATGGTTGGAGACTGACCTGGAAGTCATGATCCAGGGAGATTAATAACAGAGCTAATATTGGTGGAGAAAATCCGCCTCACAGCAGCGATTGAGGGAGTGTGGGAAGAATGACAGAACCTTAGAGGACTGACTTAGTGGCTGGATTAGAAACAAGGGGAAAGTGTTGGGAAGGGCAGCTAAAGGGGGAAGAGATTTCAGTATGATGGTGATTTCAGTGAGAATATATGGAAGAGCAAGGGAGTGAAGGGGGCCTGCGTACCAGACTAAATGCAGGCTGTCTATACATGGCAAACGCGATTCAGTTGTGTATCATCTGAGGGAGGAATTTGGTAGAGGAAGGGAGAAGACAGAGACAGAGACAGAGAGAGACACACAGTCAGAGAGACATAGAGGCACAGCAAAGAGACGCAGAGTAAGAGACACAGAAGCAAAGAGAAACAGAGACACGGACTACTTTGGAGTCAGGGTGCTGATCTGAGTCCTTGTCCACACCCCACTCTCATGCAGCAAGATGCCCCCAAAGAAAACGGTGATGATAAGCCACAAGATCAGATTCTGTCTCCTATGACATATCTGAGTCATGGGTTTCTGAGCTTCTCTTAGTTCTGATGATGGGAGAGATTGCTGCGGAAGGCACAGGGTGACCTGGCCTATAAGATATCTATATGGCAATAGTATGCCACAGTATGGAGATTGAACTAATGCCAGATTCTCCTAGCTTTCTGTATTGGTGAGGTCCAGCTAAAGGCAGAAGGGAATAACCATGTCACTTCTAAGAGTAAATTACTTCTCAATTTCCAAGGCTACGTTTTTAGTTACAACCTCATTCATAAAAGAAATACTCAAGGGATGACTGTTAAACAAAACTTTCTGAAAAACAACTATTTTTTTTTTCCCCTCTCTGGGTTAGATGTAATTTTCACCTATTATTTTCATGACTGAACTTTTAGAGCAAATAAGACATAATCAACTCATATTCTATGCTTGCAGACCAATCATATGCAGATTTATGTAAATACCCATGCAAATCAAGTGCAGCCACTGGGCTTCTGGGAGGTTGCAAATGAAGCCCTTGGTACAGCAGAGGTCAAATAACTGTGGCTTTGAGCACAATTCTACATGCAGATTTTTATAGGACAATGGCAGCCCTTTAAATATAGTGATGCTTAAATGCTGCTATAATGTCTGCAAATGAGGAGGTTTCAAAAGTAATTAGGGCCGGGTGACCTGGTTCAGAGGAAAGTGGAGAGGCAAGTGTGAGCCCTAGTCCTGAAACAAAACTAAGCTCCATCTTCCCAGTTTGGATTGATTTGGAGAAGTATTACCTCCTTGCCCCGTTCTCTTATTTTTCCCACAGATACTGCCAAATCCATTAAGAGACCTCAGCTGGCATTGAAGGGGCCTCTTTCACTTGGCATAGAAATGGTCTTGCCTGCCCTTAGCTCAGGGGCTGGGTGGTCTTTCGTTGTGTTTGCTAGGTACCACTATTTGTAAAAAGGGTAGTTTGCCAGCAGGACCTGCTGCCTGTAAGTCAGTAGCATTCTTGTCCTGCTGCTTTCCACCAGTTGCAGGTGCTTCAGCCCAGAAGATGGTGGTGAGGAGATGTACATCTACTACTGCTACCAGACAGAGGTTCAGAAGAACCAGGAAGAGAATTCCAGGGATAACAATGACTAGACAGGGAACATAATAAGGCTCAGCATTGAGTTGAATTACCCTAGTCGACTCATAGTATTTCTTTTGTTGGTTTTTTGTTTTGTTTTGGGAATGGACTTGTGATTTCACAACAGGAAAGGCAAAATTCTCTCCATTAATGCAGAATCATGATTCCTCTGCAATTTATAGCCTTTGAGTGCCCAGGGTATTTAGAGGTTAAGTGACTTGCCCAGGGTGACACAGTAAGTATATAACAAGGCAGGATTTGAATCCAGATCTTCCTGTCTCTCACTTAGGAGGGAATTTATGCCCCTCATTTCATGTAAATTATAGTTTAGTAGAGGGGTATAACATAGACAAATATTCAGAATGCAAAGTGATATAGGATAACAACGTAAGAGGTATGGGGAATCTGAGGAGGGGAACAATCATTATTGACTTTATAGAGGAGACGGCATTTGAATTGATGCGTTCTGAGAAGCTTGGGCAGCCTTATATGAATTGATACTAAATGAAGTAACTACAACCACACGATAACTGCAACAATGTAAATGGAAAGAAAAACAAGAAAGAAATCTAAACTGAATTCTGTAAAATTATAATGACCAAATTTGCCTCCCACAAAGAACTAAAAGAACTATCTTCCTCCCCATCTCCCTCTACCCCACCTCCCCTTTATTGGCTGAAGTGGAACACTACATGTATTTTTTTTAATGATTTATTGGTTGGTTTTATTTAAATGCTTTTCCTCTTGTTTTTATTCCTTGTAATAAAGGGTGACTCTCTGGAAGGGGGAGAAAGTGATAGCTTTATTAAAAAGTATATATGAGAGAAAAACAAAAAATATCAATAACATTTTATTTAACAAATAAAGGATGGGTCTCTGGGAGGGGGAGGAGTGATGACACATTGAGGAATGTATGTAATAGAAAAGCAAAATATATCAATAAGATTTTATTTTAAAAAATAAAAAGAATACCAATATAAAAAAATTAAAAAACATAAAACAATACACTATGTCAGCTATTATTAGTAGTATGATGCCAGATTGAGGGAAATGGGAAGAGAGGAAAAGAAATAAGCACCTCTAAAGTATCTGCAATGTGCCAGGACTGTGCTAAGTATTTTACAAATGTTGTCTCATTTGATCCTCACAATAAACTTGGTAGGTAGGTATTATTAATATCTCCATTTAACAGTTGAGGGAATTGAGGCAGATGGGGGTTAAATGACTTGCTCAGGGACACATGGCTAGTAAGTAGATGGATTTGAGCTCAGGTCTTCCTGACACCAGGTGCAGTGCTCTATCCACTGTGCCACATAGCTAGCTATCTAGCACAGTGGTAAGGGGTGGGGTGGGGGAGGTTTCTCTAAAAAAAGAAGTAGAGTAAGGCGGGTAGCATCTCTCTCTCTCTCTCTCTCTCTCTCTCTCTCTCTCTCTCTGTTGCATATAGCACATACTCCAAAACAGAACCACAGAACTTTAAGAGATCATTTAGTCCAACTTTTCATTTTAAAAACCAGGAAACTGAGGCCCATAGGGCTGAATAACTTTCCCGAGGTCACACAGGTAGAAAATGTAAGACTTGGGAGGTAAACTCAATAGGGTTTTTTCCCCTTTAAACTCTAAATCTTTTGTTCCCTCCAACATATGATGCTGTCTCTCAAACTGCCACCCTGTACCATTTCCCCATGTACCCAACTTGTGGTGGCCCTGTCAACTTCTCATCTATAACCTCCATGCCAGCCATATCGAATATACCATTTCCAATTTCCAGACAGTCATCATCCCCATGTTTCAGTAAACATTGTTCCCAACAGTCTGGCATCCTCAGAATTTACCTCCCTGCTTTCCCAATATGTTTCTAGCATCCCAGCTGCAAGCAGCCACCAGGTTACCAAGGATACACATGGTTGAATGACTTAAGCATTGAACGGAGATTTACTCCAACCTTTGCAAACGGTTCATTTGGTGACATGGGGAAGTCCCTTAACCTCTCTGTCCCCTTGGTCCCTGTGAATCCTCATTTACAAAATAAAGATAAGATTGCTATGCTATTTCATGGAAGTATTCTGGAGGAAGAATATGTTAAACTTTTAAGACATTTGAGAATATGGAAATGTGGTATTCCATTTTAAAATGAGGGAGGTGAATTCATATGGTTAAAACTAGCCAGATATGAGGAGTTTCTGTGAAAAACCAAGCCATCAGATTAAAAGTTATGATTCTAATTGTGGTCTGGTCTGCGATCAAAGTTAGAGTGTAATCAGAAGCATTAATATAGCGCTGGTGCTCACAATATTTGGTAGAGATGGACTCGAGACTTTTTTTTTTAGGGGGAGGCAAAAGAATCTCTTCTGTAATGGGCATGGGGAAAGAGGGGGTGATCTAATGGCTTGGGAGGTCTTTCTGCAGTTTTGGAGGTCCAGACTTCTGATTTCATTAGTATGGGAAATTCCTTCCCCTGAAGTAGATTGAGAGCTCATCTGTAAATTAATAGGTAATTTTACATAGCCCTTTGTGGTTTATAAACCATTGCACCTATATTTTCTCATTGGATCCTCACAGCAGGCAATCAACAAGTATTTATAAGTGTCTACTACCTTCTAGGCATTGTGCTAGACATTGGGGAAACAAATATAAGACATGAAACAAGCTCTACTAGTGAGAACCTTAACCCTTAAGGTAGATATTATAATTATCTCCATTTTACAAATGAGGAAACTGAGTGACTTACCCAGAAACACACAAGTAATAAGTATCTGAAGCAAGATTTGGATTTGAATTTGAATTCAGATTTTCCTGAGGTCATGTCAACCATTCCTTCTAATAAGACATCCTAGCTCATAGTCTTAACCAGTTGCCTACTATTATTGAAGGGGTTAAGTGACTTGACCATGATGATGCAACTATGTTAGAGGAATAAGTATATATTAGAGGTAGAATTTGAACCCAGGTCTTCCTGATTCCAAATTCTTTTATCCATACACTATATCATGCTATACACCTCTTCTAGAAAAGGTGGGTGAGCTAAAACAAAGAACTTTGTTTTCCAGATAAATCCTTCCATTTAGGCTGTAATCAATAATCACCTGTAGCTAGGTTTAACAAGAGTCAGAAGCACTAATATTTGGAAGGGAAAATTGTTCCTCTGTCTAATTAAAAGGTACTATATTCTCAGTCCACTCAGTTGTCCAAGAATCCATCAGAGGAGCCATTACATCTCTACTTACATTAATTTCATTATTGTATCACGTGAGTTATGTTCATACATTTATTGCCCAATAATTTTCAGAGAAAAAATGTCATATCTTAGGTGGAGATATAATTAACATGAAGAGATTTTTTGGCACAGGAGTTAATGAAGTGTAGGAACTAACCCTCCAACCTCAATTATAATGAACTTTTTCCAAAGTCCAAGGCTAATGGGAAGCCTCCAAATGAAATTGCTGGATTGGGGCAACAACCTCAGAATACCAATTTGGTTCTCGTCTTTCAAGGGGACACCAGACAGACTGAATTAGGTCATTTTTTTCTTCCAAAACACTTAGAGCTATTTCTAAGCTAACCATTATTACTTATATAGGCCAAATCTACTGCAAAATATTATATTGAAAGGAAATGTGTTTAACAGAATCTGCCTCCCCCACCCCAACCCCATCAGATTCAACTAGTGGTTTACATCTTATGGAACAAGTTTCTAATATAAAAATTATTTATATTATCTTTTGGGAATTTTTATAAAGGTATTTGCGCTAAAAGCTCCTTTTTGCCATTGAATCCTGACAAAATGCTAAATGGTGAGACAGAGTGTTGTGATGGTATTGTGCAGTTTTCTTTAGAAGACCTCAGTTGTGGCAAACATGACTACATATGCCCTTCATGCGAGATGCCATTGGAATCCCACAAACTAAAGGAAAAGAAACGGATTGAATGTAATCTTCTTGAAGGTAGTGATTACTTCAACTTTTGTCTTTGGATACCTAGTTTCTAAAAAGATGCTCAGTACATATAGCTACTTAATAAATCCTTGTTGAATGAATGATAAATACGAAAGGATATTGGAAATAGGACTTCAATTAATCAAGAAAACTTACTGAAAACCTACTATATTTGAGATATAACAGATTGGGATAGTTGCCCTATGAAATATAAAGTGTAAGACAAAAAGATGAAGATAGCAAATGTTGGGAGCCCAGAGGAGTTCATATGCCTTACTCCTATGTAGTTAGGCAGGAAAGAGAACAAGTTGCCTTCTCTTGCCATCACTTTTTTTGCATCCACCATCAGTTCCAGTTCAGGAACCAATTGAAAAGGCCAACAGTAAGCAGACAGAAATAGCCATAGAATTCTTATTCATACTCTGAAGTGGAGAGTAGAGTCCTTCATAAATATAATTTGTATCTGTACTTGTCCCACCATCAGAATGTAAGGTCCTTATAAGGGACTATTTTATTCCTTTTACTCATATCCTCTAGCACCTAACATAGTACTTGGAACATAGTAAGTGCGAAATGAGTACTAATCAACAAGCATTTATCAAGTTCCCTACTATATGTCAGACAGTGTACTAAGCACTGGAAATTCAAAGAAAGGCAAAAACAGTCATTTCTCTCAAGGAACTCCCAATTTTAATGTAAATGCTTTCTTTTGAAGGACATCTTACTTTCTCTTTCTCTGTAGGATTAAAAGTCAATCAAACAAAATGTGATATACCACAATCTGGCCCCACATGTGCTATCACCATGATCAGAATAAGAAGACAAAAGTAAAAAAACAAACAAACAAAAAAACCCAAAACCTCTACCTCCTAAAATAAGCTCAAATAAATGGTTAATTTCACCCTCACTGGCAAGTCTCGGATCCTGAATTATTAAGATCTATGAAAAATTCCTAAGGAAAATCTGTGGAAGAATTTTTAGAATTAGTCATATGAATTAGAATTAGAAACATAAGTCTACATGCTGGGCTAGTTTTCATGCATAATGAATACCCAAAGACTGTCAACATATGAATGTAGTATACGTTTTACGCATTTGATTGTTTTTGCTGAAGATTTTTATGTCACGTGGTAGTCAGAAGAAGGGCATGGAAACATTTAGAAACAGAATTCGAGATGCTAACTTCATGCACCCACTCCTGACGCTTCTGCCAAGTAGCTACACAATATGTGTCTCTAAGAAATTTCACCTCTTTTCCATATTCAATCTGCCACATTTACAATGGCAAACCTCTCAATATCTTTATTTCTCTTCATTAGAGGAAGGTAAGCTTTTGATGAAAATTTTCAGCATCTCACAAGACAAAGACAAGAAGAATTTTTTTTGAAAAAGCTAATAGTTTCAGATATAGGAACAAAATGAGAAGAAATATAAAGAAGTTGGATGAATATCCATAGCAAATTAATTTTTCCAAGATTTTTTTTAAATCTTTCTTTGAAAAGGATGAATGTCTCAGAAGCATTTCACTAACTTGGGCTGAAATGAGCAAAAATTCCAGATTCAAGTAAGAATGAAGGATTGAAGCCCCCATCAGTGGCAACCATTGAAAATGCAGGTAGAACTCTGCAAGAGGTAATACATACTTGTTCATTAGGCATCTTGGAATGAAAGGAGCAGTCAAAGAAAGCAGACAAAAGTAGGAGCCACTTGTAAGTAATCTTAACAGGTACTCAGAATTCAAAGGACTAGAGAGATGACAGTAACTTCCATTTGAAACCTTAAAGTAACAGGCTTACAACCAATCTTTTGTTTTCTAATTCCTTTCTTTTCTCCTAAGGAATTGGGATACCTTGCATACAAAACTAGCCCCTTGGCTTCTCTGGCATATTTTGCTCGAGTTGAGTTAGACACATCTGCCAATCACCAATGATGGGCGATTACTTATTCAGTAGAACAGAGCTTTGAAGAACAGTGGGACATGGCTTCACATAAATGACACATTTTATCTGTTTTTCAAATAATTCATGGAAAATACTGACATAAAGTGCCAATTATTTTTTTCCCCATGAATAGGACCGGCAGTTGTATTGTATACTTTAAAAGTCACTTAGAATTTGTTCACATTAAAAAAAAAAAATTCCCCAGGGGACAAGGATGCATTTTCTTTGCCTTGAAGATTAAAGTTCAATTTGACTTCATATTTTATGGAAAGGACTCTTAAGATGCCGCATTCTCATATCCTACTTGATATCATTACAAGCTGTAAATTCAGTGATTGATAGCCGCTGGGACAGCCACTGGGGGCTACATGCTAGTTAAAATAATAAAGTGCCCCTTATCCTCTGGATGCAGTTGACAGAATAGCAGGTGGTCATTGTTTACCAGGCTAAAGTGAGCCATTCCATTTGAGATAGCTCATTTTGGACCCAAGCTGAATGCCATGCCTGAGTGATTCTACTTCTAACAAAGCGGCCAACAGACTCACTCTCATTGTTTAATTTGAATGAGAATTAGCGGCTGCCTCATGCATGCCCAAGACCCACTATTATAAAATGGTTCTCTAGACATGTTTATTGAAGGCTAGCAGCTGTAGAATTTGGGAGAGTGATCTTTTAATGCAACCATACTTTTCCCTTCTGACTTCACACTAAGAGCAAGAATCAAGGTGGAGTGCTGAGGCAAAGGGCAAAGGGGGTAGAGTCCAGGGTGGAAGATGTAGGGGGATGCTGTGTCAGCCAGACCCCTGTGGTGAAAGATGCGATGGGGACACATTGGGCCCATATATTTTCATTAGGGAAAGGGAATGCAACTGCTCAGTGAGATGTCAGGGTAATTGAGAGAGGGGCAGGATCAAACAGCACAACATCAACAAAATCACAATGTAGGCCCTTGTGATTATGACTGACATTTTAGCCAAAAATATGCAAAGATCTGCAAGGCATCACTCATGAGGGTAAAATTCTCCTGGATACATTTTAAAGGCCTATTTGGTACAGACTACACCTTCATTATAGAGATTTGGCAAGCCTAGCTTGCCCCCTGAAACATCTTTGCCTTGCACTTTGGAATATACATTCAGTAATGTTGTCCGAAGAATCTGAGTTCAAATACACAGCATGTCAGGGCTCTTTGGAAATGATTCATTGGAGCCCTGTTGTAAGCATTAAGGCCAAAGCACTCTAATCAATCCAAAACACATTGGAAACTCTAAAAGCCAAAAGGCCAGCTTCTCAGCAATTGCTTCAACAGACGATCAGTCTATACTCATTCGTTCATTTTATAGACTAAGTTTCTGTACCCCCACAAGTTGATTGTCAGGTTTTCCCTTTAAGAGTCAGATGACTTCCTTAAAGTCAATGCAAGGGATTTCCCCAGAGGGAAAAAGGAAGGGGATATTTGAAAGAGTGTCAGTGGGGTGTTAGGGGAGGTAGTTCTGAGTTCAAATCTTGGCTTTAGCCACTTAATATCTATGTGACTTTCTGCAAAGCTTTCTGAGCTTCAGTTTCTTCCCCAGAGAAAGTAGGAGGTTGGATGAGCTGATAATTCCGGTCCCCTCTAACTCAAATCTATGATGTTATGATCCACGATTCACTGGGTACTACTTTTGCGATGTCGATGTAGCCCTGCCCATTACTACTTTGTGCCCCCATTAAACTGACTATTCCACTCATCCTGTAATATCTAATGAACACTTATGTTTTATTGCTTGTTGATTTCACTTGCACATTCATGGTCCCCACTGATGACATCAAACCATTTGGGGTTAGTGGACATACAGGCACCCTCAGCCTGATTTACTACTCAGTACTCTACGACAAGATTTGGAACAATGTGATGTAGCATCATAAAATCAAAAATTGCCTCGGGACCTTTTTTTCCTTTTTCCTTTTTTTTCTTCATTTCAGGTCAGACTAATTTATGATTTCATTCACGTCAGAAAGTCTTGGAAAGGAAACTCTTCTTAATACAAACTGGCATCTAGTTTGTAACTTTTAATCTTGGAGTTGCCTAGGGTACCAAGAAGTCAAATTAATTGCCCATGTTCACAGAGTGATTATGTGTGGTGAAGTCAAATCCTAGACAGCCCAACTCTGAGGAGGGCTCTCTATCTACTACACCACATTTCTTCTCCTATGTACTTTCAAACTGATTTATTATTCATTTGACAAGTATGTATTTAGTGCCTTCTACACACAAAATTTTTGTGTTTTACGGAAGGCAAAGATGAAAAAGAAACAATTTGGCTCTAAATTTCCCCTTTCATTCTTATTTCATGGTACTCTCCTCTTTTTGCACTTTGCACAATAGCCAGACCGGACAATTTACCCTTCCCCAATTGTATCCCAAATTCTCCTTTTTCTTTTTGTTATACACCCATAGAACTCCTCTCCCCCAATAATCTCCAGTGCCTGAGATGAAATTTGTTAAATTTGTATTTAATGGATAAAGGATTTCAGATCTTCCATGAAATCTTCTGTGATTTTCCCTACATAGAAGTACTCCATCCCTCCTTGAATTTCTCCTACCATGCTATTTTTGACCACTGTTCTATGCATTTGTTCATTTTTCTATGTGTGTGTACTTGTGTGTGTACACACCCCCTTCCCTAAATACATTATACATTATAGGACTTTTTTCAACTTTGTGTCCTCAGTGCCTAACCCAATGACCTGAACATAGGAAGACGTGTAAAAGAAAGATTAACGTAGAGTTAAGCTGATGGGTTGGAGTAGAATTTATTATGCTTTCACTGAATTCAAAAAAGTAGATATGGTCATTATGACCTCAGACAAAGGAATATTAAAATATATATTAAATGGTTGAGAGATATAAACTGTAAAATTAGATTAAGCTAAAATGCATCTTAGAAAATGAAAAAATAGCAATTTTAAATATATGTGTACTACATGCAATGTCAACTAAATACATGAAGGAAAATATAATTGAAGACCTAGATAGAGAGACAATAATGATAGATTATTTTAATGTGTCTCCTTCAAACTTGTACAAATTTAACAGATAAGTTAAAAGTAGAGTAAGGACCAGAACACATATTGAAAAAAAAAACTAGATGTGCTAGAAATTTGGTATTTATTGAACTTTGATGAGTATAACTATTTGTTAGCATCACATTATACTTTTTCAAAAACTGATCACTTGTTAGGCTATAAAGACTTGATAAATATTCCAAAGTGTAATAACAATTGTAGTAGACAAGGGAAACATGAGCAAAGGACATATAGTTACATGGAAACTAAATAATATTATTCTAAGTAAAGAGCTAGTCAAAGGACAAATCAGAAGAATACTAATTAATGAAAATAAAACAAGAGGGAAACATATCAAATTCTGTGGCACGTAGCTAATACAGTCCTTACACAAAAAGTCATCTCTTTGAATTCTTATATTTAAAAATTAAGAAAAGGGAAAAACAATGAACATAGACTACAGTCTCCCAAAACTTAGAAAATCAAATGAATAATTCCCAATGAGACAAAAAGTAGAAATTTTAAAAAGGAAAGGAAAGAAAGAATTGAAAGCAAGACTTGTTAAGTAAAATACTGTGCTGTATTTGGAAAGATCAATAACTTTAAGAAACTATTAGTAAATATGATCAAAGGAAATAGAGGAGAACCAAATTGCCAAAATAAAAAACAAGAAGCAAAAATGCACAATAGTGAGAAAATGAAATAATGTCAGAAAGTACTATACCTAATTACATGGCAACAAAATAAAAAAACTTAATGAAATGGATGAATACGTAAAAAAAAAAGACAGTAACCAAATAGGAAATGGAGACTTTAAAAACTCAATTTCTTACACATATTCAGAAATACTTCAATGAACCCTGAAGAAAATAATAGATCCAAATGGTTCTGTAAGTGAATTCTCTCAGACATTTAAAGAACAACCAAACTCCACCATATAAACTCTTCACAAAGCACCTTACCAAACTTTTTATGAGAAAGATATGGTCCTTACACCAAAACCACAGAAAAGTATAGACCAATATCAATAATGCATATTGATGAAAAAAAATAATTAACATACAGCCAGTAAGCACTTATTATGTTCCAGGAACCAAGTACTGGAGATATTAAAAAATTAGAATAGTCCTTGCCCTTAAGCTCATATTAAAACTGAGGTGATAACATGTAAATATGTGTGTATATGCAAGATACAGAGTAGATACAAGGAAACCACAGAGGGGAAGGTCCATCAACTGGGGGCTAGGAAAGGTCTCCTACAGAGGGGGGCTAACATGGGCAGGTCTACACCATATAAAAGTACTTTGATAGTTGTGTGGAATATGAATTCGATTCTACTGGCTATGTGACTTTGAGAAAGTCATTTAACCTCTCAATGATTGAGGCAATTCTAAGACTATAGGTAGTAAGGAAGTTGCTAACATGCTTTAGCAGAGGTAGCTTTCTCACCTCGAAGTCTCCTACATCAATGAAATCACAAGTCCAATCCCTATATAGCATTGAGTCATGAACAGTTTTCAAGAGAAGAAATCAATTAATAAACACTTTTAAATTACATACAATTACTAATAATTGGAGATGTGCAAATACCAGCAAAGATCTTGAAAGCTAATAAAATTAGGAGGGCTAAGAAAACACATGGATTCACTCATGATGGATTTCAGACTTGGTTAAAGCCTTTTTTGGAAACAAATTTGGAATTACGCAAGAAATTTTTTGAAATTGTTCCTGCTTCTTGAGTCCAAGATTCCCCTACTGGGACTATAACCCAAGTTTTTGACAGTAAAAAAGCACCCATAATATGAAAATATTTATGGTAGCATTATCTGTGATGCTAAAAACTAGAAACAATATCATGTGCCCAATGCCTGGGAAATGGATTAAAAAAGACAAAAAAAACCTTATGGTATGTATATGTAATAAAATATTACTGCTCCATAGGGAATTAAAAAATGTGGATATTTCAGAGAAACAAGAGAAGACTTGTTTAAAGTGATGCAGAGTGAAGAAAAGTTTCAAATGAATAATGTATTCAAATAACTATAACAATGCAAATAAAAGTAATGTGGAGAGAAAACAAAATTCCGGTCAAATATATTGAAATATGTTAATACCACACAAGGTGAAAGGACACACATTTCATTTCTGTTAACAACTGATCATGTGTTTTTCAAGGAATGCGCTTTGTAAAAAATGTTTTCTTTTAGTTGATTGTTGGGAAGTGTCTATTGTACCAAAACAAAATGTATCATTCTTTAAAAAATGAAAGTATTGGGACATATTTGTTTCCTTAGTATGGCGTGAAAGATGTTAGAATATTGGAAGGAGAATTAGTCAGAATTAATAATCAACTCTTTTAGTTACCACTGCCACCCTACTGGGGAGCCATCCTACAATCTCTTGTGACCTTTGGGCTTCATATACTTGAAGCCTTCCTTTCCAGCCTAAGTTGCTTCTATCCTGCTCACTTTGCTGATTGAAAAGTCTATCAGCTGATGAGAAATTGATGCTAAGTCTCTTCTGGCCTCAGGTGTTGCTCCCTAGATTAAGACATTCTATGTTCTAGTTCTTTAGTAGTAATATAGATTGACCCCAGAAAACACTATTGGGCTTTACCCAGTAGTAGAGGAGATCTTTAGTAATGAGCTGGGCAATTGCGCACATTCGCTGGTGCCATGGATATCCCAGAATCTTCCTCATCACTCTCCCACACTCTGTAGGGCATAGGCAAAAAGAAATTATTTCCAAATCTAACTCAGGGACAAGAAGGACATGGTTCTCTTTGAAAAAAAAAAAGAATAAAGGAAATATGTAGAAAGGGCAGTTTCTAGTGCACAAGATCGACATAATCCAAGATGAAAGCAAACCTTCTGATTCCCGTTGTTCTTGGGAAGAAACGAAGTTCTATTCCTTAGTGATACTTAGTCTTATTTTTGTTTGTTTGTTTGGTTTTTTTTTTAGGCAATTGGGGTTAAGTGACTTGCCCAGGGTCACACAGCTAGTAAGTGTCAAGTGTTTGGTCTGAGTCCAGATTTGAACTCAGGCCCTCCTGACTTCAGGGCTGGTGCTCTATCCACTGCACCACCTAGCTGCCCCCTTTTTTTGTGTTGGCTAGGCAATGGGGTTAAGTGACTTCCCCAGGTCACACAGCTAGTAAGTGTCAAGTGTTTGGTCTGAGGCCAGATTTGAACTCAGGTCCTCCTGAATCCAGGGCCAGTGCTCTATCCACTGCATCACCTAACTGCCCTGATACTTAGTCTTATACCTCTAAAATCAAACTAAGCTGCTAAAGAAAGTCATCCCCATGGTATTTAAGAATGAAACTGGGAAAAGGACAGTAAACAAATAAAAAACAGAGAAAGTCAGAAAAGATTTTTTAAAAGGAATTCTTTATTTTTAGTTTTCAACATTCATTTTTATTAGTTTTTGAGTTCTAAATTTTTCCTTCTCCCTGCCCTCTCCCCTCCCCAAGATGGCATGCAATCTGATATAAGCTATACATGTACAATCATATTAAACATATTTCTACATTAGTAATGTTGTGATAGAAGAATCAGAATAAAAGGGGAAAACCACCAGAAAGAAAAAAGAGATAATAATATGCTTCAATCTGCATTCAGTTCTTTCTCTGGATGTGGATACCATTTTCCATCATGAGTCTTTTGGAATTGTCTTAGATCATTGTATTGCTGAAAAGAGCTAAGTCTATCAAAGTTGGTCATCACACAGTGTTGCTGTTACTATGTACAGTGTTCTCTTGGTTCTGCTTGCTTCATTCAGCATCAGTTCATGTAAGTCTTTCCAGGTTTTTCTGAAATCAGCCTGCTCATCATTTTTTTATAGAACAATAGTATTCCATTGTATTCATATACTACAACTTGTTCAGCCATTCTCCAATTGATGGGCATCCCCTCAATTTCCAATTCTTTGCCACTACAAAAAGAGCTGCTATAAATATTTTTGTAATGTGTGTCCTTCTCCCTTTTAAATTATCTCTTTGGGATAATTGGGATAATACCAGCAGTGGTATTGCTGGATCAAAGGGTATGCACAATTTTATATGCCCTTTGGGCATAGTTGCAAATTGCTCTCCAGAATGGTTGGATCAGTTCACAACTTCACCAACAATGCATTAGTGTTTCAATTTTTACCACATCTTCTCCAACATTTATCACAAGATTTTTTTAATCACAAACTTTTTTTTTACCATCAATGAAATTTTTAAATTTAAACTTAAATTTAAACTACAACTTAAACTTGAAAGTTGCAGTTGTCAATGTGGTATATGGAAAAATGGAAATGGGAGTAAAGTAAGGAAAAATGGGAACCATAGCTAGAGTAGACCAAGAACACAGAGAGGGGATCTGTAATGAATCAACAGGGTGTTCAGGGTGTAATCCTTAAAAAAAAAGATAATAGATAATAGAGAATCTTTTAAAATTTTATCATTTTTTTTCAGATAACAGAAATCTATTTTCTTTTTCCCTCCTATTTTCCCCCTCCCCCAGGAAAAAAAAACCCCAAACAAAACCTGTCTATCATATGCATAGTCAAGCAAAACAAATTACTACATTGTCCAAAAATTATGTGACTTATTCTGCACCTAGAGTCTGTCCCATGAGAGAATATTGATAACTGCTGACCCATATGCCTATTTTCCCATTGCTCCAAAATATTTATGTCTCACCTATATATGGTTTCATGGCATCCTTAAAGAAGATTAGAGGAGAAAACAAGTAAGTTTTAGCAAAAAGAAAACATGCTGACAGTCTCCATCTTTACAGTTACAGATAACTGAAAGGCTTAGAGAATACAAAATTTCATTGTACTTATTGTTTGGCTTTAAAAATGTATTTTCTTTTGTAAAGCAAAGACCAAATTAAAGGCACTCTTCCAACAATGTGTCTGCTATGCACATGTCAAAATCACGCAAGATTCCTTTAGAGATATAACAACAGAGATAACTCTGTTCAGTAACCCTCTGATTATTAATATCAAGTGAGGCATAAAACAGAGAGAAGCATGCTCACTAAATGTGTTTTTCTCAATCATGGAGAAGGTCCATCAGAGAGTTCTATAATTATCCCTTCCACGTCACGACTTTCCCCATCACAGTTTCAATATATTGCAGGTCAGCATAAGAGATTAAATGGGATTTTGTGGGAGTTCTGTGGAAGCCTCAGGCGACACACAAAAGCCAGCAGATGACACAGAAAAAGTTTAGAAACTCATAAATGCATAAAATATATGCATAGTATTGTATAATAATCAACATTTTTTTAATCTTTTAATACCATAACAATTCAGACTTCTTCTCTGGTACAAAGAAAGGGCAAAAAAAACTTTTACACAGATTTTCCAGATCCCAGCAGATGTGGAAGGGATAACTGAGTTATCATCCTGATTTACCAAGACTGAGAACGATGAAGCGACTTGGTCAAATTCACACTACTGTGCCTGAGATGGAATTCAAGCTCAAGTCTTCCTGAGCTTAAGTCCAAGGCTCTCTCTACTCTACCAGATTGCTTCCCATATCCATAATTACCAAAAAATTGGCCTAACTATCCTAACAGGAAAAGAAAAATGAATGAAGAATGCCTATCATTCAAACTATGATCTGCAATTGGATAGATGACATAACACATAGAGCCGGTCCATCAATACACATATTGAATAGACATTGCCATAGAGCTTGGCCAAGAGATGAACAGGAGGAGGAGAGGCTGGATTGCTTTGGAAGAAATTTTGTTGCTTTTTTGAACAATGTTCCTCTAGAGACACTGTATGGCTTCAAGTTATAGAATGCTGTGGGGCAGCTAGGTGGCGCAGTGGATAGAGTACTGGCCCTGGATTCAGGAGGATCCGAGTTCAAATCCGGCCTCAGATACATAACACTTACTAGCTGTGTGACCCTGGGCAAGTCACTTAACCCCATTGCCTGCCCCCCCCAAAGTTATAGAATGCCAAAGTGTTTGAAGAATACCACTTGAAGAGCACCTAGAGAACCATGGAAAGGAGTTTGATGACTTCTTCAGACTCTACTTTGGCCTGTCTTTGTACTCTCAGCACCTAACGTGGTACCTGGCATGTAGGAGGTGCTTAAGGAATTCTTCTTTACTAACTGACTGATGCCTATGATTAGGGTGCAGCATCTTCCAAAGTGCTCATGATAACTGGTATATAGGATATCATCAGAGAGATGTATGATCAGACAAAGAAAAGTTAGGTTAGTCACATAGCAAGAATAAAGGATAAAGGGGCAGCTAGGTGGTGTAGTGGATAGAACACTGGCCCTGATGTCAGGAGGATCTGAGTTCAAATCTGGCCTCAGACCAAACCTTTGACACTTACTAGCTGTGTGACCCTGGGCAAGTCACTTAACCCCAATTGCCTTAAAAAAAAAAGAATAAAGGACAACCTGTGAATGATGTATGGTGGAGGCAGTTAGGTGATACAGTGAATAGAGTGCTGGGCATGGAGTTAGGAAGATCTGAATTCAAATTTGGACTCACATACTTACTAACTATATAATGTTGGGTAAGTCATTTAACTGCCGTATGCCTCAGTTTCTTCAACTTTAAAATGAGGATAAAAATAGCACTTGCTTCCCAAGGTTATTACGAGGATTAAATGAGATAATATTAATAAAGTGCTTAGCACTGTGCCTGGAACACAGGAGGCACTTAATTCATGCTTTTCCCCTTGTTTTCTCCAGTGATCTGCAGGAGTTATCAAAAGAAGTAGAAGGAGTCTCCTAGCAAGTCAGGTTAACTTCCTATGGAGGAATGATGGGAACATCTGGTTGAGATGACATGAATGGGTTATGGTCAATGCTATTAGAGGGAATTCCTATATTGATGAGATCACAGATCAATCAGAGTATTGAAGCACCTATGGCACCATGACCAGAAGAGGACCATGGGGATAGACAGAAAGTCAATGATTGGGAGTTTAAAAAAAGGGAGGGGAGGGGCAGTTTTAAACAAAGTGCTAAGTTAGACATGGGGCATAAGATCAGTAACTAGAGATTACACACATGCCAACAGAGGCCAAAGAGGGATTTCTAAACCAGATGAGTATTCACAAGGCAGGAAACACATAGGTAGAAATGATAGCATTTCACTTACACAGCATTTTAGGGTTTATAAAATGCTTTCCTCATGGTTATCCTGTGAGAAAGTAATGGTTGTAGTAGTAGTAGTAGTAGTAGTGATGGTGGTAGTAGTAGTGGTAGTGGTGGCAGTAATGGTAGTAGTGGTAGTGGTAGTAGTAGTGGTAGTAGTAGTAGTGGTGGTGGTAGTAGTGGTAGTGGTGGTAGTAGTGGTAGTGGTAGTAGTAGTGGCAGTGGTAGTAGTGGTAGTAGTAGTAGTAGTGGTAGTAGAAGTGGTGGTGGTGGTGGTAGTAGTAGTAGTAGTTGTAATAATAATAACAATAGCTAACATTTATATACAGAGCATATAATATAGAGCATAGATAGGGCAGCTAGGTGGCACAGTGGATAAAGCACCAGGTCTGGAGTCAGGAAGACTCATCTTCCTGAGTTCAGATCTGGCCTCTAGATACTTAATAGTTGGATGATCCTGGGCAAGTCACTTAACCCTGTTTGCCTCAGTTTCCTCATCTGTAAAATGAGTTGGAGAAGGAAATGTCAAACCATTCCAGTATCTTTGCCTAGAAAACTCCAAATGGGGTCATAAAAAGTTGGACATGACTAAAATGACTGACCAAGAATAGCATATACAGAGCAGCTAGGTGTTGGGGTGGATAGAGTGCCAGGCCTAGAGTCAGGAAGACCAGAGTTCAAATCCAGCCTTACATACTTACTGACTGTATGTCCTCAGGCAATTTGCTTACTTTTTGTTTATCTCATTTTCCTCATCTGTAAAAAGGGGATAATAATAATGCCCACCTTGAAGGGCTTTTGTGAGGCCAATTAGAAAACCCTTAGCATAGTGCCTGGCATATAGTTGGCGCTATACAAAAGCTAGGAATAATTATTTCTTTTTTTCATATTCCATACTGGATTCTGTCAGATAGTATACATGAGCCTTTGAAAGTCATTTAGAAGTTTTAGAAATAAATGACTACTGCTGAGCATGTTCCTTGGCTTTATATAAGCTTCTCAGTGTACTTTCAGACATATTTAGGCTTTAGAGAATATTATCAATTAGCTATTAATAATGGCTAGCACTTAGCTAGCAAATTCAGATTGGTGAAATACTTCAAAAATATTATCTCATTTGATTCTCACAACAACCCTAGGAGGGTGCTGCTGTTTTACAGATGAAGAAACTGAGGTAGGCAGAGGTGAAATGACTTGCCCAGGGTCACATAGCTACTAATTGTCTGTGGCCAAATTTGACCTCAAGTCTTCCTGACCCCAGTTCCAACACTATCCACTGTGTAACCTGGCTTCCATGAGTTAAATTCAGTAAGTATTTAAGTGCTTAAGAGATGTAGGGTACTGTTAATATCTGATAATACACAAATGGATCATATATAGTATTGATGGGTAGCCTGAATTATCCATACACTTATTGGCATTCTATTATAATCAGAACAACTGAAATTCTTAATTTGCCTTAGTGATATCTTGATCCTTGAAGCAGTGGAGTAAGGAAAGAGATAATATTAGTCAAGTGCTTCGCATAGTGCCTGGCGCATAATAAATGTTTTTTTCCCTTGTTTCCTGCTGTTCTGGGTTTGATGCTTATCAGTGAGGAAGAGATACTCACTGATGTAGAAATGATGAGAAATTTGGGAAGAATTCATTATTCCATTTTAGAAGTCATGAAACATCAAGGGGTGAAACCTGAGGATAGACTGATACATGCCCTGAATCTTGGAAGAGTAGATTTTGGAGTTCAAAGAAAGGAAAGGTAAAGTTTAATAGCCTGTGCCCATACATACACACAGTAATACATATGTTTATGTATACAAACATACAAAGATATATGTATGTCTATACACATACAAACTAGAGGACCTTGAATACTGGGCTAAGAAGGATAGATTTCATTTGGCAGGCACTGGGGACTAAGGTTTTTTGAATGGGTAACTGACATGATTAGAAAGATGATGACTTTTACCATAATTTGAAAAGTTATGGTGGAAGTAGAGAGCTTGATTTCAGACATTGAAGAAGAGCAGAAGAATCAATAGAACTTGACAAATGATGGGATGTAAGTGTGTGGGGGGGTATGGAATGAGGTATAAGGAAAAGTCAAAGAAGACAGATTGGAGGAGGATTGTGTCATCAACAGAAATATAGAAATGGTGTCTGGCACATCGTAGGTGCTTAATAAATATTGGTTTAATTGAATTGAAATGTTGATTGGATTGAAGGGGGAGGTACAATTTTGAGGCACAGAGATCAGATAATACAGTCATTTTTGGATGTACTGTATTTGAAGTGTTGGTAGTATACTTAAACTTAACACTCGGTGTCTTTCCCCCACAGTCTTCTCATTTTCCTAACTTTCCCATTACTGTGAAGGGGACCACCATCTTCTCAGTCATCCAGGCTCATAACTGAGGCATTTATTCTCTCCTTCTTATTCTTTCTTACCCTCCATATCCAATTTGCTGCCAAGTCCTGTCAATTTTATCTTCATACTATCTCTCCTACACACCCCCTTCTCTCCTCTTGTTATTGCCACTGCCCTGGTGCAGACCCTTATCACTTCACACCTGGACTATTGCAATGATCTACTGATTGATCTCCAGGCCTCAATCCCCTCCACACTCTACTCTGTCTTCCATTCGGTTGGAAAATTGATCTTCCTCAAGAGCAGGTCTGATGATGCAGGCCCTCTAGAGCCTCTCTATCAACGCCATGATCAAACATAAAATCCTGTTTGGCATTCAAAGTCCACGATAATCTGGCTCACTCTACCTTTCCAATCTTTTTACACCTTATTCTCTTCCATATAATCTGGGATCCAGTGACACTGGCCTCCTTACTGTCACTTGAACAAGATATTCCATCTCCTGATTCTGGGCATTTTTACTGGCTGGAATTTCCAGGCATTTCCATGCCTAGAATTTCTCCCTCCTCGTCTATCTCCTGGCTTCCAATACATCCCAGCTAAAATCTTACCTTTTACAAGAAGCATTTTCTGATCCCCCTTAACGTTAGTGCCTTCCCTTTTGGGGGGAGGGGATTATCCTGTACATGTCTTATTTGTTGGTCTCTGTGGTGTCAGCCGCAGTGGACTGTGAGCTCCTTGAGAGCAGGGATTATTTTTTTTTTCCTTTCTTAGTATTATCACTACTTAGCACAGTAAGTGGCACATAATTTGTTCAGCTGTTTTTATGTTGTATCTGACACTTTGTGACTCAATTTGGGATTTTCTTGGCAGGAATATTGGAGTGGTTTACCATTCCTTCTCCAGCTCATTTTATAGATGGGTAAACTGAGGAAAACAGGGTTAAGTGACTTGCCCAGGGTCACACAGCTAGCAAGTGTCTAAGGCTGGATTTTGAACTCACAAAGATGAGTCTTCCTGATTCCAGGCCCAGCACTCTATCCACTACACCAATAATAAATGTTTGTTGATTAATAACCAGATAGAAAATTCCGGCAGGTAATTGGAAATGGAAGAAAAGATATTTCTAGTCGGGATTAGGGTGAAAATTTTTGAAATCATCTGCATAGATGTGATAATTAAAACTATA
The DNA here is from genome assembly GCF_900497805.2 of Vombatus ursinus. Lineage (NCBI taxonomy): Eukaryota > Metazoa > Chordata > Mammalia > Diprotodontia > Vombatidae > Vombatus > Vombatus ursinus. The sequence continues at coordinate 8,944,261 of NW_020954639.1, read as the reverse complement.
GGAGTAGAAAAGCACCATGATGTCTTCATATCTTTGTGGAACATTGAGTTATAGGTGTAGAGTTAGGATTTGAACTGGGGACCTATGGATCCAAGTTCAGTCTTCTTTCTACTGTACGTTGCAGTGATGATTTGACTGAATAATAGAACCAAAATCCTTAGAATAACAAGGACCTTGATCTCAGGCTTTTATTTTGCCACCATGATATAAATCTGTAGGATGGTCTGGGTATTGGGATTGAAAGAGAATGGATTTTCCCATAGTTTTGGAAATGTGACTATGAGTCATCAAACAAACAGCCTCTCTCCTGCCTTTCTCATTGAGCAGTCTGTTAAGATGACTTTGCTTACCTTTTCTACTGTTGGTATTTTATTAGCTTTTTACTACTTTATTTCCCATGTCCTGAACTGTGTTCTTCAAGCTTAAAAAAGCCTCCAGATTCTTCCTTGTAGGATATAAATCTTGCCAAGCCAAATCCCAACGAGAGAAATCTGGTTTGGATCAAAGTTACTAAATCATCAATATGGACGTTCCTCCAAAACTGGAACCAGCCCAAGAAGAAGTCATGATATATGTAAAAGGCCAATCACCTATAAAATTCTTAATTCTTCCACATTCTTGCTTCACTCTTGTGCTGACAGAGGAATCAGAGACCAATGGTATGAATACTGAAAAGTAGTTTAAATGTAACTCTTACATCTCTGTTCCTAGAAAAGTTTGGCTAAGCATCTGAACTTTGGAAAGGGCCTTGGTTCTGGTATCTGAGGACCTGGGTACAAATCTTCTCTCTGTCACTTTTTGTTCAACCTTGGGCAAATCACTGAAGTTACCTGGGCCTCAGTATCTTTATCTGTAAAAAGAGAAGATGGAGTTTTTTCTTGCCTCAGTTCTGTTGGCTACTCTGTGGTTGAACTCCTTTGCTCATGGTGTCCAGTGTAAGGGAGAGAGCCTTGGGGTCTTCTCCCCACTGAAGCCATGAGGCCCTAAGAAATGGAACTCTGTCTTTTACTTCTGTGTTGTTTTCTTTTTTGGTTAATGGATTGGAGTCTCTGATCTCTGAGTTTTGAAATATCAGAGGAGTGAGCTACAGGAGTTGGTAATCCAGACTGGATTTGGTAGGCAACCCAACCCCAGTGTCTTAAGAACCTTGAGAATAACCTTTTGGACCTGGGCCAGAGGTGAGATGAGGACCTATCCAACAGGTCTGCTACATCTGGAAATGAACTTGGTGGAATCAATGCTTTGTAGGAATTAAGCCAAATTTTGAGTGTATTCCCTGAGATTAAGGTCCTGTAAGGGAAGATTATCCCTGCCCTCCCTCAGGGTTTTGGGAAAAAAATGCTTGAACATTTGTTCTTCTATATCTTTGAAATAACTATTTCTTTGGAGACAGACAGACAGAGAGAGTCATAGACATGAGATGGCCTTTGAGGTCCAACCCTTCAGGTTCTTAGATCTATATTCCTCTGTTCCTGAGGCCCCAGCACCTACCCTAGTGTAAACATTTCCCCCTGATAGTCAATACGAGGTTGGAGTTGGGAATTTTCCTCTGGTTCCTTTATTTTTAAAGGGGTGATTTTCAAGGGTTATCATAAAACCGTGGGTAAGAGAACCCTATCTTCAGGAGGCCTTATTTGTGAACAAGTTCTTTGGCCAGGGAACAGAGGAAGAAGTGAAAGATATTGGGGAAGTATTTATGTAAGAAAACCCACCCAGGTTTTCATGAATGGTTTGGTGTGACCCACAGATCACACACTGTAGTTAGCAAAGCCGCTGCTTTATCTTCTGAAGTGTACTCTCAAGCTATGCTTATCAATCCAAGACAGATATAAAGACAATGATCTGTGTTATTTATCAAGATCATGCTGTAGGAAGAGCCCATTTCCAGCTTTTCCAAGCTCTTTTATTACCAACATGCCTCATTCTTCTCTGGTCCTCCCAGTCACTGTGAAGACTGTGACACAGGCATCCCTGCCTCATTCCTGCTTTGATCTTGCAGTCCTGCCATTAGATTCCTGCTAAAACCTAGATTGATGAGACAGTTTGGTGCTGATAACTCAGAAACCCAACTGCTCTTTTGGGTCTTGGGCAGGGTAATGCCAATGACATCTTCCACTCCTGGACCTCTAATCGACTGACTCATTTCCTCTGCCTGGACAGAAAGAAAAAAAAAATAGACTGACTGGCCAAAGCACTTTCTATGCTTGCTGAATGTATCTGGCTCAACTCCCTAGTAAGATAGTTCTGACTGAGAACCTTATTTAGTGACAAACTTAAAAAAAAATTCCTTCCTATTTGATAAAGTCCTTTGATCACTGGCTAGAGGTGGAGCTCAATTTCATTTTGATGGACTTTGTTAATGCAAAACCTCACTTTAAAAGGAAAATTAGAGTCATTTTGTGCTGAGACACACACACACACACACACACACACACACACACACTTTCCCAGCATCCTTCACTTCTCCCTCTGTTCCCTGGCCAAAGAACTTGGCTTTTGCAAATACAGCATCCTGAAGGTAGGGTTTTGTTGCCCACAGTTTTCTAATGCTGTAATGACTCCTGAGAATTGCCTGAATCCTGAAGACTACTCAGGCTGGGTTCTGTTTCTTTGTGTGTATTTGCTTACTTAACACATTTATGTTCTCATGGTAAAGCAGTTGGAGAGCCAGAACACCCTTTTCCAGAAAGAGAACAGACTTTTGAAATCATTTGTCCTATTTTAGGAGCCTTGCAGACCTCTTCTACAGAATACCTCAGGGCTCGGCTCTGGGATATATCGATGGCAACGTGGCTATATTTCTCATCTGGGAGACAGGATGTTAAAATGGAAATAATGCCAAACTAAGAATCACAAGTTCTCGTTGTTGTTGTTCAGTTGTTTTTCAGTCTTATCTAACATTTCATGAGCCCCTTTTCAGAGTTTTCTTGGCAAAGATACTGCAGTGGTTTGCTATTTCCTTCTCCAGCTCATTTTATAGATGAGGAAACTGAGGCCAACAGGGTTAAGTGACTTGCCCAGGGTCACACAGGGCCACACAGGGTCTGAGGCTGGATTTTGAAATCACAGACTCCAGGGCCAGTACTCCATCAACTGTACCACCTATCCACCCAAGACCTACATTTAAATCTTGTCTTTGCCACTTATAACCTATGTGACCATGGACAAGTTATTTAATGTCTCTGGACCCAAGCGGTTTCTCTGTAAGAGGAAGGGGATGAATTTTATGACCTGAAATTCCTTTATACCCATAGATCATTATGGTTTGGGGATCTAGGTGGTTCAGTGGCTGATGTTTGGTTCAAATCCTACTACAGATACTTACTAGCTATGTGACACTAGGCAAGTCACTTAGAAACGGAAACTCTCCCAGTCTCAGTTTGCTCATCTATAAAAATGGGGGAAATAATGGCATCTCCTTAATTAGCATCATTATGAGGTTTTAATATTCATAGAGTGCTTTGCTGTGCAAACTTTAAAGCTGTATGTAAGTACCAGGGATGTCTTAAAGACTTGATAAGTGGTACAGCGGATAGAATGCTAGGTTTATAGTTAGGAAGACTCCTCTTTCTGAGTTCAAATCTGGCCTCAGACACTTACTAGCTCTGTGACCTTGGGCAAGTCACTTAACCCTGTTTGCCTCAGTTTCCTTATCTGTCAAATAAACTAGAGAAAGAAATGGTAAACCACTCCAGTATCTTTGCCAAGAAAACCCCAGATGCGGGTCACTATAGAGTGGGACACGACTATAGTGATTTAACAATAACAAATACACAACTTTAAGGTTTCCAAAGTGCTTAATGTCTATTTCTATACTTGTTTTTCACCACAACCCTGTAATATAGGTCATGCAAGTGCTGACCCATTAGACATGTGAAAACTGCTTCAGAGAGGTTACTTCGAAGTGGCAGAGCCAGGATTTGAATCCATATTTTCTGACTTGGGGCCCATTGCTCTTTTGATTATCCCACTCTGTTTCCAGTAGGGAAGTAAAGAGGAGCCTCTTCCAGCCCCCTTTACCCCTTTCTCATCTCTTGCCCATGCCAAGGCTTAGATCAGGAGTTCTAAATTTTGTTTTGCTATCTCTCTCTCCATCCACCCATTTCTTTTCTTTTTGTGGCATGGTTAAACCTATGGAGCTTCTTCTCACAATGGTGGTTTGTAGCCTCCATTCCTAATCGACAGAAATGCTAAGTGAGAAGTTAATGAAAATAAAGCTGTAGGTTTTTTTTTTTTTTCTCATCCTAGACTTAGGGAATGCATCTACAGACTACATGGACCTCAGGTTAACAATCTCTGGGATAGAATGTAAGTTCTGGGTTGTATCCTTAAAGCTTTGTACAGTGCTTGGCACACAGTAGAAGATTAATAAATGCATGTTGATTGATTGATTAGTGCTTAGGGAATGAAACAGAGAAGGAGGACACCATAAAAGTTGTCAGGATTCATAGATCACCTCTGGCTCAAAGCAAATACTAAAACAAAAAAAATCTCCTGACCAGTCTCCTTCTAAGGGATTTGGCTTCCAGGATTCTTTCATTATCATCTCAGTCAACAAATATTTATTAAACGCCTACTATATGCCAAGCAGGGTGCTGAGCACTGGGAATATGAAGAAAAGCCAAATGGCAGACCCTGTTTTCAAGGAGCTCAGAATCTAAAGGAGGAGACAAGATGAAACAACTATATACAAACAAGATATATTTGGGATAAATTGGAGAGGCACCGGCATTAAAGGAATCAGGAAAGGCTTGTTGTAGAAGGGGGGATTTTAGCTAGAATTTAAGTCAGCCAAGGAATCCATGAGGCAGAGATGAGGAGGGGGAGTTCCAATCCTGTAGGACAGTCAGGGAAAATGCCTGGCATTGGGACATAGAGGGAGTAACTTGAGGGAGGGAAAAGCGAAAAAGCCCGTGTCAAGAAAGGTTGACTTGAAGTGTGGGGAAGAAGGTGTTAGAAGACTGGAAAGTGAAAGGGTAGGGAGGGTAAAGGTTAGCCAGGGCTTTGAGTTCCCTGTAGAGCAGCGGATATTTGATACTAGAGGTGATAGGGACCTAGGACTCCCACATCTACAAAGGGTACCCAATTGGTCAATTAACAAGTACTTATTAAGGGTTTAGTATACACCAGGCACTTAGGAAGAGGAAGATTTAAAAAAAAATGTAACAATTCCTTCACTTGAGAAGTTTACATTCTTTAGGGAGGCATTGTAGCATCTTAGATTGTAGGTCAACAACTCCTAGGAGAGCCCTGAATTCCAATGGCAGAAGGGAACAGTGCCTCTGGCAAAGTTAGCTTTCCAACCTAATGCATATACCAAAGTGGATGGTATATGACCTAACAACACTTCAATTCTTGGGTGAACTGAGAGGAAGTGGGGGGGAGGAGGTGGATAGAGGGGACATAAGGTTATCAAAAAAGAAATAAGGAACACTGGATGCTTTTTATTGTTCTCCAAACCTGGCCTGGGAGCTGCTAATGAGCCCTTGTGAAAACAAAAAAAAAAAAAAAAAAAAAGATTAAAGGGAAGCCAAAGATAGAGATCTTAACAAAAGATCTGTTAGTCAAGACATTTTGTATTTGATATTTTTAGGTCCCCCTTGGCAGGAGACAAATTCCTCTCTTGTTTTTTTCTCCCTTCTCCCCTCCCTCTTGCTCTCATTTGTAAAGCAAAGGTTATCTCAGGGCCTTCCCCTCTGATTTAACTTGGCCAGAAGACCTTGGATCCATTTTGCCAATCTATTTTTCCCCTTCTCTCTTTAATTTTTGAAACCACAGGTATGATAAGGGAAATTTCTTCCATATGGTACTGCTTCATCTGTGCTTACATCATTCAAATGTTACATCTAGAGACCATTTTGATGTCCAAGGTCCTTGAACTTTATCAATAACAATAATAACAATGATAATAACTCACATGCATGTAAGCTTTTAAGCTCCACATGAGATCTGAATGTATTTCAAATATATGGATAAGGATGTGTGTGTGTTTCCCTTCTCAAGAACAGGAAGTCATGTTTTGCCTTGAGTTAACGGAACTCTCCCACCAAATGACTTGGGCTCTGTTCAAAATTCCCAACATGTGAATTTTGAGTGTCCTTTAAAAAAGTAGTCTGTCCTTTCCTTTCACCACAGTGTTCCCATGGTAAATGTATTAAAAGTAGAAATACCCCATGCCTGTGACAAAAAAAATCTCTAAACCTTGCTCACTTTTTTGAATGTGTTCAGCAAGTTGAGAAAACATCTGCATGAGGTTGCTGCTTTGTTTTTGTTGGTTTTTTTTAATACATTCATTAATACTTTTACATCTTAAAATAAATTAATGGCCTTTAAGCCTTTTGCACCAAAAAAAAAAAAAAGACTTCTAACTTGACAGCCTAAATGATAAGTTGCAGCCTGGTGTATTTTGAAATGGACCAAACATAAATCCGCCTTAAATAGGGAGTTTTAATTGGAAGCCACACTGACCCTTAACTCCAGCGGTGCTACCACACAGCTTGCTATAATGAAGACTGACAAATTGTCTTAGCTGGATGCAGGCTTTCAATTTACTTTACTAACGTCCTTGCCATACTAAGCGTCAAGAATGAAATACACATTTCACAGCTGTTGGAAAGTCTATGGTGATCTACAGTACCATCTGCTGAACAATAATGGGTCCTTCCATTGTGGGAGCAGGTGCCTCAAAGAAGCCAGGGCAAAGGAGGGGCGGAAAAATTTCCTTTCGCCAGCAGTGGGAAGTTGACGCCTGCCTACTGAACTAGTCTGGGTTTCCATCACACTTAACTGTGATCACCTGTCTCGCTTCAAGGTCATGCTGGCCGGGGTTGAAAATCTCTCCCAGTGTCCTGTTGAGTTTTTAGAAGGCAAAGAAAGCAGCAAAAAGCCACGCTCTCTGGTTGCGAGGTTGCTATTTAGCTGAGATTGAGACCAATCCAGGAAACGAAGTTTTGAGGCCAAAATTAAAATAGCACATTTGTTCCTTGCAATTTGACTTTAGAATCCCCTAAGGCTCTTTAGCACAGAAAGCCTTATTTTTTTCATTTGAGAGATGGTGTGCACCATATGGATTATTTTTTTGTTTTACAAATTACATTTGCCAAGAGTGCCTTGTGAGACACAGCACCTCATTTCCATGAGGGTCCCTGGAGATAACAGGTACTTTCAAACCTATTTGTATTTCTTTAGGTAAATGTAAACATGCAACATAAAGCAATTCTATTTAACAAATAATACTCTCATCATTTTTAGGCAGAATAAGTCATAATTACAGCAGGTCTGAACGGTCACTATCCCTTAATGTTCAAAGAGTACCAACTCTAAGTTAGATAAAAAATAAGAAAACAAAACAGAATGAGGCAAGATCCTTGCCCCCAAGCACTCACAGGCTAAATAGGAGACATATACTGTGTATACATGGGGCTCCTGATTTGACTGAGTCTGCTGGGGAAGTAAATGAAACAACCGGTCAATTCAGACAGTTCTTTGATTTCCCCCCTCATTGAGCTGCCAGTTAGTTTGACTGAATTGATTGACCAAATTGATTCATTATTTTGTCCTCTGAAAGGCACAAGCATTGTGAAGACAAGGAAAAAAGACATGATGTGAGTAAGGAAGAATGGGCCAATATTCTTGGAAAGAGACGTGAACAAAAAGAGAAGTCATGTGAACTTTTCCATTCTTCACCATCTTTGTTGTCCATCATGGCTGGGGGAGTCACATAGAAGACTGTGGTTCTTTAGGACTGACTGAAAGCACACTCCAGTAGACAATGATGGAAATATGGAGGGTTAGAATTGGTTTTTTTTTTTAATTTTTTATTTGAGTGGCATTAAAAGTTCTTCAAACCTTCTCCAGACTTCTTGGCTATGTTTCACCAAGGTTGACAGTCTCAGGATAACAGTCTCTGTCTCAGGAGCTTTCTAGTGCTTTCTCATTGACTCTCTCAAAAATGGACTTGAGATTGCAATTTGAATCTGAAGAGTTCAGTCATATTGTTCTTCAGAGGCAGTATAGTTCAAATCCTGCCTCTGATATTCATTAGCTGTGTGACCTTGAGCCAGTGGCTTGACTTTTCTGAGTTTCATTTTCTACATTTTATAACAGGGGTAAACAGACCTGAAGTAGTTATCTCACAAGGTTGTTACAAGGTTCAAATGAGCAGGCAGACCATTAAGTATTGCATTCTTGAAGTGCTATAGACCATTAAACACTATATAAACATATGTTATTAAAGAAATGTCTCTTTAATTATTCAACCACCCTAAAGTTGAGGTCTTTTTCTTTCTTTTCTAGGCAGTATTCAAAACATACTATATTAACAGCACTTAGAGAAGGTCCTTGCCCTTTCCATAGGTTTCTGAAGTTTACTTTTGTAGGTGTGGTTTGGGGTAAAGAGAATTGACTGGACTTTGGGAGCTATTGGGGGGTCAGCTAATACTTGGATGTTCTAACCCTATTTCTAAGGTCAGACTGAAGGAAAGTTGTGAAGTGGCAAAGTTTATCTTAAGTGTTCCTCTGGGCCTATATAGAGGAAACAGAAAGCTGTTTATTATTATTTAACAAGTTTAAAGATGGCATATACGGATGTTACTGACAGTGGATCATTTCCCCAAGCTCTGTATTTACACGAGTTGGGTCCAGTTCTCAGGGCTATCCAAAACATTTCTTTCCTTCTTTGGTTTGTTTTGTAGAGCTAATCTGGGATAATCTCTGGATATGGTTTGTACCTAGGTCTATACAGATCCCATACCAACTCTCTTTAATGCATACCTCAGACACGACAGTCTTTATTTTACCCCTTAGAAATTCAGGGAAAAAATAGAAGAACTCTTAATGCATAGAGGTCAGAATAACCCATAGCAAATCAACACAATTCTCCTCCCTTTTCACAAGGTCCTGAAGTCGTCCAAAGTCATAGCATTTCCCTCATGAGGAAAATGAATTTGGAGTAACTGATGGGTCAACATTTCACTGAATCTTTTATTGCTGTTTAGTCGTTTTTTTCAGTCGTGTCCAACTCTTCATGACCCCATTTGGGGTTTTCTTGGCAAAATTACTGGAGTGTTTTGCCATTTCCTTCCCCAGCTCATTAGACAGATGAGGCAACTGAGGCAAATAGGGTTAAATGACTTGTCCAGGGTCACACAGCTTGTAAATATCTGAGGCTGGATTTGAACTCAGGAAGATGAGTATTTCTGACTTTAGGCCTGACACTTTATCCACTGTGCTACCTAGCTGTCCCTCACTGAATCTTACTTTCTATTTATCCCATGTAAAATCCTAGACTCAGAGCACTACCCTATGGTTTGGAATCCATAGAATGGAGATGCACTTGGGGATAATAGACAAGCAAACCCTAACCTCATTAGACCAATATCATCCAAATAAGATACAATAAAAGCAGAATGGAAAGTCCAGGCCTTGCTCCCCCATATTATAGATTAGTGACATGTTGATCTTCCTTCTGTCACTAGGGCCAGATGCATGATATTCCTCTGTTTACAGGAGGTGTGAAACTTAGGAAAGTACTCTCATCTCTATAGAAGACCAGATCCTAAGACTCTGTAACTTGGAGTTGTTCTTGAGACAATCCTGAGGCTGGTGCTGTCCAAGAAACTTTCTCTTCTTTAGTTTAAAGGTTAAACTCTGGCATCATGCTGACTAGGAAATTTCCCTTCTCCAGCCAGAAGGCCAGATTCTAAGACTCTCCAACTTGGGACTCTAATGAGACAATCACGAGGAATTCACACCATTTTGCCACTTGGTTCCCCTCTCCTTGGTTCTCATGTGGTTTAGAGATTATGCCATTACCTACCCAAGACTGGGTCAAGGAACTCAACCTTGCCCATGACTTCTCCTTTCAGGTCATGGGGGTGAGCATAACTGCTTCTGCAATATGGCTCTTCCTTAGGCGGCCATTAATGACATCTTGGGCAGGGAATCTGATGGCCTTCTCCGTCTTAAGAATTAGGTCCACTCTTAGCTTTGCACTACTTTTAGGCTAGAAAAAGGGAAGAAAAAAAGTGTAAGCTCCCATCTAGATGATAGATACCAAGGTATGGCCCCTCCCCCAGAAATCTATTCCATAACAGTGAAAGCCAACCAGTTCATATTGAGATAAATTCCATCAGTGAATTCCATCCTTCAGCAGGCACCAAAGGTTAATTCTATCCCCTCCTTCAGAAGACATAATTAAAGTCCCACTCAAAGGTGCAGGACCCTTTAAGTCTACCGATTTGGTCAGTGAACTCCCTTGAGTCAACTGCAGATTTATTTCTGATAAATTGCCTGGAAATGGAATTTCTGAATTTTCCCACTGACTTTCAATTTAGAATTGTAGATGCATGCTTCTAAAAAACATTTTGACTCCAAAGATATCATCAAATTTCACTTAAGAATGCAAAAAAATAATGAAAGGATGTGCAATAATGATAAAGCTCAGAATAAGTTGTTTCTGTATTTGACATAAGTCAAAGAAAAAAACAGTGACAGCTTAACCAAGCAGAAAACACTAGGCTAAAAAGTCAATTTGCTTCTCTAAAATCTGCCCCAGTTTTTTATTTATTTTTTAAACAGAAGGAGAACATGCCCTTTTCTTTGGTTGCTTGACACTGGTCTTAGCACTTTGTAGAAGCTGATGATTTTTAGAGACTAATAGATCAGTTTGGGCTGAAGTGATAGGCACAAAGCAATAACAACTGAATAACATTCATTGAAGAAATTCAGGAATATGTACATTAAAACACACAACTTGGGAAGTAGATAAAATCATTGTAAAATGAATCATCAGGTAGTTTTTGACCCAAATTCTGTAAATTTGAATTTCCATATACTGATTTTGTGTATAATGATCACATAGGTCAAGAGCTGGAAGGCACCACAGAATGCATCTAGTCCAAGCCCCTATTTTAGAAATGAGGAAACTGAGCCCCAGGAAAATTGTGACTTACCCAAGGTCACATAGGTAGTATCGGAGGAGAGATTTAGACTCAGAGATTTGACTCTAGATTCAATGTGCCTTCTCATCCATCAATTAAATAATTCCATTTCCTTTAACCTTTTTTCGTGGAGCCCCTTTCCCACCCTTTACTCTCAACTTTGTGTAGGCCTCTTACTGGAGCACTGAATTTAGCTTCAGGCCCAGGGACTGAAATAAAATATGGAGAATTTGGAAAAGGTCCAGAAAGAACAATGAAAATGAGTCAAGGGTGGATTACCTTGTGGTTTTCACATGCCATAGACTGATACACTAATCCATAAAATATCCCAGTAAAGTATTTTGCCCTCAATTACAAGGGGAGAAGCTGAGGCATAGTCGGCGAGAGGGAAGGACTTGTACTAACATCACAGAAAACCCATGGTAAGGACAGCATCTTCCCTCCGAGGCCATTTTTCAATTGATTCCAGCCCTTTGCCTCTACTCATTTTCAGAAGGAACGCCACAGAAATCCTCTGTCAAATTAGAATGAGTAAGATGTTGGCTTTAGGTTTTATAAGTACATAAATGGTGTTTGAATTTTAATACAGCTAGAGGGGGTCAGCCCTGGGCACCAAGCTATAAATGTTGAGATTAAAACCATGTGGAAGCAAAAATCAAGAAGTCTGCAAATTGAAAGGGCTTGGTTCATTTTTTTTTTTTGGCATTGGTTGTTACCTTTTAATCTATGAATCCCGAACAGATAATTGGAGCACAACCCTAAAAAGGCATGAGACTTAATGGCTCCTTAATCCTTTTTTCCCCCTCTCTTTTTAACAGAGGATTTCAATCAGGCCAGTTGAAGAAGTACAAAAAACAGCTCAGGTTTCACAATTCCGAAAATCTTCATCTCTTGATGGCACACCTCCATGACAAACAGCATGCATGATTTATTATTGCCCACCTTAGTTCATAAGTCAATCAACAGAAAGATGGCATCTGTTTAGTTCACGCTGAGGACCCTCACGTCTGGCACACTCAATTACTGTGTGTTCATTGGTGCTTGTTGATGAAGAAGCTAGGTACAAGCACCAAGCTTTTATCTTGTGATCGCAAGAGATTGGGGATTCCCCTTCTATGGAGTTCTTCCCAGAGAACCCTGATCATAATATATCTGACAAGTAATCTTCTTTGTATGTAGACTGGAACACACAGCCGCAAAGAGTCGTTTCACCTTTCCAATTCTGTGATTCTGTGACCTGAACTAGATCTTATTCATGGACACAGAGAGCGTCAACATCCAGTCCATTTCCCTGTGAGTCTTGCATCATGGCTATAGATCAATGACACAGGGAAGGATTCCTTCAGCTAGTCTTTGAAGACAAACCCTATTCTTTTACCATGTCTCTATTGGCAAAGTGAATTGAGACAGAGGAATTAAGGACCTATTTATCTGCAATAAAAACCGAACATCAACACTGTTCGATGATCATTTCCAACAATGAGACATGAAAACTGTGTCATTGTTTCTTCCCTGAATTCTCTAGGTCATGGTTTTGAGTTTCCACTTTACTTTTGTATTGGAAACCCCACTTTTTCATTGTGTTCCATGGGAATTCTCCTTTCATGGAAGGCTATGCTCTGATGGAGATTTTCCCTGTGAGGTTTAAAAAAAGTAGCATTTTTCCCTCTTGAGATATGAAATTTGTTGAGGGGTTTCTGAAATCTGTCAGAGATGCAGCAGTGGGAGTTACAAAGTCCCCATTCTATGCAGCAGGCAAGCAAATGGCCCCCATCTCAGGTGTCTTTCCTTAGAAGATAATCAGAGGCAGTTCCTTCATTGAGAGGCCTGTCCTCAGAGAAATTGAAAGTGATTTAGGGGTCAGCTGAAAGGGTGAGAGTTCAGTTTCCTCCCCACTGAGTCTTTTCCCCATTCTGTTGCATCTCTCAACAAGGGTGACAGTTAACTGCCAGATTCTTGGTGATGGAGAAACTCGATCCCCATGTCAAGACATGGGCCATCAAGCCAGTGACCTCAAGGTGAAAGCCTCCACATTGTGTTATGTTCTTCTTCGGTTCAGCTGTCCCTCCAAAGCATCCACTCTTCACTTTATATTTATATTCCCCTCTTCTCTGTCCTACTGTCTTACAATATGCAGCTGACAGTGGTAATAAATGCGCTCCTACTCAAGGATGGGACTGTGACAGGTTCAATAAGGGGAGAACTGATTTGTTGCTCTGGGGTTGAAGGCTTAAACTTTCATGAAACAAAAATATTATATTCAGAGTAATGATTTATAGCCATCACTTCAGTTTGATTGCCAGTCATAAATACGAGCAAATGGTACTCATAGCGTTTCTAGAGGACATTAGTAAAATACTTGAGTTTATTTAAGATAATTACCATATCAGTATACGTGTGAATAATATGACAAAGACACTTTTTTTTTGCCCCCAGTAAGTCCTTGGAGGGGATATGATTCCAGGATAATTTCCAAACTTTAATGTGCTCAAGGGAATCTGCTGGCAAACTGCCCAATGAGGGGAAAGTTTGATGCCATTTGATAATCTAACAAAGATGTCAAATTATTTTGATATTGTAAATCATTAGAGTATTCCAATAGAATACATCCTATTGCTAGTCTCATCCCTATAAAATGCCAAAGCTAACAAGTTACTCTGACATTGACCTGTTTATGTCGACCGTGGCCAAAATATTTAGCTTGTCGGTGCCTCATTTTCTCTAATTCCAAAATAAGAACAGTCACTTTAGGGGGATGCACTTCACCCTACTCCACATTTGGTCTGGAGAAAAGATCAATGGTCCAGAGGTCTTTGGCTTGAGTTCTAGGGCCTGACACATATTAGCTATCTGGTCTTAATCTCTGGGACAAAGTTTTCTCATCTATAAAACAAGATTTGACCTTCCACCTCTCAATCCTAAGGTCTTTCTCCTCTCTGACTTTATGCCTGCCTGCCCATTCTGTGTCCCCTCCAGGATTCCCACCCAAGATTTGGCTTTCCTACAATTGGTCCCTACACACTTCTCCACCAAAGTTAGGCTCCCACAAGCAATTCACTGACTGTTACAAGTCTAAGTGAGCTCAGATCCCTGGTCTTTCATAGCCCTATTCTAGACCACTGGGGATGAAAAGGAGTGTCTTATGAATAGAATGCTTCATTTATATTGCAAAAACATTGCAACCCCAAGAGAACTTTACACTCTCTATACTTAATGCTCAGCAAAACCATTCATTTAAAGCATGGCAAATTACATTTTTTCCATGATACTTATTTGATCCCAATGTGGAAAAGAAAAGACTTCTCTAAGAGCTTCTATTGAGCCGTAGAAGTTGGAGCAGAAGATGCCATTTGAAAAGCTATGGAAGGAAGAATCATGGCAGTCAGATAGAGAAAGAGATGTGTATATATTTCTGGGAGCTGCTTTACATTCATTATATACAGTATGCATCTACTTTCCCTTCCTTATCTTATTTTGAGAGACTTCCCAGAAGATAGAAACCAATTAACTCTTTATTTTGGCAGTGATAAGGCTAGGTGTTCTTTTAATGGGAATTGTTCTTACTAAATTATAGATGAGCTTTATAGTAAGACAAATGCCATTATCTGAGTTATTTATTCATGGGATGTCGTCTGTAACATACCCACACTAGTTTTTTTTTTCCCCTCTCTCTCTCAAAGTTTAGTATTGATCAATTGCTTTAATCAGTTGTATCAAGGGATGCTAAAAGATTCAGCAGCTGCAGCTTTGACTATCAGCATCTCTCTTTGGGTCTCTGCCAGGCTGTGAGTTAGCACCAAAGATGCTGTCAAACCTTAGGTAACAGGAGTGCTAAGTTGGGGGTAGAGAGATCCTTGCATTAAGATGAGTGCATACATAACTCACTATTCCTTCTCCTCCGGCCCCCAAAGAAAAAACAAACAAGAGAAAACTTGGTGTTATAAGAAGACCTCTCCTCAGTTGGCCAAGACATCCTCTGTCCATTGTCTTTAGGTGAAATGGAAGCTGGGAGGCCTGTAACCACCCAACTTCCTGCCCTCCCTTAATGATACCCACATATCTTTTGTGACTTCACTTTTAAAGTAGAGAACAAACCCTCTGGCTCCGCGGTAACACATGGTTTCAAATTTGGGAGACAATCAGCACTCTGTCTAAAGACAATTAAAGATGATATAGTTGGGGCTCTATTTTTATTTATACTGTGTAATGAGGCTCCAAATTAAAAAAGTTATATCCTAATCTCCATTAATGTACAGAGTTGCAGTCTAGTGAGAGCAGTGGTCCATATTAGGTGACAAATTCATCATTTTTACACTTTCTTTCAGTGCCCAGATCCAGCATTTCCTAAGGATAAGTGCTGATGCAAATAGCAGGAGATCTACCCCCCTCTCTTCTTAGCCGGCTGTGGAAGTGGGTTTCATTTAAGCAATAAGACATGACAGACCGTGCATTTGTGGGCAATTATGCCACACCTTAGGTGGTATTAGAAAGCATAAGGTCAAAGGCTGGGGGTTTTAACTTCCAAGAATTGCAGTAATGACCCTGAAACGCACAGCTTGGGTACCTTATTACTCTTGTGCAATGGAATACATTAAAATAAGGAAAACAAGGAACAAAGGCAGAACTGGGGATTGTTAGCGGAGGGTAGGAAATCAGGGTCCGCCAATCAGAGGGCTTTGTATTGTGATTCCTGAAGGCACTTCCAAACAGTTATCTTCTCACAGAGCCTGGCTGCTTTGTCTCACACAATTGGAGTCTGATTGTCTATAAATAGCCCCTGACCAGTTTCCCTACATTTTTTGAATGAACTTGGGCAGAGTAGGAAAGAGAAACATTTGTTTCTGTTTGGTGATGAGGAACTTCTCCAAGGCTGGCCCCAGGCAGAGCAGAGCTATTTATGCTATAGTGAGCCAAGGGCAGCAGTGGCCTGAGTGGAGAAGAGATGTAATCAGGATAGCCGGGCACCATTCAGTAATGGCGGGGCTATTTAAAGAGTATGCACCCTAATTAATTATGGATCTAGCTACTGGCCTCTCATCTGCAAGCTGCCCCAGACCACATCGTGCCCCATCTTTTGCTGGTGATTTCTTCCTATCTTGTTTTCGAAGAATTCTGATGAATCCATGATTTGCCTGCTTATACGGTTTTTAATCTCCTTTGACTCCCAAGGTGATTCCATGGTCCAGTTTTAAAACCAAACTGAGTTTGGTTGATTGGTTGAAGGAAGGAGGGATGTTTAATATAGAGAAAATAAAATTTGGTGGGGGTTGGTGGGCAGGTAGATAGGACAGCTATCTCTAAGAATTTGAGGGATAAAGGATTAGATTTGTTCTATTTGCCTCCAGAGGTCAGAACAATTAATACTGTCCTAAAGTAAAATGATTGTGTTGAGATATAACAAATTTTTCTTCTTTAGAGATCTCCTGTCACTTAGCCTTGTTGGCCTCAGTCATCTCATCTGTAAAATGAGCTGGAGAAGGAAATGGCAAACCACTCCAGTATCTTTGCCAAGAAAACCCCAAATGGGGTCACAAAGAGCTGGAAATGACTGAAATAACTCAACAACAACAACAACAACAGTAAAGCATGCTGGAGGACCATTTGTTAAGCATATTGCAATAGGAACTTGTCTTAGAGAATGGATTAGACCAGATAGCTGTTAAGGTCTCCTCCTAGGAGATTGTGAGCTCCTTGTAATCAAGACTTTTATTTTTCCATTTGATTTCCCAGGGCTTAGTATAGTGCTTCATACACAGATAAGCTTTTAATACTTGTATATTCATTCATTCAATCATTCATTTATTCCAGTTCTGAAATTTTGTGATTTTTTTCCCCAATATGAATAATGACAATGGACACCATCTACCTTGGTAGAGCTAGTGTGCTCCTAGCAGTCCCTCCTTTCTACCCACAGCAGAGATTTCTTCCTTAAGGACTGTGTTTCTGTTCTCTAAGCATAGGCTATGGTACTGGCATCTTCCACTCAGAAGATAATGTCCCACAATAATCCTAGTTTGACTCTGCCCTTGGAATATTGGGAATGCCCCATAACTCCCCTTTCCATATGGTCCCCTAATTGCTTACTTCCATTTTCTTTCCAATTTTTCATCTCCAGATACAGTCCCTGAATTCTGGAACTTTCTTCATCAGATAACATCCTTTCCTGTCCCAGTCGTTATGAGCACTGGAAGCCAGTCAAGAGAATTTGAGGTCAAATTATTAAAGGCACACTCTAATAATTCCTAACTTGAACTCACACAACATTTTCATACAGAGATGGCATAATGGACTGAGTGCTGGATTTCAAGTTTTGAAGACTGGAGTTCAAAACCTGCTATAAGTCTAAACTCCATAGCCTCTATTATCTCTTTTAATTCTAAATCTATGATGCTAAAACAAACACATATACCCATATACACTCATACATACTCAAAGTGGGGGAGGGGCTGTGGTTTATAAGTGAGGGGTCAAAAATGAAAAAACAAAACAAAACAAAAAACAACAACAAAAGCCACAGGTAAAGTTCTTACCACCAAAGTGTTAAAAAGCCCCCTTCCCCACCCCCTTTAAAAAAAAAACTCTACCTGACATCTAGCAAAAACAAATTCCAAAGGCTGAATTTCTAACTAGATTCTAAATTTTAAAGTAATTGAATTTCTGCAGAAGGACCTTAACTTTGATTAAAGTGCCTACCACAGCCACAATGCCACCCTTTACATTTCTTTTGTCAAGAGGCATCAGTAGGCATCCCTTTGGCTAGTTGAAGTTGAATTCAGGCCTGTGATTAATGGGCTTCTCTCTTGGTCCTGTACCCTGTTGTAATGTTGACTTGATTGGATTAGACTGCCATAGCTCTACCCTTTATCCACATCTCATGCAAGAAAAGCTTTTTGTCCATCTCTCATCTCCCCATCCAACCAACACTGCCTCTAGTGTACTGGGACGGAAGCAGTTACAAATACCAAGCAATATTGAGTGCAGTGTCTCTCAGGCTTTTTTCATCAAATAGCTTGTCAATCTGCTCTTAGTTTCGTAAGTACATTTGGGACTTCCCAAGGCAACTAGGGATGAAGGTTCACAGGCTATAGTCCCAACCCTTGGAAACTCTTTGAACTTTCACAGGTTTAAAGTTGGGTTTATTCTGGGCACTTCAGGATACAGTTTCTATGACAAGATACTCTTGCTTTTCCCCCTGCTGTCACTTTTTAAAGGGCCCTAGAAGGAGCTGATGGGCATATGTAAACTTTGTCTAGACCTTGGGCAGCAGTCCCAGTAAAATCTAGGGAATCTTTTCTCAGTCTAGGGATGTCTAGGGCCTAAGTCTGCTTCCCCCTTCACTCTTTTCTGAAGAACAAGTAATTCAGTGCCTTCCAGCGAGCTCTTGGATGCTTCCATGGGGAATTAGGAGAACAGAACAACTGAGCTGATTCTATACTTCGGATTTCTTTACATTTGTTAAAAAAAAAAGAGTCAGTGAGAAAAATTCAGATCTTATGTGTAATGAATTAGTCCACAACTAACAAGAGAATCAGAGAATTTCAGAGCTGAAGGGAATATTAGTGAACAGCTAGTTGTGAAGTTCTTAAACATTTTTTAGAAAACGTGAACTCCTTTGGCAGTCTGGTGTTGCCTATGGACCCCCTTCTTTGAATAATGTTTTAAATGTTTAAAATAAGACACATGAAATTACAAAGGAAACCAATTCCATTGAAATAGTTATAATTTAAAAAGAAACAAGCTCATGCATCCCAATTTAAGAACAATTAATCTAGCCTGATCCACTTTTTTTATAGAAGAGGAAACTGAGACTCTGACTTTTCCTAGCTTACAGAGATCATTAGTGGAGCCAAGATTAGAACTCAAGTATCTTGTCTTCCAATTCTCTGTGACTTCCATCATGTTATTCAGTCATTTTTCAGTTGTATCTGCCTTTTCATGACCCCATTCGGGGTTTTCTTGGCAAAGAAACTGAAGTAGTTTGCCATTTCCTTCTCCAGCTCGTTTTAGAGATGAGGAATTGAGGCAGAGTTAAGTGATTTCCCCAGGGTCTTACAGGTAGTAAGTGTCTGAGGCCAGATTTGAACTCAGGGAGATGAGTCTTCCTGATTCCAAGCTCTATCCATTGAACCACCATACTATATTGTCATGAGCATTAACAATTGAATATATTGAATTTAGAACTTCTGTCAAGCCATCTTCTTTGTGAAGCCTTCCCTGATGCTCCTCCTAGCTGCTAGTGCCTTCCCCACATAAATTAAATAAAAATAAAATTACTCTATATTTATTTTACATAATTCTAATTTACATTCATATTGCCTCCTTTGATATAAGGTCATAGGTGTTTTACTTTGGCTTTTGTATCTTTAGCACCTAGCACAGTGCATGGCACACAGTGGTTAATAAATGCTTGTTGATTGATTGAAGTGTATGAACGGTAGCACATCTCTAGAAGGTAATATCACATTATGCATATAGGGCATGAAGAGAATGATATTTATAGCTTCTCTGAGTTATTTTCATATTAATGGCATTCTACCCCTAGTGTTCCCCAAACTGCATTTTATAGCTCATTTTTCAGTCTTGGAATGATATTAAAATTTTTTCTTCTCCTGTTGGCTGAAGATTACTTAGGTAGGCCTTGTCTCTGACAACCCTCTTTTGTTGTTATGGAAATGCATTCAAATATCCGTATGTTTTCCATTCGCTGACAAGCTGTATCTTATAGAAGTTGACCATGTCTTTGTAGTCCAAGCATAAATGTGTTCTCATTAAACCTTTCCTGCATGCAAACCCTTGTCTACATACACTTTTTCATTTCACTTACAATTTACTCCAGTGCTCCAATGGAACTATGAGCTCATCAGAGTTGAGATTCCCACTAATGAGGCCTATCATAGTCCATCTTGTGAAACTTGGGTCCATGTCCACTCTTAAATCTGCTCAAATGTACTGGTAGGCACTGATTCATACATAGTCTGTGAACAACTGTTCGATTAGGATTCTTCCTCATATTTGAGGTCCCACCCTTCCCATCCCAGCTTATTAAAATATTTGCTGCCAACATGTCATACACTAAGATAATTAAAGGAGTATTTACTTTGCTTGTCGGATAAATATTAGGGAGAGTTGTATCAGAGAATAAGGACAGCAGGTCAGAAGGGGGTAGAATTCATTCAATTCAACAACTCACATTTATTAAAAGTCTACTATGTATGAAGAATCATGTTGAGCATTGGGGAAATAGAGATAAAAGCAGATTATATTCTACTGGGGAGGTGGTGGGGCAGGGCTGGGTAGATAGATGCATGAATATGAAGCATTTTACAAAGTCACTTCAGACTTATTTAAGGGGCAAAAAGAGACCCAACAATTAGGGGGACTCAGGAAAGCTTCATGTGGGAAGTGGTATTTGAGCTGAAGTTTGAAGGAAGTTGATGGTTCCAAGGGGCAAAGGTGAGGAAGGGAGAACATTCCAGAAATGGGAGACCACCCAAGCAATCACATAGAAATGGGATGGAATGTTGGGTATGGGGACAGCAAGCAGATGGGGATGACTCAAATGTGTGAAGAAAAGAAGTAATGAGAATATTGAATATAAGCAGCTCCTGTCAACCTCATCCAAACGTATGCAAATTTGTGTTTACCTATCACTCCCATTACAATGCATGTCCATCAGTAAATCCCTTGGTCATTAAGTCCAGGTCACATGCTTTCCTGGTAAAGTTCAACTTCTGCAATCATTTTATTTCTATGGTTTACTCTCTTCTCTCTAGGATAGAGTACATCTGATTAAGCTATAGATTTAGATATGTAAAATATACTCTGTATGTATACACACATATATATACATATACATATATATATTTTGGGGAAATGTGTGTATATAAATATATATTATACACACAAATGTGGAATTGGTTGACAATTATAGAGAACCACACATCTTAATTTTTTTTTTTTATAAAATACTAATATGTGATGAGAGCCTAGCGTCTAGCCATTCTTTTTTCTTTGGGT
The DNA here is from genome assembly GCF_900497805.2 of Vombatus ursinus. Lineage (NCBI taxonomy): Eukaryota > Metazoa > Chordata > Mammalia > Diprotodontia > Vombatidae > Vombatus > Vombatus ursinus. The sequence continues at coordinate 8,923,304 of NW_020954639.1, read as the reverse complement.
GTTTTGTAGGGGTATCAGGCAGATCTAGTAGTACTGATAGTATATAATATTATATATTATAATTTATTGTATGTCATTTCATATTATATCATGTAATATTATATTATATACATTTTCCCCCAAAATATTTTATTAGTCTTAATACAGTATATTGGGTGATAAATAGTTGAAAGGTTGCCATAATGGGAAAGAAGAAACAACTCATGCTGTCTCCTAGTAACCAAAGTAAATAGCTTCCAGGAACTGTGTTAGACCCCAAAGTAAACTTGGCTTTCATATTCTCCTTTGATAGGCAATCCCCAGTCTCTCCTTGTATTCCCAGCCCTTTCATAAAACATGTATTTGGTGGGGATTGAAGGGGAAAGGGACCAGATTTACATTTCCCCATATACTTTTTAAAACCTGATTTAGAACTTACCTGGTTCACTGAAGCCTTCTAGACTCACTCACTTAATCCTGATCCTCTCCTTTGCTCTGTATCTCCTTCAGACTTATGCAGGTTCTAGACTCTGCATCACATATTAGCATTTTATAAAATGTTAAGATACGTGGCTCTCTATAGTTCTCAACCCATTCCACAGTTGTAGATCATATTCCCATTTGGATTGGAGCTAGTGACCTTTCTGGAAAGAATAGCTATGTTCATTTTCCATTAAAAAATTCTAAACTTAATAAACATCAAATAAAGTGAGCAACTCCATATCTGCAGTAGAACCAACAGGATTATATAAAAAAATTATATATAATTATATATATGTTACATATATATACATATATGTATATAATATATGTTACATATATTATATATACAATATATATTATATATAAAATATAAAAATTCTATAGAGCTTGCTTTTCTTTTTAAGAATATAATAAATGCAAGCTATCTTGCTTCTGGGATTCCTTCCTTGTGGCCTTCAAAAATGGCACTAAGTTGCTGATCCCTGTCCTTATGGCATGTGTGCGGGGGAGCAGATGCGGTAAGCATCCTCTCCAAATTTTCCTTCCATACATTCTACCAATTAAAGACTTATTTGAAGTTCTTCCTATCTCTGACACTCATTAGGTAGTGGGTAAATCACCTAACCTCTTTGAGCCTCAATTTCCTCATTCTTTAAAATGGGGACAATAATATTTGCTCCTAGGGACAGTTGCTGGTACTGTCCAAAGGATCGTCAAGTGTAATATAACTCTCTTACAAGAGCCAACGCATAAGGTGGCTCTGCAGAATGTCCCTTATGATAGCAGAAAGGAGACTAAGCTCTGGGAAAAGAACCCATCCCTGGAGGGGGAATAATTACTTGCCTGTCAAGGAAAGGGGGAGGGGATTCTCTCTCTTCTTCATCCCTCATTGGCTATGGTTTTATAGTGGATCTACTTGATCAGTAGAAGACACTGTATCCATCAGGGTTGTAAGCGTTAAGAATCAAGGCAGGAGGGATCTGAGAAATGTGACCTCTGTGAGTTGAGAAGAAAGTCAGCCCTGGCCTAGAGGAATTGAACTGAGGTGAGGAACAGGCCCAGGGAGGCCAGATAACTAAGCTGCCTTGAAGATACACTACATCCAGGAGGAGCAGAATGAGAACACAAGAAAGGAAAGGATGTCACAACTGTGTCCTGCCAGGGAACGGAGTTACCTGGTTCGTGTGTGTTTCCAATGGGTATATTTCCCTACTACTGGTCCACTGCTTCTGGGTCCACTTTCCCTTCTATATGACAGTCTTAAACAATTGCCTGGGGGCACTGAGAGGTTAAGTTAATAGGTGTTCTCCATTCAAAAGCCAGCTCCTCTCTCCAAGGGGTCCCTACTCCCCAAGAATGGAGGATAGGTTAGACTTCCTTGTTCTCACCTCATTCTCATCTTGAACTGTATGGGGGTCTGACAGAAATGGCCATGGAATAAATGACTGTTTTGCTATAAATATTTTTCATTGATGTTCTATGAGTTATTGTACAGGTTCATTAAATGACTGCTTTTTGTAGTTAAATACAAGTATTGGGACATTCTTTTGTAGGGTCGTTATAAAGCATTCAGTCAGTCAACTTTCAACAAGGATTTATTAAGTACTTACTATTTGCCAGACACTGGGAATACAGCTACAAGGAAAAGGAAAGATAGTCCCAGCCCTTAAGGGACTTACATTACAAGATAGACAACCCATAAAAATAAGTTGAAAAAGGGCATGAATGGGGGAAGGAAGATACCAACCAAGGGGGCATAATGGAGGAGTTTAATCATGGCCTAGTGAGAAATAAAGAGATGACTGGCCTGGGCATGCTTCTGAAATGGAGGTCCTGGGAGAAGCCATCCAATCAGAGGGAGGGGCCACAAGGGCTGAAGGTACTTCTGAGGCGTGAATTCTAATTCTGAGGCATGATTTTCCAGGATGAAGGGTTTTCTGGGCCATGATGGAGGAGTCCAGATTGCAGCCTTCAATGTCAGTAGTAGACGGAACAACAGGGAGGATATGCACTTCATCCAATTCTCACATAATTGTGATCTCCTCTGTCAGGTCTCTGCAGCTTGAAAGCCTTTGTTCCATAGAGTTTGGAGATTATGGGTATTTGGCATGGACAGTTTTCTTCAGTTTTTGTGCATCAGTGTTGTGTCCAGGTAATTGTGGATAGTGGTTAGATCTGTGACAGTGGTCCTGTTCCAGTATAGTTTCCTGGGTGAACTCTCCAGGACATTTTGAAGTCTATATTTGTAGCATGGTGATTTGTCATCTGTCAGTCCACGGATTATTCTAACCACCAAGTCGTGCCTTCCTAGGTATTCAGTAGGTGCTAAAGTTTATAGACTTCAGTGCTACGTTTCACTGTTTTTATTGTTCCCCTGCCTAAATCTGCATTAGTCACTCAGTCTGGACTCCTTGTATAATTTCTTATATCAGCGACCTGGTCAGGAATTTCCATCATAAACCTTTCTATTTCTACAAACAAATTTGTAAGACTCAGATGTTCAATGTTTCCTCATCAATGCATTTTTGTCCGAGTTTATGCAGATGTCACTCATTGAGGACATTTCAATTCCATTCATAGGCTCCATCCCAAAGTAAGCCACTTTCAGTTACATTTAGACAATGTAATTATATGTACTTGTCTAATTATCATTATCATCAAGCTTTTTTCCTGCTGACATTTTTAGGTGAAGTCAGGTCATGAGGTTGGGGGAGTTTGTATAAAGTCAAGAGGGGAGATGAGTAAGTTTGTAGTATGGGTGGAAAAGGGCTAAGAAATAATCCCCAAATGCCGCCTGATACAGAACTCTTGCTTCCTTGCAGACCATATCTAACTTGTTCCAGAGAGATGCTGTCAAAAATGAAGCTGAGGTTGGGGGCCCTCTGTCTTTTGAAGATCAGTTCCTAGTCAGGTAGTAGGGAATGAAATGAATCCTAGCCCAACCCAGAATTATCTGACTCTTCTGAACTCATATAGTACTGTGGTTTACATTTGGCCCAGGAGCCCAGAGATATATATGGATTCTATTCTTGGCTTTGCCATTAACTGGCTGGGTAATTTCTCTAGGCCTCAGTTTCCTCATCTGTTAAATGAGGGGGCTGACTAAGTTGCTAAGTTTTTCAGGTTGTCTACGATTCCATAATTTAATTAATGCCTCTGAGACATGTATGGCTTGAAATACATGTGTGTAAGGGGTGGTGTAGGAGTGGAAATGGTATTGGCTTCTCTCAAAAGTGACCTACATTGGAATTTAAAGTGAGTAGGGGGAGATGCAGGAGAAGAGGGGCAGGGTGTTCCGGAATGGTCTACCCTGGACCAGAAATACAGGATTAGAATTAAAGTCACCAAAAAAAAGTGAGGGCACCATTCTCCCCATGTCCCTCCCCCCCAAACCAAGTGATGCTGACAGGCAGACAAATAGATAGGTGAAGGAGACTGAATTTAATGAAAGATTGCTAAGGCAGGAGATTCTGTACCTTACTCTGGAGTAAGTGCATATGTTGCAGTATTTAATAACTCCTACAAGTTCCTTCTTGTGTCTAATCTAAATCTTTCTGGCTTGAATTTAACTTTATTGCCTCATATCCCCAGGAGATTTCAAGAGAGTCAACAGAATTTCTCATAAAAACTATAGAAATGTTTCAATGCAGTTATTGAGTCATCTTTTGATTTCTCCTTCTTCACATAAAAGTAGTCACCACTCCCTTATAGAAGGCAAGACTAGAAGTGAGGGACTGCATAGCCGCACTGTGTCTATTAATGGAGGACTCTTTCTCAGGACCCTGGGCCCAGCACCCACTTTCCTCTCCGTTTCTTGAAGGGAATGCCCTCAACTGCTCAGATGCTATGTGGCAGTAGGGAATGTGGTAATTAATGCATTTCTTATTGGCACTGGCTCTCAGGACAGGCTTCTTCAGGATGCTCCTACCTTCTCCTCCACCCCCTCCACCCCACTCACTTATATTGTACACATTCCTGACTTGAGAAGAGGAAGCCAGATGAGAGGCAGGATGTGCTGAACTCTTAGTTTTACTCTGCTCAATCCCAAACCCATACCTACCAGGACACTTAACCCGACTGACAAACGGGGAGATAAACTGGATGAATAGCTTATGAATATTATTTTCAGCCAAAGACAAGGTTTATTAGAATATCTGTCATATTGGGCAGACTCTTAAGGAGTCTGAACATTAGTAAACTATTGGCTAGATTATAAGAATCTGAACATTTGGCTCGATTATAAGAAGCTGAGGACCTTAATGGACCTTATATACAGAAAAACTGGAAGGGATCTAGGAGTGGTCAAGTAATTTGAGGTGACTGGAGGAGGGGTCTAAGGGGATCTGGATGGGAGTGGCCAGTAAGCTGGGGTGAACAGAACTGCTGGGACTCAGACCACCTGGCCAAGGGAGAATGGAGCCCAGCTAGGATTAAGAGTGGGAAATGGCTGGGGGCCATAGGGAGCATAAAGATTATTCTCTACTGATACTGAAAAGAGCTTTGGTTTTGAAAGTCACGGGCTTTAATCCTGTCTCTTACCACTGACTAGCTATATGACCTTGAATTGTACAAGTTAATTAATTTCCCTGTGACTCAGTTTCCTCATCTATAAAATGAGAGGATTATTTTAGGTGGCCTCTAACGTAAAGCTTTCCTAGCTCTTGGTTAGTAATCCTATATCAAAGTTAAATCACAATGTGATGTTCATGCTATAATTTAGCTAGGTGGTACAATAGATCACCGGAGTCAGGAAGACCAGAGTTCAAATCTGACCTCAAATATTTACTAGCTGTATGACCCAGGGCAAGTCATGTCACCTCTGTTTGCCTCAGTTTCTTCAACTGTACAATGAGGGTCATAATAACACTTACCTCCCAGGATTATTGTGAGAATCAAGTAAGATAATAATTGTCAAGTACTTAACACAATTCCTGGCACACAGTAGGTGCTATGTAAATGCTTATTTCCCTCCCTTCCTTCCTTGTTTAAATAGATTCATATAATCACTCAGATTCAGAGTTGGAAGTGACTTTAGGGATGATCTAGGCTAACTCCTGATTCCCTCTGCTTCATAGCTGTATTGGTTGCTTGGCCTTTGATTGAAACCTTCTAATGACAGGGAATTCACCAGCTCCTGGTGGAATTCATCGAGCTTTCAGATGGTGCTAAATGGTAGGAAGCTTTTCATTCTGTTCTGAGAAGCTTTTCACCCAAAATGTTTACATCTGAGGGAAAAGGAGGGCGGAGCATCCAGCTGCAGAGAAACTAAATCAAGATTTATTCTACACATAGAGCCTTTCTCTAGGTTTTAGAAAATTAATTACAGTCAATTCTCAGTTACCTGTGCTAACCCAGGCACCTGAAACAGCAGATAACGGCTGCTCTCCCCACTCCTCAACCCCAAATCACTGATAATTAGCTTGGGGATGTTTTTCTTCACAGAAGCTGCTGATTTACTTTCCTAATTATGTTTGACTTAGGCCAAAATTAAAATTAGGTTCTTCCTCTGAGCACAAACCAATTGCCACTGGGGCAAAGGAGCCCAGATGAATTTGGGGTGGCAGAGGTGAGCCAACCTAGGATTAATTACTCGCTACAGGCAGCCAAGTTGATGCAAATGACCGAGCGGTGGTGGCGCTGGTATTATTGGCTAGTTCAGTGTTGCTGCTCCTCACCCACAGTCCATTTTTGTACTGTCTTTCTACAAAGAATTCAGTTAGACACTTATTATCACAGCTGCATTGTGAAATATAGGCAGCAGACCCATAGCAGAGAGGGAATAATTGAGGAATAGAGCCAGGGTGAGGTATAATATACTTTTTACAAAGATAGACTGAGATGGATTCCATTAACGGAAAACAGGAGGTTGTTCTCAGGATTTGGTTGGCTCAGAGGACTATGGACTAAAAATCCCAACCAATCAGGCACTGGTGTGGCTGAGGTTTGACAGAGTTCTCTCTACCCTACAGGACATCTTTTTGGCCCAGAGAAATGCGGAGGTAGAGGAGGAGGCAACATTTATTTTTAGTAATGTTATCCTTTTTGTCTTATTGCAAGCAAATTTATCTTGAATGTTTCATTCTTTTACAATCCTGAGCTTGAATCACTGGATTGGTGTGAGCTTGGCCCAGCCCAGATACATGGCCCCTAAGACTGCATTCCCTCCCCTCCCATCCATATGAAAGCAAGCAGCATGTAGTGTAGCATTAGTACCCACCTGAGGTTCTAAAGGAATGGTGTCTCAGAGTGGGAAAAGGGTCTTTCTCAAAGAGGAGATCCAAGGGATTTAGATGCATAGAATCATTGAACGTTAGACCTAAAAAGGACCTGACAGCCATCTAGTTAGATTACTACCTCCCTCATTTTACAGATGATGAAACTGAGCCTGAAGCCATTGAGATATGCTATTTGAAGGAGACCTCGTTTTCCATTTTCTATGTCAAAACGTTGAGTCCAGATCTATTTTCCTTTCTAACAGCACCGATTTCATTCTTGTTAATAGGATTGTTCTAAACCTCATGGAATTGTTTCTGTCAGATTCACCTAATGCTGATTTTTCTGAGCAGCATTCCATAGAATCCTTAGGCTTTATAAAGCAGCCCAGACTTGGGTACCCCCAAGGTCACACAGGAAACCTGCCCACTTGATTGTCTATTAGCCATATATAATGTGCACATCTAGGTAGGAGGGAGAGTCATTGGGTACTGGCATAAATGGGTCACCTGACCAAAACCTTACTGTCTTCTTGGCCTAGAATAAATAACTGAACTTACCCTATAATATACTACATACAGTAAGCAGGTAATTGGTTTGTTCATACAAGATAATTGGTGTCTACTTATATTCCTAATTTCACTATATCTATATATATATGTACATATGTATATATACTGTATTAATTACATATCTATGTTTATTGTATTTATCAATTCTAATTACAAATGTGTATAAAATTAAGAAGTATAGCATTAAGAAAAAAAAGAAAAGTCTTATTAAATAATATTCTGACATCCAGGAACATAGCAAATTTCAAAGAAACACAAAGATGATAATAGCCAAGGCCAATCTGTATTTTTACTTCTAGTGAATCACATGCGTGGAGCATTACCCTGCCAATTTTTTTTAAAGCATTCTATAGTTTTGGCAAAAATGAAAAAGGCATTTACAAATACAGCACAGTAAAATTAAAAACAAACTTCTCAAATTTTTAAGTGAAAGTGTGACACATGAAAACTTTTGAAAGTAAAGGAGAAAATGAACATTTGGTGTGAAGTATCTTGCTAGGTGAATCCCACAGGGATCCAATGACAAATCCTTGGCATATTAGTGTTGATGAATAAATCATTTACCAATAATAAAAAAAATCAAGTAAATAGTTTTTTTAAAAAAAATTGTTGGTTTCAAAATAAAATTGAATCGAAGAAATTTTTGTTATTTAAAAAATTGGCAGGGTAATATGCTATGCATGTGACTCATGAGAAGTAAAAATACAGATTGGCCATTGTCATCTTTGTGGTTCTTTGAAATTTGGTATTTGGAAAGCAAATATGTTCCTGGATGCTTATGTTATTGTCAGAATCTTAATTAGTAAGATTTTTTTTTTTTGTTTCTTAATACCATACTACTTGCTGTGGTGGTGGTAGTGGTGGTGGTGATGATGGTGGTGGTAATGGGATGTGTGTGTGTGTGTGTGTGTGTGTGTGTGTGTGTGTATTTGTGGTCGCAGCTATAAGAGTTTGGGCAGGTCCATTAACTTCTTTTGGCTTCAGGTTCTCTACTTGACAAATAAGGTGGTTGGGTTAGATGATCTCTAAGGTCCCTAAGAGTCTATAGTATATTTTCTCCTTCATTTGTTCACCCTTTCTCTTATTATTCTTGTTTGGCCTTTGGTATCAAAGAGAACCAATGATATCATGAAGATGATGTCTTGACTTAAACATGAATTGGAATTAAGTGAGGCAGAGTTACACAAAGTCATTAGCCTCACCCTCTCTTCCAGAGTCATTAAAGTCCAGTAGCAAGGCAAAAATTGGGGTTGACCCAGGATGCAGTGGATGGCCTTGGCCTATCTAAATCAAGGTCATCCCAGGCCTCAATCTGTCTGAGGCAATGCACATTCAATGACTAAGGATAGGCAAGAATTGAGACCAAAAAGTGGCCCAATTTAAACTTTCTCTTGAGATATAGACAAAATCTTAATGTATTCATTCTATTCATTTAGGGAGAGAAAGCATGCCATTTTATCCAGGTTCAATTTTTATTATCCTAGGATCATAAATCTAAAGTTGGAAGGATTTAGCAGCCATCTAGACCAGGGGTGGGGAACCTGTGGTCTCAAGGCCACAGGTTCCCCACACCTGATTCTAGACCAACCCCCTCATTTGGTAAATGAGGAAACTGAGGCTTAGATAAATAACTTGCCCAAGGTCCTAGAGAAAGGAATTATTCATGGTAAAACTTGAACCCAGAACTTCTGATATTAGAGTCTATGAAAAGTTTAACTTTTGCTAAGTCCAGATTTTCTCTTGAGACACCTTCACTTTGGATGAGAATCTAGAACAATCCTTTGATTATCTTTAAATGTCCCCAGTCAGATTTCCCATGGCCCAGTGGGACAGTTACCTCTGTCTCTAGGTTGCTGCTGCTTTAGTTAACTCTAGTCCAGGGTGGGTTTCCTGGCAAAAGAAAGGCTCTTGACTCACCAAATACAATCAAGTTCACCAGCTGCCTGCAGCTGTAATCCTCAGCTGGCAACACTGCACATACTCCTCAGCAACTGATTATGTCGTCACAAAGAGAGATTTATGAGTCCCCACTCTGGAGGAACAGGAGGCAGGGATGAGTTATGGGGAGTCCCAGGTCTGCAAATGCTTTCTTTGATCATTAGCCTAAGGAGAGGAGGGGAGAGGGAAATTAACCTCACTAAACTCCCATTTCACACCCCCCAAAGAATGTGCTGCTAACATCTCACTGAGCACAGAAATTTATCTTGAGGTGATCCAGCTTAAAATTCATTTGTAAACCTAGATTGAAAGGTCTAAGCAGCATTGGATAAAGCACTGTAGGATGCATGGTAGGGAGCAGTAATGCCCTCAGCAGGACTCACAAGGTGGCTTAATAGGGCCTTTCCAAATCTGATTTATGTAATTCTCTTACAGCCCACAGGTAAATATGAAAAATTAGTTGGAAGTTCCTTTGTATTCCAAGGGGGAAAAAAAGACATATTTCTCTTATCCTATTCTGATGCCTAGGCCTAACAGCCCTTCAACGTGAAGGGCAACCTGGTAAAAGAATTTGGCATCAAAAGACCTGTGTTGGAATCCAGACAATCCCAGTTATTAGCCGGGAGAGGGGCAGTTAGGTTGTGCAGTCAGAAGACCTAAGTTCAAATCTAACCTCAGACACTTACTAGCTGTGTGACCCTAGGCAAGTCACTAAACCCTGTTTGTCTCAGTTTCCTCATCTGTAAAATGAGCTAGAGAAGAAAATGGCAAACCAGTCCAGTGTTTTTGTCAAGAAAACTCCAAAATGGAATCACGAAGAGTTGGATATGACCGAAACAACACAATAAAACAAGCTATGCAAACCCAGCGAGTTGCTTCCTTTTCCAGGCCTTAGTTCCTATCTAGAAAATGATGAGGGAGTGGGTGTAATAGGGGTTGGGGGAGGGCTTGGACAAAGTGATCTCTAAGATTCCTTTCTACTCTCAGTCCTGTTATTTCTCATTCTGTTGAAGCGGAGGATTGCGCCATCTTAGGTTAAGAGCAACAATGTTTGGAGTTGTTCAATTTACAGCCAAACATACCAGCCACAGAAGTCCAGTGTGGGAAATTGGAGCCCATTTAGTGTTGAAGGGAATTTAAAGAATGCTGAGATCCAGCTTCACAAGGGAGTAGCTGGCAGGAAGGAACAAGGAAAACCAACTGGAAAAGGATAGTGTTGGGTAAGAATGAGGATGGAAAGCTAGAGGAATCAATCAGGCATTATTCCCGTTTTATAGTTGAAGAAACCAAGGTGGACAGAAGATAATGATCACATAGGTATGAAGTAAGTGAGGCCATATTTGAACTTTTTTCCTGACTCCAGGCCCAGCATTCTATCTACGGTACCACCTATCTGCCAGATGTTGGCCACATTTGGGGGAGTATCTCTTTTCCATATCAGATATACAGAAAGAATATAAGAAGCAATGAGATGTGGTAAAAAGAAGAAATCTGGGGGCCTTCACTTTAATGTTATGTTTAAAGGAGCAAAAGAAGAGGAAATATGGAAAAAGAACCACACTCTCAGAGTTGGAAGGGACGTAGGAGGCCGTATAGTCTAATGCCAGGGTTGGGGAACCAGCAGCCTCGAGGCCACATGTGGCCCTCTAGGCCCTCAAGTGTGGTTCTTTGACTGAACCCAAACTTCACACAACAAATCCGCACTTGAGGACCTAGAGGGCCACCTTGAGACCATGGGTTCCTTACCCCTGGATCCCTACCTGAAGAGGAATCCATTCTAAAAGAACTCTGACAAATAACTCTGACTCAGGCTTTGTTGAAACATCCCATTTCACTTTTGGATAACTCTGAATGTTAGGAATTTTTTTTCTTTAATCAAGCCTAAATCAGCTTCCCTGAAATGTCTGCACTTTGCTCCTAAGTTCTGCCTTCCATGTAGAATCTCAGATGAGAAATACTAGAGAAATACAGAATAATGCAAACAACCATATACATTTCAAAAGCAAAACCAAACCAAAAATAAGGAAAGAGAAAGAAAGAAAGAAAAGAAAGTTGGTGGATTTGTAGCAATGGGTTGGGGGTTGGGCAGCCTAGTTTTGACTTTTAGCTTAGCTAACTTACTAACTCTGTGACTTTAGATAAGCTACTAAAATGTCCAAGTCTCAGTTTCTTCACACGTGCACAGATACAGACATGGACACAGACACAGAGCAGGGATTGTAAAGAAGGGAGACCTGGTTTTGCCTTTCTCCCACCTACCCTTTCTACTCTTGGTCCCACCCAAACCCACATCTGCCCAATTTAGTTTAGTATCTAAAGTTACACTTGTCTTGGTGCAGAGAAGTTCTTGAAAAACATCTTTTAGCAGACTAGTCTTGGAAAAATTAGTATGTGCACCCTGGTATATTCTCCACTTCACTTGACACATGTCATATTTTTCACTTTTGAAAATGTCTAAACCCTATTAAAAAGGAAACCATGAAAAGCCAGGAACTCAGGTAGGCCCCTGCTACTTCTATTACAGTTCCAAGATGGAGCTCAGGAGCCTCTGAAAAGGAGTACTTTGTAATTTCAGGTCTAGTAAATCAAAATGAAGGGCTAATCCATAATTTATCCACTAAATATTTTAAATTGCTGGGGGAAATGTAAGTCGAGACAGCATCTCTCCACCTGGCCTAGGCTGGATGCTCTTCTGGTTTCCCTATTCTCCTTGAATAACCTTTTGGACATAGCACTAATCGCTGAATGGTCAAAAAGAACCAGATTCAGTAAGTGGAAGAGGCCTAACCCGAATATAACGAACCCTTCTAAGAATGGGGCTTTAGTTCATTTTCATGACTATATGCTGTCTGTCTGTCTGTCTGCCTCTATCTCCCTATCTCTGTCTGTTTCTCTCCTCTCCTTCCTCTTAAAAAAGTAATGGAACATTCAGTTTATCAGCCTTGCATCATGGCAGTTATAAATATAGAAATGAAATATTGATTTCTTGTCTTGACTTGTCCACAACTTGTGTAAGATCACACTCTAGTCCAAATACCTCTCAGTGGGTGGGGGCCAAGGGGGAAGGTGTAAGTGCTTTCAGGAACTGACCTCCCAGGGATGTCTCCATAGTGTTGCTGGAATTTGTCCTTAAAATAATCACTGGCTACTTCTGGTTCCCAAAAATAAGGCCTTGGATATATATATATATATATATTTTTTTTTTTTCCACATGAAAATTACAGGGCCCCATGGACCAGCATGCTCTTCCTCCCCTGCCCACAAAGCTGGTTGGTTGCCTTTCATTGGGGGCACCGAAGGCCTGCCACAGAACTGTCTAGGATCAGAGTGGGCTGGCAAATGCCCACTGCCACCCAGGCACAGAACCACAGCTCTGCTTACCAGAGAAGGCAAATCAGAAAGGAAAGAGTAAATAACAAAGCCTTGTTTTCTTTCTAGCCAGAGCTCAAATAACAAGTCTCTTTCCCAGTGGTTAAGTCAAAGAACAACCAACTCAAACAAACAGGAGCATAACGGGCTCAGGAAAGCTGGCAGCAGCAACAGCACCAGGTCATCTTGGGCCTTCTTCCTAAGCTGTCTCTTGGAAAGAATTTCTGCTGACTTCTAATAAGGAGCCCCCCCTCAAAAAAATCCACAGTATTCAGTCCACTTGTCTCAGGGCTATTTTCAGGAAGCCTATCATGGAAGTTTGCTACCTGAAAATTTCTACCAGAAATAGTCATCAAGTCTTCATGTACCTAGCACACAGTAGGCACTTAATCAATTTTTATTGATGGATTGATAAAAGGGTGCAGCTAAGGAGCCAGTACTCCATTTTTTTTACCTGAAGCACTCAAAAGTAAGTCCTTCCAACAAAAGAGTATGTAGTCTAAGTCAGGAGTTCTTAGCCTTTTTTTATGTAATGGACCCCTTTGGTAGTTTGGTGAAACCTATCGACACCTTTTATAAATTTTTATAAATGTACAAAATGAAATACGCAAGATTACAAAAGAGACCAAGTATGTAGAAACGTAGTTATCCAAAGTTCACAGACTGCAGGCTAAGAACCTCTGGTAAGGGAATTTCAAGAGAATTAGAATTTGAACTGAGATCCCCTTAAGCCCAGGTGCTCTCTGCAGGTTCAAGGGGAATAGGACTTCAGGTCTTGAGCAGGAAGGGAACTTGGAAACCATCTAAATCCAACTCCTCCATTTTAGAGAGGGGGAAACAGAGCCTTAGGACTGATGTTTCCAGGGCCATGCAGAGACTCAGAAGTTGTACTTGAACCCAAAAGCTTTCATGCTGGAACCAGTATTTTACATTGTATCTTACCGGAGATCTTCAAGCAGACTTAAGTTTTGTTGTTGTTCAATTGTTTCAGTCTTGTCTGACTCTTTGTGATGCTATTTGGAGCAAAGATCCTGGAGGGGTTTGCCATTTCCTTCTCCAGCTCATTTTAAAGATGAGTAAACTGAGGCAAATGCGGTTAAGTGACTCACCCAGGGTCATATAGCTAGTAAGTGTCTGAGGCCAGATTTGAACTACTGGCCTGACTCCAGGCCTGGCACTCTATCCGCTGTGCTACCTAGCTGAAATAGGTTTACCTGAAGTTAACTCAGATAACCATTTAGGTGTGTTTTGGAGAGTAATATTCTTCATATATAAGTTCAGATATAGCCAGCTGGCCTCTGAGGCGCCTTCCATCTCTGAAATTCTATGATTCTCTGACTTCCTAAGCTGAGAACACATTACCTCCTATATTCTCTATTCACTTTTTACTTCCCCCAATTCCCACTCCCCCTAATGAAGAGCTTGGTGAAAACTGGGAGCCAGGTTTTCCCATCAACATTATATCATCTCTGTTCCTACCAGGGTTTCTGGAATACCACATATTTTCCTAGGTAATTGGAAATAATGAAGACAATTTAGGGGTTATTACTGTCTTAGCCAAGCAAATAGCTAATGATGGCCTTAGCTACTGGGCTGTTCAGCTGATCCTAGGGCCCATTAACAAGATTTACTCAGCAAAGTGAATCAAAGAAGGAAGGAAAATATTGAGGTCTGTGAAGCCACCTACCTTTATACAAGGCTCAGCTTAATGAAAGCGGGGAGGATCTCTTCCTGTAGAATATATAGAACTTGAGGGCAGGAATTGTTTTTCATTTCTGACTTTGCTCAGCAATTAGAACGTCTACAAATAGTAGGCACCTAATGAAAGCTTATTGATTGAATAATGTCATATGATTTTTTTCTCTTTTTCTGGAAAGAATAACAGTTTACTCATTTAAATATATGTAGCAGTTATTCAAATTCAATTCAATTTCACAAAATTTATTGTACTCCTAATATGTGCTAGGTTTGGTGCATATAAATTCAACAAGAATTTATTAGGTGCCCACTATGTTTAAGGCACTATGCTAAGCTCAGAAATTGCATGGCTAAGGTAAATGAGGTACAGATCCTGATTTAAGGAACTTAAAATCTAAAAAAAGGGGAAATACCATGTACATAAAGAGCTGTTATATAAAGAACAGTTTGATAAGTACAAATTCAAATGAGTGGTCTGGGCAAACATTTTAGATGGAAGAGGTCAGTTTTACATGGGGATAGGGAGGGAGACTTGATGGAGGAGAAGGGACTTTCAACAAAGACCTATAGATGGAGAATCCATACCAGGAATGAGGGATGTGGTGGGCAAGTCATAAAATTGGAAGTGCACAATAAGTCCAGTTTGGTTGTATGGTGAATAAAAACTTTCAAGAGACATAATTTCTGGGTAATTTAATCATTTTAGTAATAATGCCAACATTTTAATAAAAGGATGGTCATTTGGTCCCCTCTCTCTTAACACCAAAGACAATTATGGCAGTGGGCTTATTATGCTTATGTGACCATTGGAAGAGGAGTGTTCCCAAGGGTGGCAGTCAACTGATTGGTTAACAGTTAATGAGAGAATAAATATTACAATGAGGGGCTGGACCTGAACTTTGATTGTATCATTTACTTCTAAGTTACCCCAGACATGGGCAATCCATTCAAAGAATTTATCCCCACCCAATGGCTTTTCCACTGTATGGGATCTGGATAGAGAAGAAAATCAGCTCAACCTTCAGAGGCTGAGGTCTTGAAATGAGGATAAAAGAAAAAAGAAGGAAATCTCTCCCCAAATCACTGGTTATTAATAATCATCTCTCTCAGTTGAAATGCAAAATATCTGATGGGGAATAATATGATATAATGCTAAAAAAAAGTAAGGCATGTTAAAGATGAAAGGGAATAAACATTTCTATAATGTCTACTATGTGCCAAATATTGTGCTGAAAGTAAGATTATAGCCAAAGGAAGAATTTGTAAGACTTAGAAATTTATCATATAGAAAGGATGAGGGAGAAGGAAGTGAGATCACCAATGGAGAGTAATAAGGAGAGGAGAAGACTGGGGCAAAGGGAGGAGAAGGGAGACGGCCAAGCACAGGAATTTGGGGAACACTCATGTTTAAAGAGGTAGGATGAGGACGAATAATTAAGCAAAAAGGAAACAGAGGAATGGTCAGAGGAGTAATAGGATAACCAGGAGAGGGCAGAGTCCTGGAAAATAAACACCAGGAGTACATTAAGAAGGAAGAGCTGTTCTACAGAGGAATCAATGGCCAGGAAAAGTAAAACAAAAATGGCAAAGAACACAGACCATGACTTACTTCATGGACTGTGCTTGCAGCCTACTGAGAGGATAAAGTTTATTGACCAAAGACAAAAAAGCTGTTGTGTAAAGTAGAATACAGTTAGCGTACAAGACATCAAACAGAGCTTAAATAGTCAACGAAGGTGGAATCAGAGATCATTCTTAGAGAATGATGGTAGGGGATCAGGGAGAGTTTATGGAGGAAGTGGCACCATAGCTCGAATTGAAAGGAGGAGAAATAAGTGAGTAAGCATAGATCGGGAGGAGAGCATTTGAGTTTTCCAAGCACGGAGGTCTTAGCTCACATAATGTCACGGACAAGATCAGGGGACAATGAAGAGTCTAATTGGCTGGGGATTAGAGATTGTGAAGAGAAGGCCCATAAGGGGGTGGGATAATGGGTTAAAGCCAGATTGTGCAGATCCTTGAACACCAGGCCAATGTTTTTTTTTTTGTTTTTTTTTTTTTTAAACTCAATGGACAACAGCAAACCAAAAAAGGTTTTTTGTGAAGATAGTGATGTGTCAGACCAGTGGTCTGTTTTTGTCACCAGTGTGACGGACGTACTGGAGGGGAATGATACAATTAGGAGACACCTGGAAAAAAGGGATGAGGGCCAGAATTAAGGAGGGGACATGAGAGTGGACAGATATGAACAATGGCAGGGATATTTCAGAATCTGATTATGAAAAAAAGAAAAATTGGAGAAAAACAGGCTTGTAGTCCTCTGCTTGAAATCAGAAATAAGCCATCCAAGAGTAATTTATTTTAATACTACTGCCATGTGGTTTGTCCTTCATTTTTCTTTTTAAGGCAATTGGGGTTAAGTGACTTGCCCTGGGTCACACAGCTAGTAAGTGTCAAGTGTTTGGTCTGAGGCTGGATTTGAACTCAGGTGTTCCTGACTTCAGGGCCGGTGCTCTATCCACTGCACTACCTAGCCGCCTCCTGTCCTTCATTTTTAAAGAGGACTAGGACATCAGGGAGATGATGACATTGACTTTGATTTTAGTGAGGGAGAGCTGTGAAAAGTCACCAGCCTCATTTTCTCCTCCAGAGCCATCTGGGTCCAGTGGCCAGATATCAATTAGGATGACTGGAGATGGTCAGAAGTGGAATCTTCTCTTTTATAATAGGACAGATGCCTGATCTTGCTAGGATTCTTTGGATACAGGCTTACCTAGAGTCCTGGGGATGCCATTGCTTGGGAGGTCCCTTCTCCCCTCAAATATTCTAATTCTGTTTATAGAGTTCAGTTGTTCATTGGGCACTAAAGCATTCAAAGGCTAACTTGTCAAGATAATGCTGACTTTACCTTGTTGTTTTCCATTATTCAAGTGGACAGCCCACAGGATGTCTGAAGTAACTCATAGAGATAAAAGGATACCGCTGCTTATATTATTTAATATTTATTGCAGGTTGTTAGTGCCATTCAGTGTAGTGCTATTGCTGGAGGGAATTGAATTATTGAATCAAGCATTCAGTTGATGGAGTGCTGAATATTTCTGCTAAATGTAAATTCAGCAAGTAATCTCATTTAAGATGAAAGAATACCTGGAAGGGGGGCTGGGTGGGTGATGTAGTGAATAGAATGCTGAGCTTAGAAATAGGAAAATCTGAGTTCAAATCCTGCTTCCAACATGTACTAATTAGGTGACCCTGAGTAAGTCCCTTAGCCTCTCTCAGTCTCAGTTTCCTCATCTGTATAATGGGGATAATAACATCTATCTCACAGAGTTACTGTAAAGATCAAATGAGATGCTATATGTAAAGTTATTTGCAAACTTTAAAGTGCTATATAAGTGCTAGTTATTATTATTGTTGCTTTTGTTGCTGTTCTCCAACTTCCTGGCCTCTTCTCCATTATCCTGTTTCCAAATCTCTGGATCCTGGTCTGTCTAGGAAAGGACAGAACTAACTCTACTTTCTCCAGGTTTGATTTCTGGCTCCTACTGCCCCATCTTCACCTCACCTGTAAGGTCAATAGCAATGACCTGAAATTACCTGCCTTGCTCCCCAGTGAATTCTGCTGCCCAAAGAGAGTCCTCTTGGTTTTCCTCCCACTTCTTCCCACTTTGGGCTCAGACTTAGTCACAGGTGATATGCATGGAGATATGTTTGTTATTGGCAGTGATGCACCACAGAAAAGCCACATTTGTACAAATTCACCGTCTGATCTCGGTCTGTGGTTATTTTAAGATGTTGTGTAGATAATGATGAAAGATACATTGCTTAGAGTTTCTGATTGTTATTGTGGGGGATATGCTTATGAATGAATTGCCAGGCCAAAAAAAAAAAACTCCTTAAAAAAGGCTTGTGTGCAATGGGTGATTTTCATTTTGTTTTGCATTTTTTCATGCTTTCTGTGCTTGGTGTGGATATGGCTTCATTTTTAAATCCCTAGAGCTCTTTCTGGCTAATCTACTCATCTGGTTCTCAGGTATTTATCTTTTCATCAGACATGACCTGAATCTCTAACTAGATTGTAAGCACCTTTAGAGTGGAGAGTGTGTCTAATTCCTATCTGCTTTTCCCACAGAACCTAGCTTCGTTTCTCCAATTTGCATATAGAAATGATGATGATGATGATGATGATGATGATGGTGATGATGATTGATGGTGGTCATTGATGATAATGATGAGATGATGGATGATGACAGCTCACATTTACATAGATTTTAAGGACTTTACATACTTCATCTCCCAATGCACAGAATAAACCATTTTTTTATGTTGACAATGACAAATAACAGCATCATCATTTAATTTAATTCAACAAACATATATTAATCTCCTATTATCCCTGCCAGTCTCTGGGAATACAATGACAAGAAGGAATTTTCTTTGTACTGGAACTTATATTCTCCCTATATATATATACATATATATGTATATGCATATACACATATATACATATACATATATATGTATATACATATATACGTATATGTACATATACATATACGTATATATGTATATGTACATATATATATACATAGAGCTCTTTCTGTTCAATTCATGTAAACTAAAAATCATTTATTGATATCCTACTAAGGGCAAGACACTGTGAGGGATTCAAAGATGAAGAATTTATGGGCTCTGCCATGAAAACACTTACAGTCCAATAAAGGGAACTAGGAAATGCATGCAAATAACTATATTACAACGTAGACAGTAAAAATGCTTGTAAGATACAGACCCAGTTCCCTGAAAATTTTTATATTCAAGAAAGTTCTTGCCACAAAAGTCCTTGACATTGAAAAATAGTTCAACATTCCAAAGTGATATATTTTTTTCAATGGAAATGACATTACAGATATGGCATTAACATGTGCTTTGCCGCTGTACCCTAAGGACCATTGGACCTTTCCATCTGACTTGTAACTGAAACCTTCCAGATGTGCTATCTCTGTCCATTAGAAAGTAAGCTCTCAATTTGGAATTATGTCAAAGGGTTATAAAGCTGTGCTTGCCCTTTGACTCAGCAATACCACTACTAGGTGTGTATTCTAAAGAGATCAAAACAAAAGGAAAAGGATGTATGTGGACAAAAATATTTGTAGCAACTCTTTTTGTGGTGACAAAGAATTGGAAATTGAGGGGATGCCCATCAATTGGGGAATGACTGAATAAGTTATGGTATATGATTGTAATGGAATACTATTGTGCTATAACAAATGAAAAGCAGGATGCTTTCAAAAAAACCTGGAAAGATTTACATGAACTGATGCAAAATGAAGTAAGCAGAACCAGGAGAACATTATACATAGTAACAGCAATATTATACTATAATGATCAACTGTGAACCAACTTGGCTATTCTCAGTAATACAATGATGCAAGACAATTCTGATGAAAAATGCTATCCACTTCCAGAAAAAGAACTGATAAAGTCTGAATGAGTCAAATTTATAAGAATACCAGTCATTCCCCAATTGAAAAATGGTAAAGGATATGAATAGGCAGTTTTCAGAGGAAGAAATTAAAGCTATCTATAGTCATATGAAAAAATGCTCTAAATCACTTTTGATTAGAGAAATGTAAATCAAAACAATTCTGAGGTATCACAGCACACCTATCAGGTTGGCTAACATGACAAAACAGGAAAATGATAAATGTTGGAGAAGATGTGGGAAAATTGTAACATTAATGCATTGTTGGTGGAGTTGTGAACTGATCCAGCAATTCTGGAGAGCAATTTGGAACTATGCCCAAAGGGCTATGAAACTGTGCATACCCTTTGACCCAGCAATGCCACTACTAGGTCTGTATCCCAAAGAGATCATAAAAAAGGGAAAAGGATTCACATGTACAGAAATTTTTATAGCAGCTCTTTTTGTGGTGGCCAAGAATTGGAAATTGAGGGGATGCCCATCAATTGGGGAATGACTGAACCAGTTATGATATACGAATGTAATGGAATACTATTGCACTATAAGACATGATGAGCAAGTAGACTTCAGAAAAACCTGGAAAGACCTACATGCACCGATGCTGAGTGAAGTGAAAAGAATCAGGAGAACATTGTACACAGTAACAGTCACATTGTGCGATAACTAACTTTCATAGACTTGCCTCTTCTCAGCAATGCAAGGATCTAAGCCAACCCAAAAAGACTCATGTTGGAAAATGCTATCCACATCCAGAGAAAGAACTATGGAGAATGAATGCAGATTGAAGCATACTATTTGCTCTCTTTTGTTGTTGTTTTGTTTTGTTTCTTCTTCTCGTGGTTCCTCCCATTGGTCCTAATTCTTCTTTACAACATGACTGATGTGAAAATACGTTTAATAGGAATGTATATGTAGAGTGAATGTTGGAAACTAAAAAATAAATTAATTAATTAAATTTTAAAAACTCCAAACAACAACAACAAAAAAAAAATAACCAAGAGAACATTGTACACAGTAACAGCAATATTGTACAATGATTATCAACTGTGAACAACTTGGCTATTCTCAGTGATACATTGATCCAAGACAATTCTGAAGGACTTATGATGAAAAATGCTATCCACTTCCAGAAAAAGAGCTGATAAAACTAAATGTAGATCAAAGCATACCATTTTTCACTTTAGTTTTTTTTGTGTTTTTTTGTTCATGTTTTCTTTCACAGCATGATTAATATGGAAATATGTTTTGCATGATGGCACATGTATAACCTATATCAAATTGCTTGCCTTATCAATGAGGGGAGAGGAGAGAGAGAGAGAATTTGGAAGTCAAAATTTTTAAAAATAAATGTTAAAAATTGCTTCACATATAATTGGAAACATCCATATATACACATACATGTATGTGTATGTGTGTGTATATATATGTGTGATATATCCCCAGCACTTAGCACAGAACTTTACATATATTAAATACTTAATAAATGCTTCATTATTCGATTCATTGTTTCTTAGAGGAAGGGATGGATCACTTCTGGTACAGGGCTGAATTGTGCATACCAGATAGGTTAACAACTGTTTCCAGGATTCCCCTATAATTTCTTTGTTTAGAAAGACACTTTCATACATACTACATATGGCAAACTATCATAGCCTGAGGGACTTAACACACTGGAAAAGATTTCTTGGCAATGAAGGCAAGTCCACATGGTGGCAAACTAACGTGGAACAGAAAGCAAACTTGTACAGGTGGAGATGGACGGCAGCATCCTAGCTTAAGGACAAAATTGGTGTATTCTCTTTTTTGTCCAACTCTTTATCTAAACATTTTTTTCCAAGGCCCAAGCCTCCTAATTGGGTATCAAAGATACTAACTAGTCATTATTCCCTTCTCTAGCTCCATGAATATCTATAGCACAAAGAGAGAATTAATATAATTATTGGGTGAAAGATTTTGCAGACATTAATCTCAGTTAAACCCAGCCCAGGAGTTGTGAAACAGCAGAATGGAGGATGGGAAATCTATATGGGTGTCCTTATAAATGAGGTAGTAGCTCATCTGTCTAGAGTGGTTTAGGTACAGCCTCGTATAAAGGCAGGTGAATAGATTATTTGGCCCATCCAGGTCACTTCTAGCCCTCTAATTCCATTATAAAAAGAATTCATCTGGGGATTAATGTCATTGAGTGTATGTCTCCTCCCTTATATAATTCTCTCCCATGGCCCAAAGAATGACAACATTACTTTCAGCACCTGGGGGTGGGAGAAGGCTTGGCAGCAAAAATTTCTGTCTCTACCTGTCAGCTCCAGTGTTCCACTGATGGGTGAACTAAAAGCTTCAGAAAGAGGGGAAAACATTCCCTGCACAATTGCTAACATTTGGCAAAGTGGTAAGTATACTAGTGTGGGTGGCATCGGTTCTGCTCTTAAGCTCTGATCTGAAGCTTGTACAACAGATGTAGTGGGGGCCCAAGAATGGTGGTGCTCATTTGTGGAGGTGAAAACGGCATGCAGATTCGAGAACCATGACTGGCAGGGGGATCATATTGCCTGAGGCTCATGAACCTGTTGGTGCTGATGAGCGCTTTCTGTTCAACCACATTCTGAACCATTTCCAGGACTAGAAATGATGACAAAACATAGTCATCCCCTGTTTCTTGAGCGGATTAGAGGGCCAAGACCAGACTTTAACTCCACAATGGTGGGTTGTTCTTTTGTTTTGTTTCGTTTTTAGCCATAATTGAGTTGCACTTTAAAGCTGCATTTCAAAATCAAACTGGGTACCCTGTTTTGAAAGCTTAAAATTCATACAAATATACATTTAGAACTGGCAGAGACCTGAGCTATTTTGCTCAATCAGTTCATTTTAGATGGGGAACTGAAGCCCAGAGTTTGCCTGATGTATTACAGGTAGT
Source organism: Vombatus ursinus (assembly GCF_900497805.2). NCBI lineage: Eukaryota > Metazoa > Chordata > Mammalia > Diprotodontia > Vombatidae > Vombatus > Vombatus ursinus. The sequence goes on along the minus strand of NW_020954639.1, from coordinate 8,900,653 downwards.
GATTAGGAGAATTAAAATTTAAAACCAGTGACCTCTTACCCTAAAGCAAGTACACATTCCACTACAAATGTCTTTTTTTTTAAAATTATTTTGTCAGTTGGTAAAATGACACATTCCACGTGCTCTTTCAAACAAAATTCTTTTCTCCACTTTCAATCTGGTAATATCATTGAATCATAGATGACTAGAGTTGGAAGGAACCTCGGATATCATCTAGTCCAGTTCTCCCATTTCGCAGACAAAGGCTCAAGTCCACCCAGTGACTTGGACGAGATCACATAACTAATTAGCGACAGAGACAGGGACCAGAATCCAATATAGTGCATGTAGCCAAGCCAATAGCCCACTATAACTGAATGTAGGTAGTACAGAGATAATATTTTAAAATAGTATAGTTTTGAAATTTACCATGTACCTTTCGAAAAACTTCCTACTTTGTCATGAGAGTGGTTATTTCACTTGTAAATACACCCACCAAACACTCTACTTCCCTCCAATACCAAACTAACATTATCCCCTTTCCTGATAGATAGTCCTGCTTGGCCAAAAGAAAAGTTTCACTTTTTCCTAAAGGATAGCATATTTCAAACTCATTTGAAAAGTTGCTCCATCAAGTGACTTCTATCACCAAGGTCACTTAGTGGGATAAAGCATTTCTATTTTGCAGTAATTAACCCTTCAAGTTCCAAATTCAAATGCCTATTGTATATGAATCTTCATTCCTTTCATGAATTCCTTCATTCTTTCCATCTATCCTTAGGATAGAGCTGAAATAAGGTCAGAATGGAGAGGAGAGAAGAATGTCGCTGACATAGTATTCTTCTCTCTGCAGAAAAGTGTGGTAGACTCAGAAGGGCTTTAGATGATGGATGTGCTATGTCTTCCCCATTAGAATGGAAGCTCCTTGAGGGTCAGGGACCGCCTTGCTTGCTTATATTTGTATACCCAGCGTATACCACATAAATGAGTCCAAACATATTCAAATATTTGTGTAGAGAAAAAATTAGGGAGGTGTGTGTAGATGTTGTCCTTGCACCCCCAGTGCCTCTGGTGATACCTTTGATTGATTGCTATAAAAGGGCTCAGATAAAAAGACTCCTAAATAGCTGATTGCCAAAGTTTCCAGACTTCAGAGATGAATGATGACAGAGCAAATGTAGTCCTCACTTCATTAAACCCAGACTTGTTGTTTAGTAGCTCAGTCAAGTCTGACTCTTTGTGATGCCATAGACTATAGTGAGCCAGTCCCTTCTATCATCCACTATCTCCTGAAGTCTCTCCAAACTCATGTTCTTTGCTTCCATGACATTATCCATCTTCTCCTCTGCCATCCCCTTCTCATTTTGCCTTCAATATTTCCCAACATTAGGGCCTTTTCCAGTGACTCCTGTCTTCTCATTTTGTGGCCAAAGTATCTAAGCTTCAGCTTCAACATTTGATCTTCCAATGAATAGTCTGAATTATTCTTTAAATATTGACTGATTTGATCTCTTTGCTATCTAAGGGACTCTCAAAAGTTTTCTCCAGCATAATAATTCAAATGAGTTGATTCTGCATTGCTCAGCTTTCCTGAGTCCAACTCTCAGAACCATACATTGTCATCAGAAAAACCACAGCTTTGATTATATGGACCTTTGTCAGCAAGGTGATGTCTTTGGTTTTTAGTATGTTGTCCAGATTTGCTATTGTTTTCCTTCCAAGGGGCAAGTATCTTTTAATTTCATGGCTGTAGTTGCCATATGCATTAATCTTTGAGCCCAAGGATATAAAATCTGACATTGCTTCCATTTCTTCTCCTTCTATTTGCCAGGAAATGATGGGACCAGTTATGATGTTAGTTCTTGTTGTTGTTGTTTTGCATTAAACTTTAAGCCAGCTTTAACACCCTCCTCTTTTATCCTCACCAAGAAGCTTCTTAATTCTGCTTCATTTTCTGCCTTCAGAGTGGTATCATCTGCATATCTGAGATTGTTGATATTTCTCTTGGCAACCTTAGTTCCAGCTTTTGAATCACCCAGTCTAGCATTTTGCACAATATATTCTACAAACTAGTTAAATAAATAAGGTGACAACACACAGCCTTGTTGTATTCCTTTTCCAATCTTAAACCAGTCAGTTCTTTCATGTTTAATTCTAACTTGCTTCTTGACTCACATACAAATTCCTTTGGAGACAAGTATGGGATACTCCTTTCTCTTTGAGGACTTGCCATGTTGTGTTGTAATCCACACAGTTAAATGAAGCAGAAGCAAATATTTTCTCTGAAACTCCCTTGCTTTCAACATAATCCAGGGAATGTTGGCAATTTGGTCTCTAGTTCCTCTGCCTCTTTGAACGCCAGACTGCTCTTCTGGTAATTCTCTGTTCACATATTGCTTTACCCTAGTTCACAGAATTTTAAGCATAATCTTGCTGGCATGGGAAATGAGCTCAATAATTTGGTTATTTGAACCTTCTTTGGCATTGCCATTCTTTAGGATTGGGATAAAAACTGATCTTTTCCAATCCAGTGGCCACTGTTGAGTTTTCCAAATTTACTAGTCTATTGAGTACAGCACTTTAACAGCATCATATTTTAGTATTTTAAATAACTCAACTGGAATTCCAACAAGTCCACTAACCTTATTGTTAGCAATGCTTCCTAAGGCCCACTTGTCTTCATTCTCCAAAATGTCTGGTTTTCTGTAAGTAACCATATTTTTGTGATTATCTGTGATATTTCTTGCATAGTTCTTCTTTATATTCTTGACACCTCTTAATCTGTTCTGCTTCTGTTAAGTCTGTACAATTTTTGTCTTTTATCATGCCCATTTTTGCATGAAATGTTCCTTTGATATCTCTAATTTTCTTGAAGAACTCTGTTGTCTTTCCCATTCTGTTGTTTTCTTCTATTTCTTTGTATTTATCATTTAAGAAAACTTTCTAATTTTTCCTTCCTGTTTTCTGGAGTTTTACATTCAGCTGGGTATATATTTACCTTTGTCCTTTACCTTTTGATTTCCTTCCTTCTTTAGCTATTTGTAAAGCCTCATCAGACAGCTATTTTGAGTTCTTGCTCTTCTTTTTCTCCAGTATGTTTTTGTTGCTGCCTCCTTGTACAATATTGTGAACCTCTGTCCATAGTCATTCAGGTGCTCTGTCTACCAGATCTAATCCCTTAAATCTATTCATCACTTCCACTTCATATCCATAAGGGGCATAATTTGGGTCATAACTATCTGGTCTGAGGGTTTTCCATACTTTCTCCAACATAAGTCTGAATTTTGCAATAAGAAGCTCACGATCAGAGCCACAGTCAGCTCCAGCTCTTGTTTGAACTGATGTATAGAGCTTCTCCATCTTTGGCTGCAAACTATATAATCAATCTGATTTCACTATTGACCATCTGGTGATGTCCATGTGTAGAGCTGCCCTTTGGTTTATTGAAAAAGAGTGTTTGCTATGACCAGCAAGTTATCTTGACAAGACTCTATTAGTCTCTGCCCTGCTTCATTTTGTACTGTAAGACCAAACTTGCCTGTTATTTCGATAATCTTTTGATTTCCTACTTTAGCATTCCAATCCCCTATCATGAGTGGGACATCTTTTTTGGTGTTACATTTAGAAGATGTTGTAGGTCTCCATAGAACTGATCAATTTTGGCCTCTTTGACATCAGTGGTTGGAGAATAAACTTACGTTATTGTGATATTTAATGGTTTGCCTTGGATTTGAACAGATATCATTCTATCATTTTTGAGATTATACTCCAGTATTGCTTTTCTTACTCTTTTGTTGACTGTGAGGGCTACTCCATTTCTTTTAAGGATTCTTGCCCATAGTAGTACATGTAGTGATCACCTGAATTAAATTCACCTATTCCTATCCATTTAAGTTCCCTGACACCCAAGATGTTGATATTTAATCTTTCCATTTCCTGTTTGACCACATTCAGCCTACTTCAGTTCCTCAATCTTATATCCCAGGTTCCTGTGCAATATTGATCTTTATAGCATCGTACTTTCCTTTCCTCACCAGACACATCCACAGCTGAGCTTCCTTTTGGCTTTGATCCAATGGCTTCATTAGTACTGGAGCCACTTGTAGTTGTCCTCTGCTCTTCTCCAATAGTGTGCTGGACACATTCTGACCTGAGGAGCTCATATTCTGGTGCCACATCTTTTATCATTTTAATACTGTCCATTTAGTTTTCTTGGCAAAGATACCAAAGTGGTTTGCCATTTCCTTCTCCAGTGGATCTCCTTTTGTCAGAACTCTCCACTATGACCTGCTTATATTGCATAACCTTGCATAGCACAGCTAATAGTCTCATTGGGCTATGAAAGCCTATCTGCCACCAGGAGGGGTAGAGCCAGACAAAGATAGATAAATCACTTCTAGTCAATACATTTGTTAAACACCTATTAAGTTAAAAAACAAAACAAAACAAAACATTCTGCTAAAGACTGGGCATATGAAGATCAAAACAAAATGGATTGTGCCCTCAAAGAGCTTACATTCTACAGCCAGAAAACAATATGCATTTAGTGTATAAATACAAGGTAATTGAGGAGAGAACTTTAACAGCTGGAGAAGATCAGGAAGGGCTTCATAAAGAAAGTGAAGCCTGAGCTGTACTTTGTAGGAACATAAAGATTCAGCGGCTGGAGGGAAGGAAGGAGTGTATTTAAGACATAGGGGTTGGTTTGTGTGAATGTAGGAGATATGTTGACATACTGAATTTAGGAAATAGCTAGTTGGGCTGGAACACAGAATACATGAAAGTAACTAAGATGAAATAAGACTGGAAAGGTAGGCTGGAGCCAGAATGTGCAGGGCTGTAAATGTCAGACTGATGTGCTGTCTTGGAGACAATAGAGAAATGTGGAAGGTTTTTTTTTTTTTTTGAGCAGGGAGGTTGCATGGGCCAGATTCAGCCCAAGGAAGATTATTTGGGTGGCTAGTTGAAAGCTGGATGGGATTGGGGAGAGACTTGAAGCAGGGAGACCAGTTATAAAGCTATTACAATAGACCAGATGAATGGTGATGAGGGCCCAAATTGGAGTAATCGAGGCCTGGACTAGGGTAATAGCTTATGTGAATGCAGAGAAGGGTATAGGTATGAGATACATTGTGGATATAGAAATGACAAGACATGAACATTGTTTGATTGGGGTGAGAAAAAGGAAAGAGTCAGAATTAATATTTGGATTTTGAAATGAAGAAATAGGGTGGAAAAATGATCAAATAACAAAAAAAGAACCAGACCACAAAAAAACTAATATGGTGACAGGGATGATTAAGACACAAACTCAGAAGAAGACAATGAAGTCAAAATAGCTACAAATAAATCCTCAAAGGAAAAAAATTGAATTAGAAATAAGCCCAGCAAAAATTCTCGGAAGAGCTAAAAAAGTGATTTTTAAAATCAAATAAGAGTGCTGTAGGAAAAAAATTAAAGAAGTCAAGGAAGAAAATTATTAAAATACAATTAATAGCTTAGTAAAAGAGGCACAAAAATACTGAAGAAACACCTTAAAAAAAGAATGAGTCAAATGTAAAAAGAGGTACAAAAATTCACTGATGAAAATAACTCCTTAAAAAGCAGAATTTGCCAAACTCACTGAAGAAAATGATTTCTTAAAAATTAGAATTGGAAAAGTGAAAGCTAATGACTCCATGATGCTTCAAATAACAATAAAACAAAGTCAAAAGAATGAAAAGATAGATGAAAATGTTAAATATCTCACTGAAAAAAACAACAGACCTGGAAAATAGATAGAGGAGAGAGAATTTAAGAATTATTAAAATACCTTAAATCTTTGATCAGAAACAGAGCCTAGACATCATGTTTTAAGAAATTATCAAGGAAACTTTCCTGCTATCTTAGATCCAGAGAGTAAAATAGAAATTGAAAGAATCCATCAATCACCTCCTGAAAGAGATTACAAAATAAAAACTCCCAAGGATATTATAGCCAAATTCCAGAGCTCCCTAGTCAAGGAGAAAATACTTCAAGCAGCCAGAAAATACTTTAAACAGCCAGAAAGAAGCAATTCAAATATTATGGTCCAAGACAATTCCAAAGGACTCATGATGAAAAAAATGCTATCTACTTCCAGAGAGAGAAGTAATGGACTCTGGGTGCAAATTAAAGTACACTTTTTCCACTTTCATTATTGTTTTGGTGAGATGAATTATATGGAAATATGCTTTGCATGATTTCACATGTATAATTGATATCATATTGTTTGCCTTCTCAGTGAGTGGGGGAGGGCTAAAAAGGAGGGAGAGAATAAGGAAGTCAAAATTTAAAAAGAAAAAATGTTAAAAATAAAAATAAAAAAGAACCATAGAAATGAAGTAATATTAATAGTAAACATATAGGCACCAAATAGCATAGCTTCTAAATAGTAACAGTATATTATCAGGGAACTCAATTTTTCCATTTCAGAGCTAGATAAATCTAACCATTAAATAAATAAGAAAGAAGTCAAGAAGATGAATAGAATCTTAGAAAAGTTAGATATGACAGAACTATGGAAGAAACTGAATGGGAATAGAAGAGTATACCTTTTTCAAAACTATAATGGAACTTCACAAAATCAATCATGTATTAGGGCATAAAAACCTCTCAACTAAAGGCAGAAAAGCAGAAATATTAAATTCACCCTTTTCAGACCATATTGCAACAAAAATTACATTTAATAAAGGGCTGTGGAAGCATAGATTAAAAATTTATTGGAAACTAAGTAATCTAATCCTAAAGAATGAATAGGTCAAAGAACAAATCATAAAAAACAATAAATAATTTCATGAAAAAGAATGACAAGACAACATCCCAAAATTTGTGGGATTCAGTCAAAGCAGTTCTTTTATATCTGTAAATGCCAATAAAAGAGAGAAAGAACAGATAAATGAATTGGGCATGCAACTAAAAAATCAAAAAAGAACAAATTAAAAATCCCCAATTAAAAACCAAAATGGAAATTTTGAAAATCAAAGATATTAATAAAATTGAAAGTTAAAAAAAACCCATTAACTAATAAACCAAACTAAGAAACACATACACAAAATAAATAAACCATTGATTAATTTGATTTAAAAAAGAAGAAAACCCAATTGCTAGTGTAAAAAATGGAAAGGGTGAGTACAGCACTAAAGATGAAATTGAAGGAAATATTAGAAGTTATTTTGCCCAATTATATGCCAGTAAAACTGACAATTTAAGTGAAATGGATGAATATTTACAAAAATATAAATTGCCAAGATGAACAGAAAAGGAAATAGAATACTTAAATAACTCTAAGAAAAAGAAATTGAAAAAGCCATCAATGAGCTCCCTAAGAAAAGATTCCCAGGATCAGATGGATTTATAAGTGAATTCTACCAAACATTTAAGGAACAATGAATGCCAATACTCTATAAACTATTTGAAAAAAAAATAGGTAGAGAAGAAATCCTACCAAATTTCTTTTATGGCACAAATATGGTTTTGATTCTTAAACCAGGGAGAACAGAAAAAGAGAAAGAAAATTATAGACTAATTTCCTTAATGAACATTGATGCGAAATTTTTAAATAAAATACTAACAAGGAGATTATAGCAATATATCACAAAGATCATACACTATAGCAAGGTGAGATTTATACCAGGAATGCAGGAATGGTTCAATATTAGGAAAACTATCAGCATCATTGACCATATCAATAACAAAATCAACAAAAATCATGATTATCTCAATAGATGCAGAAAAAAACTTTGACAAAATGAAATACTCATTTCTATTAAAAACACTACAAAGCACAAGAATTAATGGAACTTTTCTTAAAATAACATATAGTGTCTATCTAAAACTAAGAGCAAACATGATCTGTAATGGAGATAAACTTGCAACCTTCTCAATAAGATCGGGGTGAAGCAAGAATGCCCTTTATCATAACTATCACTTAATATTTTTAAATTTTATTTATTTGTTTTTAGTTTTCAACATTCACTTTCATAAGGTTTTGAGTTCCGAATTTTCTCCCCTTCTCTCCCCCTATCCAAAGATGGCATAAAATTTGATATAGGCTCTACATATACATTCATATTGAACTTATTTTCACATTAGTCATGTTGTAAAGAAGAATTAGAACCAATGGGAGAAACCACGAAAAAGAAACAAATAAGAAGAGAGAGAGAGAGAGAGAGAGAGAGAGAGAGAGAGAGAGAGATCGCAAATGATATGCTTTGATCTGCATTCAGACTCCATAGTTCTTTTTCTGGATGTGGACAACATTTTCCATCATGAGTCCTTTGGAGTTGTCTTGGATCCTTGCATTGCTTAGAAGAGGTAAAACTATTACTCAATATTGTGCTTGAAATACTAGCTGTAGCAGCAAGATGAGGAAAAAAAATTGAAGAAATAAAAATAAGTGATGAGGAAACAAAACTATCACTCTTTGCAGATGATAAGATGGCATACTTAAAGAACCTTAGAGAATCAACTAAAAAGCTAGTTGAAACAATTAACAACTTCAGCAAAGTTGCAGAATATAAAATAAACCCAAATAAATCATCAGCATTTCAATAGGCTACCAACAAAACCCAGCAGCAAAAGATAGAGAAATTCCATTTAAAATAACTGTAGATGACATGAAATAGGTGGGAGTTTACCTCCCAAGACAAACCCAGGGATTATATGTACACAATTACAAAACACTTTCTACACACATAAAGACAGATCTAAACAGTCAGAAATATTTATTACTCATGGGTAGGCTAAGCCAATATAATAAAAATGAAATGAAAAAATGAAAATCCAACCTAAGTTAATTTACTTATTCAGTTCCATACCAATCAAACTATCAAAGAATTATTTTATATGCCTAGAAAAATAGTAACAAAATTTATCTGGAAGAACAAAAGATCAAGAATATCAATTAAAAAATGGGAAGGAAAGTGACCTTTTGAGAAGGAAGTTATGGTCAGAGAAGGCATCATTATTTTCAAAACCATCATTCCTGATTGTGCTGCTTCAGGGCATCGTGCCCTATGTCTATGTAGCTTAATAATGGTGGGTGTATTTTCTCTTCACAACCTGGGTTTAGAATTTCAGTGAGAGGAAAATTCAGAGACTCTGATGGATCCACAACCTCATCAATGTGTATACTCCTTCCAATGGTGCAAATCACCCCTCATCTGAACCTTGATATCCTGTACAACTTTTGTTCAAGTGCTTCCATAAATTCTCCAGAGAGTATATATCCAGTAGTCTGGAAATGCTTCCTCAGGTTTTCTTAATATTTCAATGCTATTGAAATAACAGCGTAACACTTGAAATGTCAACCATTCCTCATGCTTGCTTCTTGGTGGACCCAGTTTCTCTTCTGGTCATCCGTGTCCTTAATGTTCACCTTTATTTCACTTTTTGTACATGAGTGGTAGTTAATAATATGCTGCCCGATTACAGCCATCACACATCTCTGTAAGGGCCTTTGTACCACTTACCATTTGCTCCCTCTAAGACCATGAATATTCTATGATTCATAGCTTTATAGCATCAATAAAAGAACAGTGGTATTTAAAAAGATAGGCCTTTACCATAGGGGGCAGCTCGGGACAACAATAAGCATGGTGAAGCATGGCCTGCTGTCTTGTTCCTACTCAGTTCTGGGGTTATTTGGTACCTTTACAATACTTGCCCAAGATACTTGTCCTGGGGTGCCCATCTAACTAACTGAATGTCTTGATTCTTTATCTGATAGGCTAACCTCTTTGGAATGGCAGTGGGTTTCATCAAGGCCTTTAAGTATTTCATAGCTGAATGGATTTAGAACAAAGAAACAGAAGAATCAGAAAATGGAATTACTCTTCTTTTGGACTTTGCAGAGGACACCATATGTGACAATGGTAAACACCTCTCATAAGTATACGTCTCCCTCCTTCATAGGATTTAGAGCTGAGAGAGGCTGCTGAACAAGTCCTTATATTTGCAGATGAGAAAATGGAGGCTCAGAATGATGACCTAACTTATCCTAGGTCACTCAGGTAGTTGATAGCTGACTACAAACACAGTGCTTTTTCCGTCGTTTGTACATCCCACTAGTAAATGAAAAGATCATTAAACAAAGTCATCTCTGGCTTTTGTTCTCCAGGCATTTCAGTCATGTCCGACCCTTCACGATCCCATTTGGGGTTTTCTTAGCAAAAATACTGGAGCGGTTTGACATTTCCTTCTCCAGTTCATTTTATAGATGAGGAAACTAAGATAAACAAGGTTAAGTCACTTGTCCAGGGTCAAACAGCTAGTTAGTAAGTGTCTGAGGCCAGATTTGAATTCAAGTCTTTTCTGACTCCGTGCCCTGCGTTTTACCCACTGTGCCACCTAGTGTGTTGCATGGACTTAACATATGTGTAGATATACTTTTATTAAAGAGAACATTTTAAACTCAGTTTTAAAAGTTCTACTGAGTCAATTGCTTTTTCGGCATTCACAAGAGATAGGCACGGCAAGATCTGGTACCCTCTACTCAGTCAACTCCAACTGTGAAAATGAGGTCTGCTACAGAAAATCCTGTTTACAGTCTTCCTGCTCCCTTCTTACGTTTAATCAAGATATAAAAGTACATCAGGGCTGAGGGAGATGCAAAATATTATATTGTTTTCTATTAGCTTTTAAGTAAAAAGAAGTGGTATAACCTTCATCGATAAATTCTTCTGATGTCTAACAGCTTTCACCGTCACTAAACTAGAATAGCGAATAGGGACTGGTCATGGGATTTCATTGGTACAGGGAACTCCCAGGGGAGGGGACTTCTACCAGCATAGGCCAATCCTT
>NW_020954639.1:8788786-8889843 GCF_900497805.2 Vombatus ursinus | reverse complement strand
CCTGAGGCTGGTTGACAGTTCAGTGTTGACGTCGGTGGAAGGAAAGAGCGTGTGTGGTTTCCTATCTTATTTTTCATGTGCTTTCGTAACTGTTTGGGGGACCATTAAAATAAAATGTTTTCTATATGGCCCTGATGGTAACCGTAACTATGAAAAGATTATAGACAAAAAATTATACATTTAAACAACCTTCCCTAGGCTAGGGAGGGAGAGGTGGACAAGTGATAGTTTTAGGGATCTTATTCTTTTAGTAGTTGTTCTTTCTTTAAAAGAGATTTTCTTGTTCCCCCAGAGAAACGTTGCTTATCTGCACACAATTATGCACAGTTGGTTACAAGTGGTCCCATCTAGCCATTCAGACCCTCTTATAACTGCAACCAGCTAAAACCAAATTACCAAAAACCTTTCTCTCTCCTTGAGGCAAGGTTCCACTTAACACTGAAATGGTAAGTTCACTCTGAATGGTGAGATTTTATCTACAGTGTAATTAGAAAACCATGCATGGTTAGGAAACTGTACAGAGCACTTGGTTTGTCAGAATTCATTCAATTGCCAACAACCTTATACAAATTCCTGAGATCAGTTGTGAGGTTTTAGAGATAGAGATAATAAAGTTTTTGTGGCCTTCTATATCTTCATCATAATATGAGGTCTGGTAGCCCGTAGCAGTATACCGGCCATGTATCAGTCCACCAAGTGGTGAAAACTATCAGTCTTAATGAAAGTCCATCCTCTTCCTGCTGGAGAGCATTGAGAGAAACAGGTGTGAGCAGAGGCTTGGGCCACTCATCATATTTTACTTCAACTGGACTAGTCAGAGTATGCACGTGAGTGAACTTTCACACCACCCATCTACTCTTTTGAGAGGGAGTATGGCCACATATTGCCTTGATTTTGATGCATATAAAATTCTTTCTGTAGCTGAGTAGGAAAATAATTAGGAGATGGATATTGGTGGATGTCGTCTTTTTTTTTGTGGATCCTCTCTATTTTTTAGTCTGTATCTTAACACCCCAAAGAACTGAAAGTGTGATATAAATGAAGGCATTTGGGTATCAAATAAGGAAAGGGGCTGTGATTAATTTAGGAATTTCCCAGTGAAGAACTCCCTCTCAGAATGCATGTCAGTACCTTCTTGCAATTTTAGCCTTAGTGATTTTCCTGGAGCACTAAGTGGAGGTGAAGCGATTTGTCCAAGTTCATAAGGCAGCCAAAGATAGGACTAGGAAGCCCAATCTTCTTGACTCTGAGACCAGCTCTTGATAGACTACGCCACAGTAGGGATAGTGATTCTGACTTGGGATTCCATTGGTGTAGACAACTCCCAGATGAAGAAACTCCTTACCCTGATGAAAGTTGGCATATTTTTTGCAACGCATGTTCTTTTTATTTTATTTTATTTTATTTTATTTTTGCAACGTATATTCTTGAGTTACCTAGAACCTCTTCAGTCTGCACTCTAGACTTCCCTCTACCATGCCCCAGATCTTCATCCTTGATAGAGTTAGAATTCATGTATAGGAAATAACTTTTGCCCTTGCTGCCTCTCTCTTTGATTGGATGGCTCTTCCCAGGACCTTCATTTAAGGAAGACACATAGGCCAGACATATCTCCTTCTTCTCCAGGTTGTGCTCTGGACTTCCTCTGCCATACCTCTGTCCTGGGCATCTTTGTCTTCCCTTTCTCCCCTTTTCAGGTTCCTTTTATGTACTGTCTCCCCTCATTAGAATGTAAGCTCCTTGAGGTCAAGGGCAATTTTTCTTTCTACTGTTATTTGTATTCCCAGCACTTAGTAGAGTGCCTGACACTTAGTAAGCACTTAATAAATTCTTATTGACTGAGTGAGAGGTTAAATGATTTGCCCAGGGTCACATAGCCAGTATATATCAGAGGCAAAACTTGAACCCGGGCCTTCCTGACTTCCAGGCCTATTCTTTATCAACCATACCATACTGTCTCCTAATGCTGCAGCATCTCCTAATAGAAATGGAATGAGCTATCTTGGGGTAGGGTTGAGAGAGAACATAATGATTCTTCCATCTTACTAAAGACTTATCAAACATCTTACAGAGGCTAGTTTAATCAGCAAGCATTTAAGTTTGCTGGATTCCAACTCCTTAAAGATGGTCATATTTAGATGGATCTAGAATGGGAAAGGACCATAGAAGTTATCTAATCCAACTCCCCCATTTTCAAGATGAGAAACAAAGGCTAGAATAGATTAAATGACATGCCTAAGGTGGCCAAGATGAGTAAGTGGCAGATTTGAAGTCAGATTTTTCTGGCTCCAAACTTGGCACTCTCTTCCCTGCACCTTGCTGCCTCTTTATTTGAATGAGATTTATGATTTGGATAGTGACTGGACTAGGTGACCTTCCAGGTCTCTGATTTTGAGTTAGGCTTGCTGGTGGGTTTTTTTTTTTCCTACCTTATCCCACCATTGACTCGTATTCCTTTTGCACACAATGAAAATATCCAGCTATTTTTCATGTTAACTTTTCTAGCCAAATATTCCCATCCTATACTTGCACAGTTTTTTGGGGATTCCCAAATTTAGGACATTGTATTTGTCACTGTTAAATGTTACTATGGATTTAATACATGTCAGCTCATTTTTTTTGGACCCTGACTCCATGTAACCAGCTGTTTCATGGCACTGTTGGAGAAGCATTGGATTGGGAATCAAAACAGTTGAGTTCTAATCTAAGCTCTGCAACTAGCAAATTGGGTGGGCTTGTGTAAGTTACTTCATCTCATCTGGAAAACAAGGGGATCCAACTAGATTTTATATGTGGGGCCCCTTGAAACTCTAAATCCCATGATCCTATAATTGTGATGTCCTTTAATGCAAAGGAGAAGGCAATTCAAAGGTTAATAGGGGAAGCTCTGGTTTAATGAGTTAGTTTCAACAGAATCAGTGCTGAAAATCCACCTATGTTGGGCTTGTTATTGTAAGGAGATTTTTTTTATGAAAGTATACTTCTTTCACGATATTTATAGTACCTGACCAGCAAGATGTAGCAAGTGGTGTTAAAAGCGGAAGCGTCGAATGTTCAATTGAACCTAGAAACCATCAACACCAGCTTTTACTTGACTAATTAGATGCTTTTCTGGATATCTAGAATCTGATTCATGCAGAAGAGCCAAAAGAGCTTGAGAAAATAAGCCCTGATATTCCAGGACATGAATTTCCAGCTTTATTAGTTGTGAGATTCTTTTGTTGATAACTCTGCCCTCCTAAAACGCTGTACTGAAATTAAACTGACTCAGTTAGCTTTGATTGGAGGATTTAGCGATATTCCTTGAAACAATTAGAGACATTGTAGGGTGTTGCAAAACCAGGTTTGGGACTCATTGTTCTAGGGAAAGAAAAAAGAGAATCGATTACAACTTTAAAGTAAATAGAAGTTCTGGATGAGATGACAGAGTCCTTATAGGCTCATAAGTAGGATTGAAAGAGACTTTAGAGTCCTACCTCCTCATTTTACAGATGAGAAAACTGAGGTACGGTGGTGAAGTGGCTTGCTCAATGTCACATAGTAAGTGTCTGAAGCATTTTCCAGTTGAATTGGACCTGACATTCTAAGAATCCCTCTCTGTTTTCTGCTGCTGCTGCCAGAGGGGCAGATTCTGAATACAGTGATTAAAAATTCCTCCATGGCTCTCTGTTCCCTTGCCCAAAGCTTTTTGAGTTTTCTCTTAAATCATTCTTATTCGAAGTGATTTTTTTTAAAAGCTGGGGATTTAGATTAACTCTAATTTCTATCTGATAAAAAAGACTGTCCTTTAAAAAAAATCACTGTGTCCTACTGTTATTTACGGAGCAATTTGTGCCATCTAATCATACAAATTAATGCTTTCCTGAATTCAGTCAATTGTTAATAATCATGTTGTCATTTTCTTTTCCTAAGACTTAGCACCAAAACTTTATTCATCCTTCTCAGAAATCTTGCCACCAACCTACTATAAAAACTGTCATTATCTTGCAAAGTCTATCTTGACATCTGTTAAGTAAAGGTTTATTTTACACTTCAAAAGTCAATCTGCACAGCTGACTACACTCCTTCAGAATTTTACAGCTTGCTCCTGTCAAATATTTGGGAAAATAAAATTTGATTTTAGAAAAATATTTGGTTCTTCTAGAAAAGAAAATGCCCTTTAGTTGTCAAAAACTCTTTTGTTTTTTTTCTTTAAAAAAAATTCTTTTTCAATTGGATTTAGAAGTTATAAAAAAAAATTGAAATACAAAGATAACTTACTACATCTTCCATTTCAGACCATGTACTTCTTACTCTCTTTCTCTAACAGGTCATCAAAGCTCTTAATTTGACTATAAAAGCAAACTATTGACCTAGCTTTCAGTTGATACAGTTCTAAAACTTTTTAGGGTGGGAGAGACTACTGCTACTGTCTCTTCAATCCAACAAGCTTCCATACCTGTACCTCCCCCCTACCCCGCCCTGAGCTGCCATCTGGGTAAAAGAGGGACATGGAAGGATTGATGTAGCATTATTAGGATCCTACAGTAACCAACGTCCTCTATTTTATAGTATTTTCACGGATGTTAATATGATAATATCTACATGTCAGGGTTGGTAGAAAGATGGAATGGGGGTTATGAATACACTATGAAGAATATAAAGTAACCAAACCAGGGACAGAGGTAGTTACAAAAGATAAAATAGGTATTTTTGATTACATGAAATTGAAAAGCATCCGTACAAACAAAGTATCTTGGAAATAAGAAAGAAAGCAGTTGTAAAAAAAATCTTTATATAAAAATTTTCAGATAAAGGTTTGGTATCCAAGGTAGGGAAACAACTAACAGATATATATATGTAAATATATATGTTATGTATATGTATATATATATATATTATTTTTACATATATCTGTTAGCTTTCTCTATAAGATATACATATATGCATATATATAATGATTCCCAAATAAATTAATCATCAAAGAAGATGAATGGTTCTCAAAAGAAGAATTGTAAACTAATAATAATTACGTGAGACAATGTTACAAGTTGCTAATAATAAGAGAAATCCAGATCAAAACAATCCTGAAGTTTTTCCTCACTCCCAGAAAATTAGAAAAGATGAGGGTAACTAAGATTGGAGAAACTGTGGAAAGATTAGCACACCAATACATTGGTGGTGGAGGTACAAATTGGTACAACCATTCCAGACAGAAATATGGAATTATGCAAATAAAGTGACTAACATGTTTATACTTTTTGACTAAGAGATTCCACTGCTAGGTGTATACTCCAAGGAGGCCATTGATAAAAAGAAAGACTGCATTGGTACCAACGTATTTATAGCAACACTTTGTGGCAGCAAAGAATTGGAAATGAAATAGATGTCGATCAATTGGGAAATGACAAAGGAAATTGTGGTACATAAATATAATGGAATATCACTATGCTTTAAGAATATGACAGATATGATGAATATAGAGAAATATGAAAAGAGTTACATGATCTGGTGCAGAGCAAACTAAGCACAGTCAAGAAAACAATATACATAATAAATACAACAATATAAATGGAGAGAAACTGGCCACAAAATAACTGAAAATGAATGAAAAATTATAAAGAACAAGTTGGATCCCAAAGAAGAGATATGATAAAACAATTCCATCTACTCTTTTGCAGAGATTGGTGGTCTATGGATATGAATAATTGCATTTATTGTCTGATTTTAAAAAATATATTGTTCAATTTTGCTAATTTTTGTGCTTATTATGTTTTCCTTTTAAAAATTATTTGTCATATGGGATAGATTCTGGGAGGAGAGAGGGGAAGGACATGCGGGGACATATGAAGAGATGTTAATAAAATTTATTTTTTAAAAAAAGTAAAAATTGTTCTTCAAGAATAAAACATTGCCATTGCCCTCTCCCTGATCTTCTCTAGCATCCTGACTGTTCTTGATTATGAGCAAACTCTTTTTTATCTGGATCCTTACTCATTCTACTCTATTCTATCTTAGCTCCAGCTGGCCCCTCCTATTCAGAGACAACCATGGTTCCGTCCAATCAGAGTCAGCTCTAAGCAAATTAAGCAACTGGCTTGACTGAGGAACACTTACAGGAATGTGGAATGAATTCAAGGATGACAGCAACCCGTGGTTTGCCATTGGAATTGGAAAATACATAAAGAATCCTCAGACAAATTCAGATTCATGAGGATGCTGCTACTTTCTTGGTTATTTTTCTTATTCCTATCTCTACTTTGACACTCCTTAGTCATAATCCTTTGTTGTGCTTTAGGGATGGAGATAGTTGAGTTGAAGGGAGGCCATCTTACTTTTACTGATGAATAAATATGTATAAAGAATCTAGTACTCTGAGTGCCATTGATCATAGCTATACTCAGCCCTGGTCAATTTATATGTGAATAATTGTGTTCATAATATTAGAAAATAATAGTAGCTAATATGACATAGTATTTTAAAGTTTTCAAACTTCTTTACATGTGTTATGTCATTTAATCCTCATGACAATCCTATGAAATAGGTGTTTTATCCCTATTTTGCAAATGAGGATACTGGAAATGAGAGTTTAAGTGACTCTTCCAGGGTCACACAGCTAGTAAGTATCTAATGCTGGATTCAAACTCAGATCTCCCTGACTCCAAGGCCAGCAATCTACCCACTGCATCACCTAGCTGCCCCATAATTTGATCAGTTTGGGACCTCACATTTTAAGAAGTCTAACTGGAGAGGGTTCAGAGGAGAATGACTTGAATGGTGAGGGTTCTGGAGACTATACCATATGAAAATGGGTTAAAGGAACTTGAAATGTTTAACCTGGAGAAGAGAAAACTTGGAAAGGAGTTTTGCAAGGGAGAAGAGGTACTAATGGTAATTGTCTTCAAATAGTTGAAAGGGTGTCATGCAGTAGAGAGATTTACTTTTTTTTCTAATTGGCTTAACTTGTCAGAGGTAGAGTTAAGTTCAGTGCATTGAAGCTCAGAGAGGAGAATTTAGATTTGATATAAAGAAAAATTTCTTGACAATTAAAGCTCTCCAGAAGGGCTGCATTTGGAGGTAGTTATTCTCTCATGGCATTCTTCCAGTGAAGGCTAGATGGTCCCTCAACCTCCAACAAGTGGATCTTCATTGAAGATAGAGTAGAAGGAACCCCTGTTCAGATATGGCTCACCTGGATGGTCTCTGAGGCTCCTTCTAAATCAGACTCTGTGGTTCTGTGTATAATACATAGGGTCCTGAAATAGATTTATACCATGAAGGTATACAAAAAAATATAAGACATGGTCTTTGTCCTCATGGAGATTACCATCTAGGTAAAAAGCCTGGGACAGAGGAGGAAATATGAACATATAAACAACCATGTAGATCAAATAACAATACAAGTCAACAGTGTGGGAAGTGTTACAAGACAGGATGACAAAATTTTAGAGCTGGGATGGACCTTAGAGACATCATCTAGTCTAACTCATTATTTTACAGATGAAAAAATTGAGTTCCAAATAGTTTAAAGGACTTTTCCCAAGAAAGTTAATTAAATGAAGCTAGATAGAGGGAGAACGAAGACTAGACCCCAAGTTATTCATTCGATGCTCCTTCCATTACCCCATGCTTTCTAAGTGCTATTCATTCTGAAGAGAGTGAGATTTTAGTTAGAAAGGTTTTGCCTTTACCTGACTGACAGTTGTGGTGAACCAGATACTCAAACTCTTCGTAGAGGGATTATGCTTCTTTAAAAGAAAACAAAAAATCCTTTCCCACACTTTATATTTAGTGATCCAGTGAATGGCAGCCTCCCCTCCCCCTAGGTGCTACAAGTTTTCAAGAAATATTTTTCTCCATCACTAAGGGTTGGGGGACAATCAATCTCTTGAATCAGCTGCCCTATGGCTGTTCTTCTGTCATTTGGTTTGGCTGAACCTTCCGCTCTCCACCCCCCCCCCCAATCAGTGCAATAAAACATAACCATTCCCCCCATTTGGTGTGGCTACATATTTCATGGGTGACCAGAGTTCCATCATTAAGGCACCTTCATTTATTTCCATACCCACCCATTCCTGTCTTAGCCTATTTTGATGACCAGTAGGTGTGCTCCCTCATGTTCCTTTATGCCACTTTCTAGCTCTCCAATGCTGCTCGTCCTAGACAGAGCTTTTAAGGTTAAACAAGAGTTGCTTTGAAGCCTTCATGAGAGCAAACAGTCGAATTTTTCACAATCTGATATTCTATTGCTCATATAACAGTACTAGTGGTCCTTGTCATTTTCCTGCTATATGTTGAAACCCTCAGTTGTGGGCATTAACCAAGACTTACTTTGTGGCAGTAAATGCCTGTGGAATAAGGGAAGGGAGGACTAGTTGAGTTGATGCATGTGCCTACCCATAAGCACTTTTGTAATTGGAACAGAATAGAATAGTAAATAGTGGTACAATCTAGCTCTGCCACTTATCAGATGGCCAAGCCACCCCAATTCACCGAGCCTCAGTTTTTTCAGCTGTAAAATGAGGAGTTCTATATCTGCACTTTCTATCTCAAGGGCTTGTCATGAAGCCGGGGTCCTACGCAAACTGGAAAGTGCTTACAAATGCAAACTCCTCTAATCACGGATGCCCTTCTTGCATACAGTCAAGCAGAGAAGAGTAAGCCTTGGCTCTATGGGCTGTTCCAGCTGTCTGTTGCTCTAGTCAGTAAGGGGCTTTTTCCTTCTCTGCGAAGCGTTTGCCAATCCAGGGTCAGAGCAATTGTTGAGGCAGATGGCTCCTGTTGTTTAACAGAGACTTGAATTAAGTTCATTTTGATGTGATTAAAGCAGTTAAAACAAAAAAAAAGACCTTAAGGTCAAAAAAGAAAAAAAAGACCTTAAGGTACAGTAAAGTCTGTGCCATTGTGCTAATCAGAAAAAAAAAAAAAAGATTGTTACTGAAATAAAATAGCATCAAGGAGAACAAATGCTCTGTCATTTTTAGGCATTTAGAAACAGTCACTCTCCTTCCTTTATTCATGTTAAAATGCACGTGTACGTCAAAAGGGCTGAAAACATAAAAAGAAAGGAGACAGAAAAATAGACCTGCTTGGCCAGAAATCATAGTATTTACTAGCTTTACTCAACTGCTTTAGCTCAGACCTACCCCTGCCCACCCCTACTTGGTACTTATAATAGCGTCTTATCATGGGCAATGAACACGTGTCCTCATGTCCCATTAAGGATCCAATCCCTCCTCTTTCACTTGCTGGTTCAAGACGTTTGACCTCCAAACTTCAATTCTGCCCCCGGGTCTTAAGCACAATATAGAATACGTTGGCTTTGGGTGTGTTCTGAGGGTGTACATTTTAATTGCATTATGCTAGGCAATGGAAATCTCTTCATTTCTTATGCATAAAGCGGATGCTAGACAGGGCACAGACTACCTACAGTGACTTTGAGCCCGGGGCCTGGTCCCTCCTGTAGCCATTTCTACAGCTGCTCCAAGATTGCTTGTCATCTCGTGATATTAATTGCCCTTGAGCTACAACAGACTTCTGAATGCCTGGTTTTCTAGAGCAAGAGGAGAGAGAATGGGTGGATTGTAAAAGGGGGTTATTTTTAATTATGATGGAGGTAGGGATTAAAGATGAAGACAGTATTGTAGTGGTGGTGGTTGTTATTTTTTCATCCAGAAAGAGGGAAGTATAGGTCATGAACAATCATATTTCTGAAAGCTTATTTGGCCATGGAGGAAGGAAAGTAGATTTTTTTTCCTTTTGTTTCTAAAAATATCCAGTTATTTTGCTGTATTTCGCACTTTTTGAAAAGGGCAAAACACACTCAAGAGAGACATTCATTCACTAGGATCTCACATGTCCACTAAACAGAAAATCAGAAGTATTCACATGTTTTAAGCACTCATGGAGAAACATCACTAGGAAATGCCCAGCAGAGATATGAACACCCCCCCCCCCCCCAGATGCTGCTGCCCTCAGAAGTAAAGAGGAGAAAACTCGACCAAACAAGAAAAGTATCAGTTAAAAACCAAAACAGAAGAACTTACAGTTCTTAGAGGTAAGAAACTGAAGGACCACCTCCATTCTGTGAAGCTCATAATTACAAAAAAAAAAAAAAGCAGATTATGATTTTGACCACTTCAGATCAGTTAACCCACTCTCTAGACACCAAGAGAGAAGATTTTTAAAAATAGATGCATCATTTTGCTCATTCTTTCTAGACAAAGAGCCTCTCTGTAGCCATGCTGCCTCAGTTATGTCCCGGCAGCATGCTTCTATATTCTGTTGGGGGAGTGGTTTGCTTTAGAGTAATACAAGAAACCTTGAATCTTGGCACAGTAAGTAACCTTTTCCCTTGGACAAGAATAATCACAACACAAAGCAATCTGGCTTGTGTATTTGTGTAAATTAAATCAGAGTCCTTGGTTGCATCTTCTTTCCTCCTCCCCTCCCCTACAACTGATGGGAAAAGCAACAGGGTTACCTAAATTATTTCTTCGGTTTCCTGGTATTTGTGAAACAACAACAGCAACAATACTTAACACCACCAATAACAATAATAAAATTATTTTATATTTTATGGTGCATTACAGTTTATAAAGCCCTTTTATGTACATGATCTCTATGATATCTTTAAGCTTCTTGTCACCATCATTGAGAACACAGTGTTGCCTCTGAGAAACCACTAATCATTTCTGCTCTGTATCTACCATAAGTACTTTGGAAAGAAGGCTCACATTGAGATGTTTGAAATAGTGCGTTATCCAATTACAGCTAAATTGTTAAGTTCTCCCAAACCATTTTGGACCACAAAAAGCTGTGTGTTCCAAATCTGGGGTTTACCATTTTACCGTCTATAATCCTCAGAGTATACTCTCATCTACATTTCAAGAGGAAAATGTATAGTACTGAAATGGCAGGACTCCCTTCTGGCAAGTGAGTCCTTATCCTTAAGTAAGCAGTGTGATTGCAGAGATTCACAGTCTGATAATGGGTACAACTCAGGGTCTCCACCATGTGGTTTTCTGATGTTGCAGGAAAGCAGCCCCCAAACAGAAGCCCTGGAAAGGGAAGTGAAATTAATATCCTGGGGTTTCCATCAAGAGAGAGGGAACCAAGCAGATCCTTAAGAGCAGATAAGATACCACTTGAGAATATATGTATATATACATACACATACACATATATATGTATATATATAAACATATATATACACACAAACATATATTTTCAATTGTTAAACACTTTTTTTTTCTTCTACTTTCTCCCATCTGCTGTGGGGAAGTAAAGGAAAAAAAAAGAAGAGAAAGGGAAGGAAAGGAAGAAGAAAAAACTTTTTTCATGTAACCGTAATTAAGCAAAACAAATTCCCACATTGGCTGCATCAAAAATACATTTTTCATTCTGCATATTAATTCATCATCTCTCTGTCACAAGTGAGAAGTGTTCTTCTTGAGCACTCTTTCCTCTTCCTATAATTTGTTTATTAGGTGACTATTTTATATCTAGGCCATGAATCCATTTGGAGAATCTTGGTAATAAAGTGTGAAATGCTGGTCTGATTTCTGGCTTACTCTTGACCACTTTCCCCAGCAGTTTCTATTAAATAGGGAATCCTACTCCATTTCCCCCTTATGTTTTAATGTGTTTGGATAGTTTTTTTTAATGTGGATTTTAGGTAGGCCAATATAATTCCTACATTATCCCTCCTTGATCTGTTTTCCAGGTCAGTTGTTTTTTATATAAAATATTTTCCATTTTCTTCTATTTTTTTCAATCATTTGGCTTTGTTTTGGATATTTCTTGTTGTGTCCTAGAGTCATTAGCTTCTAGAAACAACTAGATGGCACAGAAGATAGAATGCTGCTATCAGGGAGTCAGGGAGACCTATGATCAAATCTAACCTCAGACACTAACATGAACCTGAGCAAATCACTCAACCTCTGCCTCAGTTTCCTTATCTGTAAAAATGGGGAAATAGTAGCTCTTACCTCTCAGGGTTGTTGTGAAGATCAAATGAGACAATATTTGTAAAGTACTTTGCAAGCATCAATGTGCCATATAAATGCTAGCTATTAGTTATTTGGTCCATTCTGATTCTTAGGGAGTCTGCTGCTTTGATAAGGTTTTGCATCTCTTGGGTTAAGCTGTTAATTCTCTTTCCAAGTCTCTCCTGCATAGTTCTCATTTCTTTTCTAATTTCTTTCTTCTACTGCTCTCATTTCATTTACAATTTCATTTGAACTATTTTAAAAAAAAATAGTATGATTTCTCCTAGGAATTTTCATTTGTCTCATGAGCATGCTGTGTTTGTCTTGGAGGCTTTGCTTTTGGGGGTTTTGAGTTATTCTTCTCTACTGGGTTTTTGTCTTGGGCTTCCCTGGCATCCTTATAGTTCTTTATTCTTCTTGTTTGCTCGTTTGGGGTGCTACAACCCAGCTCCTCACCTGATGGTCAAGTCTGGTCTCTTCACAACACCCTTGAAGAGGCCTTTTTCTTCACCGCAGGGGCCTTTTGCTACAGGGATTGATTTCTAGGACCAACCTCCTTAAACATAGATAGGGGTTGGGGCGCCCATCTTTGGCCAGGGTCCTTTCCTTCACCGTGAACACTGAGGTTCCCTGCTCCTACTGGATTACACGTAGCTGAGACCTTCTACTGGGGGTGAGGGTAGGTGGACAGAGTCTTTTCTTTACCCATGGCTAAGTAGGAAGCAACTTCTCCTCTAGAGAATAGGAAAAGACTTGAGTTCAAATTCTACCACTAACATATGTCTATGTGACACTGGATAAGTTAATAAGAATCTCAGTGCCCCCAAGTAACTCTCTAAAAGTATGAGTTAGAGAACAGTTGCTAATTTGCATTGGTAGAGGGATTTGCTTTCCTGGAAATCTCTTATACAGATGACTTCACAGTCTGGATTTCCTCCTCCAAATTCTCCCTCTCTCCTCCTCCTCCTCCTGTGTATACATACATACATACATACATACATATATATATGTATAATATGTATACACACACACACACACACACACACACACATATATATGTAAAATATATGTGTCTATCTACCTCATCTTTCCCTGCTCCAATCCATCCTCCATTCAGCCATCAAAATGATTTTCCTAAAGTCCAGGTCCGACCATGTAACCTCTACTTCTCCCCTCTACTTAGTGCCTGGCACATAGTAGGGGCTTAATAAATGCATATTGACTGACTAAACATAGGCACACAAACACACACACAGAGAACATGGAAGAATAGAATCTTCTCTGACTCCAGTTCCTGGCTTTCTTGACTATGCCTCAGTTATACAGCCTCTAACCCATGTCTTTGCTACCAAGCTATGAAGCCTTCACCCATATCAGTGCTCATTTAGCTAATGAGTTAACAATCCAAAACATATCAACAACCACTTGAAATTCCCAGGGTCCTTTGCCACTGAAGGATGCTGAAAGCAAATATTTATGTTCTCCAAATTTTTTCACCTACATACACCTCCTCATTATATGCACATTATGAACTAAACCCAGTTCCTCAGCAAAAACACCTTTTGACAAAACTGGCTTATGTACCTCTGAAACACTGCTATGCAGATGGGAGCACTCAGATGCTAATGAAATACCTTCACCCCCACCCCCACCCCTGTCAGTAGAGAGATGGCGGACTAGGGGTGTAGAATGACGTATTTGTTGCCGGACATGACTCACGTCTTCTTCCCACACTGCGAAGGAACATCTTTTGCATAATTCACTTGGAAGACCATTGTGTGATATGCCATCCCATTGCTATATCCCAAATCCCAGAAATGCCAGAGTGGGGGAGAGGGCACCAACTGGTCAAGACATCTGTAAATGTTGTTGTTATTCAATTGTTTCAATCTTATTTGACTCTGTGTGATGCTATTTGGGTTTTCTTGGCAACGATGCTAGAGTGGTTTGTTATTTCCTTCTCCAGCTCCTTTAGTAGATGAGAAAACTGAGGCAAACAGGGCCCAGGGTCACACAGCAAGTAAGTGTCTAGGCTGGCTTTGAATTCAGGAAAATAAGTCTTTCTGACTCCAGTACCAGCACTTTACTCACTGCACCACCTAGCCGGCCCTGGTAAATGTACCCTGAGTGTATCAGAGCATCTTTGTTGGGATTCTTACATTGTTCCTCACATACAACACTCTATTTGTAGTCACCATGCTTTTGTACTGGCCTTCCCACTTGCCTGGGATGCATTCCCTTCTAAGGTCCACCTCACAGAGTCTTCCTCACCTTTAAAATACAACTCAAGCATCATCTTCTGCATGAAGCCTTTCCTGATTCCCCTCCTACTACCTTCCCTCCCAAACTACCTTATATTTAACAATTTTATTTTTATTTGTATTTATTAATTTCCTATTTATGCTGTGTGTTTTATAGATGTGGTTGTCTCCTCCATTAAAATATAAACTCAGGGGCAGCTAGGTGGCACGGTGGATAGAGCTCTGGCCTTGGAGTCGGGAGGACCTGAGTTCAAATCCAGCTTCAGACACATAACGCTCATTAGCTGTGTGACCCTGGGCAAGTCACTTAACCCTATTACCTCGTCAAAAAAAAAAAAGAAAGAAAAAACATAAGCTTTTTTTGAGTTGAGATAGCTTCATTCTTTGTGTTTGTATCCCAGTATCTGGCACTTAACAGGAATTTAATAAATACTTACTAATTGATTGATACTTCTTTAGGAACTGCTTTACCTATAGATACTTGGCTAGGAACTCTCATTTGGGCAACTTTAGGTAGAAGCCAGTTCCTCTCCCTCTTCCTCCCATCTCAGCTCCCCCAATTCTACACCTACCCCCTTCATCGAACCACTGCTGCAGTCAGATTGACTACTCCCTTTCTCTCTCCAGAAATATATTCTTTGCTGAAACCCACCTATTCCCCTCACCCCAATTCCAACAAAAGAAAGGATAGTAACCCAAACTACTTCATGACCCATGTTGGGTGATACCATTTTATAGCTAGTACATGGAAGCTTTCTTGGGCAAGGAACAGTCAGAGCACCTGTGCCTGTACCTCCTTTCTTCAAGATAAGCTCCACTTAAGTGGGGGATTCAAACAACAGAAGTGTGCCCCGCCACTCAGAGAAGTCAGCACCTCTCCATCAATCCATAGTCTCTGCTACACTTCAGGATGCAGAGAACAAAGCTGTTTCAAAGAAGGAATCAATGCCATGTTAGAGCAGAGCCTCTCAAGACGAGGGAGGAAACAAAAGAATCTCCACTTTACCTTGTTAGTGAAAGGTGAGCATCCATTTTGCCCATGGCAGCCTTCACTTCCTTCTCCTTTTCTCACCCCCTTCAACTTGCCACCTCCCTGTCTCCCCAGCACTTGCTTGATTCTCTGTCACCAACATGACTAAAATTGCTATGCAAAGCTTAATTTATCTTTGCTCTCAATGATGTCTGCAACAAATTCGTTATTTCCAAGAAAATACACACTGGTGTTCTTTATCTGTCTTTCCAACCAGAAAATAATTTCAGGAAGATAAAATTAAAGCCATCTAAATTCATCTCATAGGGCTAGAGGAGACCGTGAAAATACATCATTCTAGGATGTACTTCCAGGACTGTACTAAAGGCAAGCCACAAAGATCATTTTCCTTGCCTGACCTAAAAATCTCCAGAATTCTTGTCTTAGTTATTAGAGAAACAGCATGGTAAAGTGGGATGAACTCTGAACTTAGAATCAGAAGAAATATTGGTTCACAGTCCTACCTCTAACACTTAATTAGCTGGGTAATCTTGTTTTGTTTGTTTGCTTTTTTGTGAGACAATTGAGATTAAGTGACTTGCCCAGAGTCACACAGCTGGTGAATGTTACGTATCTGAGGCTGGATTTGAACTCAGGTCCTCCTGACTCCAGGGCCAGTGCTCTATCCACTGCGCCACTTAGTTGCCCCTAGTTGAGTAATCTTGGGCAAGCCCAAGAAGCCCTATGAGCCTCAGGTTGTTTACCTGTCAAATAGAGATAATATTGTCTAGTTCACATGGTGGTTGTGAAGATGAAATGAGATTATATATTAAGTGCTTTGCAAACCTTAAATTCTGTATAAAAATGCAACAAATCCCCTCACAAAAGCAATGTGAGTATGGAAGTTCTAGACTACACTGGCCCTACAGAACTTCCACCCTAGTCCTGGCTATTGTTAGCTCTGGGCTTTGTAGTTAGCCTCTGGTCTCTGGGGGCCCTCCACATCTGTAGTATGAAGGAAAAAAAGTTGCAGCTTCTGGATTCAGTCTTCACCCTCTGTCTAAATAAAGGTGCCTCTTAGGCCAAGACAGACTTGGGGGTACCAACACATAGTTTTCTCTTCATCTGAAACATCTCTTGAGTTATTATCTAACTTTGGTAGTCTATTTACAATTGGTAAATAGACCCTTCTTGAAGTTTGCATAGCCAACTCTCCATTGTTCATCTACTCCTTGATGCCAAGTAGTACAACCAATCAGCCAGTGGTAGGCTATGATATACTGGCTTTGCAGTGTCCTATTATCTAGGGCCATGTGACCTACCCAATATAAGACTCTGCATTTTCTCCATCTTGAAGATTCCAAAGCACAAATCCATTAGGTGAACTTGACTCTTCCCCCAAAATCAGATGGAGTGAAGTCTAGGGCAACAATCTAGTTGTCTTTATATGGATACAGTAGAAATGCCACTTTTTGACACCCCTGAACTTTCTGCTCAAGCCTCAGAGTGCCCCTGCCATTTGAATAATGTCTGATTAAAATTCTAAGGCCGCAGGTTTCCTTGTAGATGGCAAGATAATAGTTTTGGATTTCTTGGTTTCTTCCAAAGAAGCAGGTCACATTTTTTGGTCTAAATTAACATTTCCTTGAGTCATTTGCCTTCAAAGACTCCCCCTTGATTAGAATGGATCCTGTTAGAGAACCCACATAAAGAGAAACAATTCTACCACCAAATCTTAGCAATCATTAAAGCATTCTGGTTATTGGTCGAATATGTCCATGCATATTTGGTGAAATGGTCTCTCACTTTTGATATGTGACTTTTTTTCTCATTCTCTTCCAAAGGTTAAAAGCTTTTATACACAAGCTCTGAAGTATAGTCTAAACTGGTAGCACTTTTCTTTGGACACACTGATTACAAGTTTCATATTTCTTTATAGATACCTATTGCCCTATTGGGGCACTAGAATACATTTCCCACCAGATCCAGAGTTATCCCTTGACCCGTTTCCAAAAATCATCATGAATGCTTTGTTGGCCATAAAGTGAAATGTCTTGGATGACACCAGATGCTTTTTCATGTCTCACAGAGTATTCCACGATCTAGCTCTAACTTTGGCCATTTTCTCAGTAACAGGATACCTTCTGTGGAATGAAGCTCGGGTCTTGAGGGTCACACTCTTTCTCACTCTGCTTCTCTTCTTGTAGATAGTGACGCTGCTTCACCCTCCTCTAATTGTCCAAATACAACTAAGACAAGGGGGACTGGTTCAACGTTGCAATGTATACTACGTCCATTGGGGTATAATCTCTGATGGAAGTCCTAGACTTTCTGCTGTGCTTTGATGTCATAGTCACCCTTTTCCTCTAATGTCATAGAGTGCTTTCACACTTTCACTGAGTGTCAGCCTAATTTTGGACTCACGTGGCCTGTGTGTGATGGAGCACCTGCATCTACATTACTCTTCCCTGGCCGATAACGTATGCTGAACTCATCGTTGGCCAGCATTGCCTCTTTTCTTTGGCAGGCAGCTTCTAACTTAGCACTTGTCAAGATAAGTCAGTGGGTTGCTATCTATTCATACTTGAAATTGAGTTCCATATACATGGCCTGAGAATTTATCAGTGACAACCCATTTCAAAGCCAAGAATTCCAACTTGTATACCAAATTCCAAGTCTCACGGACTTTAAGCCCTCTGCTGGTAAATACTCTGGGTAGACCTCCCTCTTCTGGTACCAGACTGCTCCCATCCAAGGTGCTCAGCTGTTCAGGCGAGCATCAAGGTAAAACACAAAGGTTTTGCTTGCAATAATCCAACAGTGGTGAGGCAATTGGCCAGGTCTTTAAAAGCCTGTTGGCATTTCTCATTGTCTTAACACTTACTTAGGGAGGTTCGGACTACCAAAGGCCCAAGACAATGAAACTGGAATCCAAGATAATACAGTAAAGCAAGTTGGCTTTACTGGGGGAGATATGCACGGAGTGAAAAGCAATTGGGAAGACTCAGAGAAACAAGTCTTCAGGGGCCCTAGGTGGAATGGAGCATCCCGCTGCAGCCTTGGGTGGAACTGAGGAAGTGGGTACTTGACCCCCAACCAGTAAATTCTGGTGGGTTTTTATAGGGTGCTTATCCAGGGCTACCAGAGCTAGACATTGGGGGAAAGGAATGAGGAGCTTAGACCTGGAGACTGGTACTGATGCATGCGGGTGGAGGGAAGGCTCCTGAGGAATTGGTGGGTAGTTGATACTCAAAACTCCTGCTAGTCTTCCTTTGCCAGGGTGACTCAGCCTCTCTTGTCAGGAGGTTTTGAGTTTCCCCAGGACTTCTTCATTTACCAGGTCAGGGAAGCTACTGCATTCCTTGTACTCATCCAAGCCATTTCCAAATGACACTTAAGAGGGGTGGTGGAAATCAGATTAGCCTTTGCCTTCTGATTCTTAAGAATAGGGCCCATGAATGGGATAAAGCTTAATGATGATGCACAGCTCTTCACAAAATGTTCAATAATAATTACTGATCTTTAGAAGAGTTGGCAGAACAGTATTCCTTTTGAAAGCCCCATCATTATAGGTCCATCCATTCAGAGTCTGTATCCTCCCAAATGCTAAGCCTCTCACAAAGAAAGGGCAAGTACAGCTATAGAGGAACGTCAGAATAGTGGCAAAGTGCTGACATGGAACTAGTAACAAATATCAATTATATTTCCATTTCTCTGCCCTTGGTTTCCTCATCTATAGCATGAGGAGTAATAATATTTGCACTCCCCATCTCAGCACATCATTGTGAGGTTCATGTGAAATCACAGGGGCTTAGGATTTAGAGTGGGAAGAACCAGAGATCACAGTTCAAATATCTCATTTTGGAGATCACTTAATTCAACTACCTCCTTTCGAGGATGAGGAAACGCAGTCCTATCACCTCTGTCACCTCTGCCTCTTGGAATCACTGGCCTCCTTGGTGGTGCAGCTCACACATTGCTTTAGACAGGACATCTGTCCAGACACTCCACACCTCCCTGGTTCTCAGTATTCCTTTCTCAAATTATCAGGTGGCTATGTCTGTTTACATGTTGTGTTCCCCAGTAAATTATAATCTCCTTGAGGGCAGGGATCAAGGCTATGCTGCAGTCAGCTCACACTGGCTAGAGCCCATTGTTAAATTTTCAGCCTGATCATTTATACCTTGGAAAAACGTGAAGGGTGAAAATCAGGACTTGATTTTGTTGATTGTGTAGGCTTAAGAAAGTGATGGCGATAATGTTAGCAATGCCCATTAAACTTAAAAGTGTGTCTTGCAGACCTTTCCCCTTCCCCAAGACAGTTTTTGCCGGAACATTTGCCGGGACATCCCCGGTGAGGACTGTTTTTCTGTTTTGCCCTTCTATCCCCAAGGCCTGCCATAGGCTGCAAGTAGTAGATACCTAATGGATTCCATTGGATTGATTTTGAATGGACTGTGAAATCACTTTCCCTAAATAATCTAGATAGTAAATAATAGAGTCAGAATTCAAATGTAGATCTTCTGACAGCAGGGTGCTTGCTTCAGCAGCGCATCATATACTAAAATTGGAATGATATGGAGATTAGCATGGCCCCTGCACACGGATGACATGCAAATTTGTGATGCATTCCATATTTTAATTAATTGCTCATGGGTACGCCATACCAATATAACAAAAACGATAGTACTACCTAAATTAATTTTCTTTTCCAGTGACATACCAATCAAGCTACTAAAGGATTATTTTCTGGAGCTAGGAAAAAAAATAATAAGTACTTCTTAAGATGGGAAGGAAAAAGGGAGAATGAGTTAATTCAATTTAAATAAAATGAAAAAAATAAATATACTTCTGGCAGAATTTTTTCAACTTTTATCCTCCCCAGAAAACTTCTCCTTACCCCTACTCTCTTCCTCTGTATCCAAAGTAACAGCCAGGCTGGGCAGGTGGGAGAATCACTAGCATCAGCTGGTGAAAAGAACTCAACCAAACCACCTGTTCATTTTCTTCTCTACTGCAAACCCTGAACACCTCATAACTCTTACAGCCCCAGCTACTCGTTGAGAGTATGCTAATTCCCTCCTGCTTCAATTTCACCTTTTCCCCCTTAGCTTGTCCATGACAGAAATGGGGAACGGCTTGTTTCCTCCCACCTGCAACAAGGACTGAGCTGACAGGTTTGCCTTTGTTAATGATTCACAAAGATCAGAAACCCACCTCTGAAGTCAGATTGTTTCAGAGTGTCAACAGGAGGGAGTTAAAACACATTTTGTTCTGCAAAACGCTTTGACTCAGACAAAGGGGAGGAGATGTACTCATGTAACGCATCCTTCTGAAGCAGTGGCTGTTCTGGCCCCTGACTAAGCTTCAGTGTGGGATTAACTTTTATCACAAGTCAGATGGGTTTTTATTTAAAGATCAATTCACTTTGGATATTGTTATCAAGCTAGAACTCTGCCCATTAATGCCAACTGTCACCCTCACCCCACCCTCAAGCACATGCTTTCCCTGGTGGGAAATGACTCATCAAAGGGACTTAGAGAGGTGGGGATGCGGGTCTCAACACACGCCCTGCTAACCTGCCTTCATAAACTGTTTGCAAGAACAGTCTGACCTGTGATACTCCTATATGGCCCACTGCATTGGCCTTCAGAACACAGTCACTGTATTTGAAGGACACTTTCCAAGTGGGTACATCTCCTCCCACTTGTCTGAGTCACAAAGTGCTAGCAGGGAATAGGCAGGCTTTTGTTAGCTGTATTCCACAGTAGACCTAATTGACTGAAAGATGTAGAAATTCTCAATCCTGCTGGGTTTGTTGTATGTCAATTAGACAAAAGTATTCGATTTGGAAGAGTAAAACATTGCCTAAAGAATCCCTTCAGATGAGGTATCTCCAATCCATACATCAGAATTATTCAAGACAGAACAGAGATAAACTTGTTCCACCATCCTCTAAGCATAAATGTCAGAGGCATAAAAAATGGAGATATATGCTTGCAAAAGTTATTTGCTCCTGTTGCAAAGGAGATATAGCATGGAATCCAAATTGAAGAGGGATTTCCCTATGAATTTTGAGGTCCTCCTGATGACCTTCTTTGTGGAAGGCTTCAAACTCTGGATCATTGCTGAGCCTCATGGAAGAGATCTCTATCCCCTTCGTCTCAGGGTGATGCTCTTTAAGCCCAACATTGGGTTCAGTTTTCTTCATCTGTAACATGGGAATATTAACAGCACTTTCTTATAGGATTGTCGTAAGGATCATTTGGCACAATATATGCAAAGCACTTTGAAAAACTCAAAGTGTTTCATAAATGATTAAATATCTCATTTTTATAGCCAAATGCTTTTCCTTACAACAACCTTGAGAGTAAGGTAGCTGTTATTCTCACTTACAAGTGGTTAGTAACTGACATTAATATAGTGCTTTGGAATTTGTAAGGAACTCCGCACACATTGTATGTGGATCCTCATGCCAACCCCTCCTGCAATAGCTGCTACCAGCATCATGATCCCAATTTGACAGACAAGGTTATTGAAGTGTAGAGGGATTAGGTAAGCGGTCACACAATTAGTCAGTGTCCAAGCTGGAATTTGGATCCAATTTTTTCTGACTCCAAAGTTCAGCTCTCCAGCTGCTGAACCAGCTAAGCCTCTGAGAGCTTAAATAGTTTGCCTTGCAGTCATATAGCTAGTACGAAGTCAAGTTGGGGCTGGAACCCAGGTCCTCTGACTCCAAATCTCCCTAGAAAACCTAAACTCCGAAGAATCTCTCCACTAGCATAACTTCCTGTGCAAACCCTTCGAAGAGGGATGAATAGAATGGAAGAGGGAATGGGACATAAAACATACCAAGTCTCTCTAATGACCTGATTTGTGTTTAGGGCTATCTGAATTTTTGTTCCTATATGAGCTAATGATGATTTTCATGGCCCGCTCAGCCTCCAGTTCACTTGCCAAGCAGGCTACTCCTTTGACTATGGATTGGGAAGGAATGTCAGCAGCAGTAGTTTGCTTTGATATTGCTGAGTAATAATAATAATTCCTAAATGGATTTGTGAACTCATTACTTTGTACGTTCTCTACAAAAATGCAAATCACGATACCCCCATGGCTGCCCATTTGGTACAGCTCTCATCCGGGTCCTTCCAAGCGCTTGCTCAGGGGTTCAAGCCGACATTCTGGGGAGGAGTCACAGTTTTGGGGAGGGGGGAATGAAGTCTTCATTGATTTTTTTCTTACATCATGAGTAGAGAGGTAGAACAACTTGAGCTGTCTAGTTGTTGTTTCTTATTCCTGTCCTGTGCACCCTAGGCATCTTCTTTTTCTATCATACCTTTCCCTGATATCCTTTTTTCTAGCTCTCCTCAGTTCCTTATTTGTTATGTGTTGTGTTCTGCACATACTCACCATGTGCTTTCCCATGACTGTCTATGTGATGCTCTCTTTTAATTCTTCAAAGATCTTAGTAATTCATAACTCATAGTGATATGACAACGGTAGAATTTTTGTAGTACAAAAAGATGAGACTTCATTTCTAAGAGGAGTTTGGGGTCATTAAAGAACTTCATGATTTTCAGAAGGCAATTCAGCCCATTACCCTCCTCTTGTTTACTTCTGTGTCCAACTTATTTTTGCCCTTTTATGCTGTTTGTCCTAGAAACAACCTGGAATAGTGCATAGACAGGTTGCCTCAAAAATAGAGAAAATTCATTCAATCCTAATGCTGACAGAGAATGATTGTCTGACCCTGGGCAAGTCAATTAACCTTCTAGTACTCTAGGGAACTTGAAGAATGTAGGTTGCAGAGAAGGTGCAGACCTTTATTGGCACAAGGAGTTTCATCATCTAGGAGTTTCCTGTACTAATGAAATCATAGAGCTGGTCTATATCTTACATATGCATATAAACAAACATATATATATGTAAATACATGAGTATGTACATGTGTGTGTGCACACAACACTCTGATAGATAAGATCCATAGGCCATCTTTCCAATTGCATGTCATAAATAATTGCAATAAACATTTTTCATTTACTTGGTTTTTCCTATATGGATGGTTAGGCCAAGCTCACTTGAATTGCTAGGTAACTTTTTCAATGAGATGCAGTGTGCTAAGGGTTGAGGCAACCAGTGTAATGCCATTCATCAGGTCATCTGGAGGACTTCACTATCCCAAAATTCCTCTTCAGTTTGAACTTTGGGTTAAATTTACCCCATGCCAGTGGCAAATACCTTTAGTGATCGTGTCTCCATGTTTTATGCCTTGCCTGCTCTTTATAGTTAGAGGGTGGTCAAACAAGGTAATCTCTGATGTTATTTTTTTAAATGTATATCACAATAGGAAATACTTTGAAGAGAGTTTTAATGCCGTGTTTTCCTCTAACAACTCAAATGTTTCTTTCACCATCAACACACCATAAGCACAAAAAAATCTTGTATTCTCTATCTCTTTCAGTTTATTGTGTTGTGGTAAAGATGTGGCATACTGTGAAATATTGCCTGAAAAAGCTGGCCTATCGCCTACTAATATGACCAAGGAATTTTAGCTCTGCGTAAATTACTATCAACAATGACCTCCATCCATGTGGAGAGAGTTCCCACAAACATTTTAGATAGATAGGAAAATAGGCATATGTCTTGGTAATTGTTGTCTTAGTTGCCTTCTTGTAACCTTAATAAGCCTTGAAATTCACCCCCATTTTTTTGGTATCTTCTCTTCCTTCAGATACATTGTGGATTGATCCCACAAAATACTACAAATTGTGCCAACTGCAGCACATGTCTCCTTTATCATCTTTCTTCTCTAGGGTGCCATTTCTATTTCATGAACATAGCCACAGTATTCTAGTACAAGGGAAATGCCTCTAACATCCTTGATGGGGAAAAAAGTTGATCATAAAAATCTTTCCAAAAGCTTATCCATTTCCTTTCAGTTTGTTACCTTTTTTTTCTAACTTAATCCACAGGTCCCCTCAAGATGGTAGTTTAGTTGGGTTTCCAATGGAACTTTCTTTAAACTGGTTTTACTCTCCACTGGCTTTTCTCTGTTTTATGAGGCAATATTTCTCATAATCTTCCGTCATCTTTCTCTAAAAGAGTTTGCAGATGAGTTCATATTCTACACTAGTACTGCCTTTTACTGTTATCTCAACTTGGCAAGTAAGTCAAGTATTGCGTTGATTAAGGTTCTTTTTGTCTCCATGGTTTAGGAGTTGATTTATATCATTTAAACTTCTGTATGAAATTGTTTATAGACTGTCTTTGTCATTTCTTCTATTTTGTTGTTGTTCTGTCCTTTCAGTCATGTCTGAAAACCCCATTTGGGTTTTCTTGCAAAGATATTGGAGTGGTTTGCCATTTTCTTCTCCAACTCATTCTTCAATTACCCATTTTTTTTCTTATTAACCACTTGTTTGAGCAGATCAGAAATGAGCTATTTCTATATATTTTTCCCTCATTTTTATTCTTTCTTCTAACATTATACTCATTTTGATCTTTGCTCTATTAAGTCATTGGTCAGATATGCAGGTATTTTATATAAGAATGACTGCCACATCAATAACAAGTAGTTTCCTGTGTGTGAAAATAAAATCAATTTCATTTTTGCAATATTATTAAGTGTTCATCATGTTCACTGCCTATTGATTGTTTTCTTGAAGAGTGTTTTTAAAATATATAGGTGGGAGGCTTCTTTATAGCCGTTAGCACTTCTCATTTCTCCTTCCTGATGCAAGTTTTCTAATTATATTTTTCAATATCCTCAAATATTTCCTCCTTTGCCTTAAATCCATTGAGTATCAAAGTGTACATTGAAAAAAAAGTGGGGAGTCTTATCTAGTTTGGGAATTTCTTTATCTTTTTATCTCCTGCAGCCACTATTGGCACATAAACTGAAATTATTTCCAAGTAGTCTTAAAATAAACACTGAAATATGGTACTTCCCATGAGTACTACCGTATAAAATGATACAGTATTCCATGAAATAATATTTCATGTTACATTTGGAATCATGGCATACCAACTCCATTCATTTGCCTCTTTTAGAAGACTTTTTGAGTCATCCTTCCATTTTACCACAAATCCCTTTTCTTGCTTTGCTTATGGTGAGAATATCAAGCTTGATATAATTTATTTCCTAATAGTATCTTTACTTGTTGGTCACTGCACACTTGGACCTCACGTTTAGAGTATCAACAGTCAAGTAAAATATTTAGATCAACTAAAAATATTGGAACCCCTTTTCTATCACTGCCACTACTAGTACAGCAGCAGAAGGACTCACATAAGATCCAGGGCTATGTTAAATTATTTTTCATTATTTCATGGGTTACTGTGGTCAAATAATTTACCACCAGGTACCAGACTCTGGCAATGAGGTTCTCTGCATTTAACTAAAAAGAAGACTTCTTCTATTGCTGTAATCATACTTGAGGCTTTTTCAACCTGTTATAACCTGTCAGATTATATTCCACTGGAATAAAGGGGAAGGTAGAGGGAAGGAGGAGAAGAGAATAACCATTTATATATCACTTACTACATGCCAGGCACTGTGCTAAGCAGTTTAGAAATATCTTGTTTGATCCTCATGACAACCCTGTAAGGTAGGCATTATTATTATTATTATTATTATTATTATTATTATTCCAATTTTTATAGTTGAGGAAACTGAGGCAAACAAGGTGAAGTGACTTGGCCAAGGTCATATAGCTAGTAAGTGTCTGAGGTTGAACTTGAACGCAGCTCTTCTTGACTCCAGGCTCTCAGTATTTTATCCACTGTATCACCAAGCTGACTAATGTCCAAGAACCCAGGGTCAGCTTTATGCTGAAAAATGGTATCTCAGCAAGATTTCACGGAGCAGCAGCATTACAAATAATAAGTGACATTTATATAGCCCTTTAGGATTTACAAAGCCCTTTGCATACTTCATTTCATTTGATCCTTACAACAGTTCTATGAGGTTGGCAATGTAAATATTCCCATTTTACAGATAAGGAAACTGAAGTTTCGAGAGTTGTCTAGAATTGTCTAGGGTCATTCAGCTTGTAAGTGACTGAGGCAGGATTTGAACTCTGCTCTTCTGGTACCAAATCTAGTATTATTTCCACTGTACTTTGGCTGCCTAAACTGCTTTTGATTCTTTATCACTTGGAGCCAAATGCTTACAAGCATTCCCTTGATAACCAGCACTTCTGTTACCTCTCTCTAAATATATGCTATTTTAGAAAGTTCGTCTTGTTATGATTGATCACTATTTCTGCTTTCCTGAGGTTTGGGTGGGTGGATAGAGAAAACCACAGCTCTCCTAAGGGTGACAGGAAGTTTCCTTGAGGCTGATCTATCTCTTATAATCAGATTCAGAAAGCCAAAATTCTTAAGTGTTCTCAGCTTAAAAGCTTCCTATTCCCCACAAAGACCCACAAAATGGAATGATGATGATTTATCAGGTGTTATTCTGTAAGTGCCTTCTCAGATTTAACAGTTTATAGATTAAGGGGTCTTTAATCCTTGCCAGTGAGGATCATTATTGCAGTGCTAGCAATGGCCTACCTAGCTCATCAAGGAAACAGGAATGGGAAATATGCTTTACATTCACTTCTTGCCCCCTTTTACCCTGGAGGGGAGAGAAGTCACTCTAGACGTTCACCATAATACAAGCCCTCTGGTATACATCTTATTCAAGGGAGGAACAAGAATGTGCATAATGCCATACATTCTCTCCTTCCCTTCAGCTCCTCTTGTCTGATAGAATGGTCTTCCCATAGAATTTAGACCCATACTCGGAACTACCTAGGTTTGGGTCTTTTAACTAATCATCTTCTTTCTGTTTTGTGCCCCCATTTAGAACTTCCCTTTGGAACAATAGAATTTTGCTTTTATCTCTCCACCCCCACCCTTGGGTTTTCTCTTGGGAATGTCAAAATCTGTCTCACGTCTAGGTTCACACACACGTAAAGGGCCTTCAGTTTCTATGCATGCACTCAGGCAACATGACTTCAGATATTAGGATAGGTGTTAAATACCCTGAGAAAAATTGAAAGAAGCCCATATAGTCTTCCAAACTTACTGGACAACCTTAGGATTGGGGAACCTTAGTATTGGAGAGAAAATACTTGGGGTATTTGCAAGTACAAAATATTTTCAAAAGTCAAAATGGCTCACCCCTTTGGTGGGCCTCTACCTCCCTCGGGAACTCATACATTACTCCAGATTTAAAGTTCTACCCTGGGATTGAAGTCTTCCAAAAGGAAAAGGTGTTCCAATGGCTATGAAGTTGACTTTTTTTCCTCTGGACCTGCCAGGCTACAGAACTTACAGTTATGGGTAATAGGTAGAAAATAAAAATCTAGGTTTGTTCTTCTTTGTTGTTGCTCTGTTCCTTCAGCTCAAGATCCAATTTTGTTCACGGTCGCTTCCAATGAGTCTAGGAAGTGTGGTTTAGGAAGTCCTCTATCACCTCACCATTGTTCCCCCACTGCTTTGAGTTTATATTCTTGCAGCTTGATCCAGACATTTTTCACCACTATGACCACCGTCTACTCTCTGCCATCTCTGGTGCCATGTTCCCTAACGGTTTATGTGTAGCCTTCCATTCCGGAGGAGCCTATGTAGCCATGTTCTGTACCCATTTTCCCTTGCCTATCTGCCTCTAGTCCCTGTTTTCCCTCCCCAAGTCTTCTTTTAAAGGGCAAGAGCAAAAGTTGTAGACTACCTGGCTGTGAATCAATTGATCTTTCTCATAATGTTAAAAGGACAGGGGGAGTCCCTGGGACAGATAATATCACGTAATATCAAAGATATAAACTTTTAAGGAAGAATTTACTGTCTCTTTAAGGACACATGAGAAAAAGTCACCAGGGTCTTATCAAGCTCGTCTTGGCACAGCCTGTCTTTAATATCACCTTATATTTGTATAGCTTATTACAACTATTGAACATATCACCCACATACATTATTTAATTTGATTCATTTCTTACAACAGCCCTATGAGACAGTTGATAGGGCAAGTATTGTCATTTAAATAATAAATGTAAGCTATTGTTGTTGTTGGTTTTTTGTTATTTTCACTTTATAGATTAGAAAGACAAAGTTCAGAGATGTTGAGTTTCTTATCCAAAATCTCATAGTTTGTTGATGGAAGAACTAGGACTCAAACACAGTTCATGTAAGTCAGCATTCACCTGTCTTTCTATTATACTACCCTCTTCCTAATCTCCCCACCATCTGTCCATAATGTCTGAAATTCTAGCATTCTGATAATTGAAACATTTTAGTTAAGGAATTATTTCTCTAGAAGGTCCCTTTCAAAATGCAAATAATCTATCCAGTCATTCATCAATAGTTTGATTCAAAAATTTCCCCCATTAGTCAAATCAATTCAATTCCAATACACATCTATCAAATGCCCCATATGTGCAAGACACTATACTAGACACCAGAGATACACAGGACAAAATGAGATTTTATTTACCTTCAAGGAGTTTACCTTCTACTGAGATGCAGCATGTATATGGATAAATAAATACAATGCATGTTCAAAGCATATAGAAAAGGTAGTGGTAGGAAAGGCATTGTATAGAAAGTAGGACCTACCAAAGCTAAGCTGAGCCTTATAGGGAGCTAGAAATTCCTACAGAGGTGAAGAGAAAGAACACTCCAAGCATGGATAGTGGTCTGTCCAAAGGCATAAGATTAGGAAATTAAATATTGTGTATAGGTAACACCAAGCAGTCCAGGTTGGTTGTAACATAGATTATTGCTTCAACCATCTAAAGTAAGTTTCAAAATATACAATAGGGCCAGATTGTGAAGGTCTTCAAATGCCAAATAGAGCAGTTTAAATTTGAGGTTAGAGGCACTGAAACTTCTGGAGAAGAAAGATAACATGGTCATACCAATGTTTTAGGAATATCTTTTTGGTATCTCTGTGATGGATGGACTAAAGAGAGGAAAGACTGGAAACAGAAAGACTAAAGATTTCCCCAATTGATAAATGGTCAAAGGATATGAACAGGCAGTTTTCAGATGAAGAAATCAGAACTATCTACAGGCATATGAAGAAGTGTTCTAAAGCACTTTTGCTTAGAGAAATGCACATTGAAACAACTCTGAGGTACCCACCTATCAGATTACACCCATCAGATTGGCTAATATGACAAAAAGGAAAATGATACATGTTGGAGAGGTTGTGGGAAAATTGGGACACATGCACTATTGATGGAGTTGAGAAATGATCCAACCATTCTGGAGAGCAATTTGGAACTATGCCCAAAGGGCAATCAAACTGTGTATACCCTTTGATCAAGCAATACCACTACTAGATCTGTATCCCAAAGAGATCATAAAAAGGAGAAAAGACCTATATGTGCAAAAATATTTATAGTAGCCCTTTTCATGGTGGCAAAATATTGGAAATTGAGGGGATGCCTATTAATTGGGGAACAGCTGAACAAGCTGTAGTATACGAATGTAATGGAATACTATCGTGCAATAAGAAATGATGAACAGACACATTTCAGAAAAACCTGAAAAGACTAGTACGAGGTGATGCAAAGTGAAATGAACAGAACCAGGAAAACTATGAACAAAGTATTAGCAACACTGTGTGATGATTAACTATGAATGTCTCAGCTCTTTTCAGCAACACAAGGATCCAAGATAAGTTCAAAGGACTCATGAAGGAAAATACTACCTACATCCAGATAAAGAACTGATGGACTCCGAATGCAGCTCAAAGCATATTTCCCCTTTATTCTTTCTCATGGTTTTATTTCCTTTTGATCTGTTTCTTCTTTCACAACTGTGACTAATATGGAAATATGTTTACATGATAGCACATGTATAACCTATATCAAATTGCCTACTATTTTTAGAAAAAGGGAGGGAGAGAAAAATTTGGAACTCAAAATCTTGTAAAAATGAACACTAAAAGTTGTCTTGATATGTAATTGAGAAAAAATAAAATACTATTAAAAAAAGAAAGATTAATTAGGGGGTTGTTACGATAGTCCATGAGAGGAGTAATGAAGATCTGAATATGAGTGGTGGCTTTGAGAATAGAGAAAGGGAGATGAATGTGAGAAATGAGGAGATGGATTCAGCAAGACTTGGCAACTGATTAGTTCATAGGAATATTGCTTCAAGGAGTAATGCTAAATAAGTAAATAATGTAGAATGGAGTCAGCTTGGGAAGTTCTGTAAATAGCAAATAGAGTAGTTTAAATGTGATGTTAAAGGCACTGAAGCATCAGTTATGGAATACCAGTTTGGCTCTGAATCTGTCAGTTATAGATTTAGACCTGGAAGGGATCTTGAAAACGATGTAGTCCAAAACCTTCATTTTAATGAAGAAAAACCTGAGGCAAATAGAAGTTAAGTGACTTGCCCAGGGTCCCAAAACTAGTACAAGTCATAAGTGAGATTTGAACTCAGGCCTTTCTGATTCCAAATTTACACTCTACCCACTTTGTCTTGTAGGTCTCTCTAATCTGGCAGTTGAATGAGTGTAAAGAGTTAAGCTCAATGTACCTGATACTGACATCCTCAGTATACGTAGAGGAGTTAGGAGATGAGTTTAGAGAAAAGTGTAAAGAGTTTCATTGGCAGGGGCAAAGAGGGAGAGTCACCAGGGGTTATGATGTTCAGTGAAGTCAAAACCAAGCAGAGATACTGGTAGAGAGCTACCTGGAAAGTTCTCAGAGTTCTGAGCCTTCTATAAAGGAAGGATTTGGGAGAGTTTACTGCTCCACCCTCCAGTCCTCCAATCAGAGGGCAGAGGCAACTGAGGGAGCTGAGAAGATGTTGAGTGTCACAAACTGAGTCAGTTTGAGTGGTGATGAGATTTCAGGTGATCAGCTTATCTTGGGGCAGGCATGATGTTCAGTGGGGTAGAAACCAAGCAGAGAAACTGATGGAAAATGGAGACTTCTCTGGAAAGTGCTGAAAGAATTTCGGAATTATGCAAATAAAGACTGAACTATCTATGCCTTTGACACAGAGATTCTATACAGTGTTCAGAACCGCTGAAGCTGGAGTACTGAAGACCAGAGTTCAAATCCAGTCTCAAACACTTACTAGTTGTGTGACCCTGGGCAAATTACTTAACTATGCCTAAGTTTCCTGGGGCATTGCTAAAATGAGGATGATAATGGCACCTACATCCTAGAGTTCTTGTGAGAATCAATTAAGATAATAATTATAAAGTACTTAGCATAGTACCTGACATATAGTAAGCACTATAAAAATGTTATCTAGTATTATTATTAGAGCCAGCTAGATCACACAGTGGATAGAGTGCTGGGCCTAGAGTCAGGAGGACCTGAGTTCAAATCTGGCCTCAGACACTTACTAGCTGTGTGTGACCCTGGGCAAATCACTTAACTCAGTTTGCCTCAGTTTCCTCATCTGTAAAATGAACCAGAGAAGGAAATGACAAACCACTCTAGTATCTCTGCCTAGAAAACCCCAAATGAGGTCACAAAGAGTTGGACACAGATGAACATTATTATTATTAATTATTACATGTGAATTTTGCAAACCCTAAAGTGCCATATAAATGTTTGTTGTGTATTGCTTGTCCTAGATCATAGAAATTGGAGTTGGAAGGGACCTTAGTGGTCATATAGTCATTGAACTCCCTCATTTTACAGGAAGGGAAATTGAGGTTCAGAGAATGGGAGCATCTTGCTCAAGGTCACAGAGCTATTAGCCTAGCTAAGTAGTTCTTTCCACCACATCCTGCCTGGGTGTGCATATCTCCTTATACAGTTGAGTTGGCAGATGTGAAGGATACAGTCACTGCTCAGGAACAAGGACTGGGGCAGAGGGTCAAATGGTGGCATTCCCAACGTCCACACCTGCAACTGCTGCACACCTTATGTCATTC
Source organism: Vombatus ursinus (assembly GCF_900497805.2). Classification (NCBI taxonomy): domain Eukaryota; kingdom Metazoa; phylum Chordata; class Mammalia; order Diprotodontia; family Vombatidae; genus Vombatus; species Vombatus ursinus. Next base: position 8,857,752 of record NW_020954639.1, on the reverse strand, counting down.
CAAAGGACACAGAGTAGCAAATGTGGATTCCCAGAAGATCAGATAAAGTTTTCCTGTTAAAAATTCTTCATTTACTCCAAGGTACAGATGAAATACAATTCAAACCAGAAATTAGATCCCAAGAGTGCCTTGCTGCTAAATTGGTTGGATAAGTGGCAAGTGCTGCAAATCAGCCTTAAGTGAAACCAGGATTTGAGAACCATCCTGATTATCTCTCGATGGGAGAAGAGGGAGAGAGTGAGATTGGAAACTGAGTAACCCATCCCTGACCTCCTATTGTCAAGTAATCAAGACCAATCATAGACTCTTGGTTTGAAGAAGGAGGCTTTGTTAAATGTGGTGGGAGCACAATTATATTTTGGTGAACTCAAACCTCTTTTGCACAAAATTTGCCTTTTTCGTCAGGAGAGGAGGAAGGAGTGCAAATTGCAAATTAGGAGGGTCTTAGGAGGGGTGGTTAAAGGATCTAGGAATATTTAGCTTGAAATGAGATGACTTAGGGAGAAAATGAGAGCTACCTTCAAATATTTGAAGGGCTGTCAGGTGGGAGAGAGAGGTTAGAGCTGCTCTGCGTAACTTCATAGCCTGGAATTAGGACAGGCAAGTGGCAGGCTCCAGGAAGCAGATTGTAATTCAACCTAAGGAATCTTTTTTGTTATCATCAGAGCAGTCCCAAAGTGGGAGGGGATGCCCGTAAGTTAGTTCTCCAATGCTGGAATTATTCGAAGAGAGGCTGACCATTTCTCAAGGATGCAGGAAAAGGCATTCTGGGGTGCGATAAGAGTTTGAACTTGGTGATCTCTGAAGTCCCTTCCAAAGCCAAGGTTCTACTCACCTGTGTTTCACAGGTAAATTTCAGATCCCAACCCTTCCATACTCTTATTATCCCCTCTTTTCTCCTTCCATTTTCCTACTCTGTTGGGTGAGAACATGAACCCAAAATGATAGCTTTGGGTTGACTACTCATTCTTTCCAATAATGAGCTCTCACTCCCACCCTTCCATCCTCTGGGAGTTTTACTGGATAGATGCTCATTAGGAAGTAATCGTGACTTCTGGCAGATATGGCATCTTGTCATTGCTTGATCAGTCTTGTTGAGGTTTATGCAAAGGCAGCTTGCTAAGTGAGCAATTGTATTTAAAACTAGAGAAAACTAGCTTGCCACATTGTCCAATGTCTCCCAGGCACCCCCTATCTAAAGAGGAGCATCTAGAAGTTAGCCAACTGGTACATCTCAGAAAAATGGCATTTAGATACAAATCATATTTGTATGGATTGAAAGCCCAAGGAGACCTGAAAAGTCATCTACTCCAAACCCTTTTGTCAATGAGGAAACTGAGGCCCTGACAGGTGAATTATCATGGCCGAGGTCACACAGACAGTAAGTTACTATGCTAGGATGTGAACCCAAGTCCTCTGATTGAAATCTCCCTCCAAGGCCCATCTTCCTCTCTTTTCCTGGAAAAGGAGTGACACTGCTTCTCTATACTATAAGAGTGGAACTGATCAATATATGCAAAGGGCCCTCCCTTCCTGAGCCCATCAGGACTGCTGCAGATCTCCCCTTTGATTTTGGGTTGGGGGAGGGATGGGGAGAGTCTGTGTAGGAAGTGCAGAAGGCAGCCAAAAGAGCACTGGGTCTTGAGTCAGAGGGCCTGAGTTCAAATCGCATCTCAGACATTTGGATGAAACGTTTAACCTCCATGAGCTTCGGTTTCCTTGCCTATAAAATGAAAGGCCTGGAAGAGAGGGCCTCTGAGATATCTTCCACGGCTACATCTGCGATGAAATGGAATGGAAAAGAATTGATTAAGTGCTTACTATGAGAGAAGTACTGAGCTAAGTGCTGGGAATGCAAATAGAAAAGCCAGACAGTCCCTGCTCTCAAAGAGCTCACATTCTAATGGAGGAAGACTACACATGTAGAGTTCAGCTGCAAAGACAGATGGACAACCCAGTGGTTCTGAGAGTTCAGCAGCAGGGCAGACAGCAAGCCGGAGGAGCCTAGAGGGCACAGTTACAGGGCAGATGGCAAGGACCTGGGGGGGGGGGTCCTCCAAAAGGTTTTGATGATATGTGTGAGTGCTTTCCCATCAAGCACTCCATGAACCTTCTTCTTTAGATCTTCCTTGGCCTTTTTTTCAGACAGCTAGGAATGTGAATGGCTACTTCATTAATCCCTTTCTCCATTTTTCTTCCTGGCATTTCTCTGCTGAAGGTGGTGGCCAGAATCTCATCTTTATCATGACAAGGATAAAGGCATAGATGGTATGCTGATTGAATTTGCAAATGATACAAAACTGGGAGGGACAGTTCAAGCACTGGATGACAGAATCATGGTCTGGAACACTAAATTAAACCCAATCAGATGAAATTCAAGAGTTAAATGTAAAGTCCTGCACTTACATGCCAAAAAACAACCTCAGCAGTACAAGATGGGGGAGACACAGATAGACAACAGTTGTTCAAAAATGGTCTGGGAGTCTCAATAGACTGCAAGCTCAATATGAGTGAGCAGTGTGATATGGCAGCTGGAAAAGCCAATGTGATCTTGGGCTGCATTAAGAGGGACATGGCTTCCAGAAATAGGAAGGTAAGAGTGCCACTCAGCCCTCCTTAGACCAATCTGGAGTATCATGTTCTGTCGTAAGCACTGTGGTTTAAGAATGCTGTTGATATGCTAACGTGTGAAGAGGAGATCAGCAACCTTGAGTCCATGATATATAAAGAGTAGTCAAAAGAAGTGGGCATGTTTAGTGTGGAGAACAGTGGACTTGTTGGGGGTTGGGGGGGAAGACCATGATAGCTATCTTTCAAGTATTTCAAAGGCCGGCATGTATAGGAAGAACCAGACCCGAGGGCAGAACCAGAAGCAATGGGCAGAAGTTGAAAAACAGCACATTTAGGCTTGATGTCAGGAAAAACTTCTTAATAATTAGGGTGGTCCAAAAGTGGGATGGGGGTACCTTGAGGAGTGATGGGTTCACCTTTCTTGGAGGTCTTCAAGCAGAGACTGGAAAAATCTCACTAGTTAAGTATGTTCTAGAGGGAATTCCTTTTGTGTATGGGCTGGATAAGATGATCATTGGGATACTTTACAATGAAGGTTGTTCTGGTAAACCTTTAACAGCTAGCTCTCTGAAAAAAAATGTACAGTTGGCACACTTTTAAGTTTAACCTGCATTATTAAGATTTTCTCCATCACTTTCTTAAGTCCAGGCAGTCAACCAAACAACACATCAAGCTGTGATCTGTGGCAGCTGCTGATTTCCGAGGTATAAATGCTCACACTGAAAATTTAACAACTGGCTCCATAGCTGATTTGAACTAGCTCCAACACACCTCAGCTTATAGCTATGAGATTCTGTGATTTTTCTATTCTGTCTTTTTTAACTCTTTTCTCACCCCCAACCTCATTGTGAAGTTTCTGCTATTGAGAACACAATAATAGGAGGGAGGTAGGGGGAAGGGAGGGGAGGTCCTTGTCCCATCAATATGAGTCTTAATAAGATGGTGTGCCTTGATCAGATCTCCCAAATACTAGGGCCTTCACACTGAAAGTAGGAGCCCTGGGTAGGCTCAATGTGGCTACATTAGTGGCAGTCTCAGTTTTGGGGCTTACCCAAAACAAGCCTTGTTTCCTAATTTACCTGCTTATCTTAGGGATCTCTTCTCCTATCCCTTTTCGAAACTACTGGTACCACCAGACCAGATAACATGGGGTTCTCTACATAGAGGACCAACCATAGCATTTCTAACCTTGAAATGCCTGTCATGGACAACTAGCTCTTAACTTCACCAGCTCAGAACTCTACCGTTGGCCTATTGGCTGCTCTCATTCCATTTCCAAGTTTGGACCCTCTTCTGTGTTCCAACCTCTTACTGGGCTGCATGGGTTCATCCATAAGACCCACAAGGTTATTTGGCATGAATACCCTGAGAAGAGATCTTAGAGCTCTTCACTCAGCCATGAATTAAAAATCTCTTTTAGCACCCCCTCCCTGTAGGTCAAAATAGCTCTTAGCTGGCAAATCTTATTAATGGATTCCAACAAGGGTCTCAACACCTATCAAATCTCTAGCATCAACACAGCAGCATCCCATGTCCTAGACAGACACTCAATGGTTGCCTTGACCTCTGCCTGCCTGAGCACAGGGCTTCTCTCCTCCATCAAGGGCACTCTCAAATCAAGGGTGGCCTTTCCCAGTTTCCCACTTATGAAAGATACTCTTGCTTGAGTAGCTGAAAAACTAAATAAAAGTTTTTGGAAGAGAAAACTTTTGGATAAAACCTTGGATAATGAACTGGGATATTAGGATGGGGGCAGCTGACACCGGGAAGAGAGTAGCAGATTCCACGTGGGCCAATTCTATTGATCTATAGTTCTTGCAGTTAACACCTATAAGTAGCTTCTTCATTGACAGCCCACAACCCCCTACTAGTCTGTCCATTGTGATAAAGGGATGGGAGTAGCCAGGTCCTGGTCAGAGAAATACTGGTGAATTAGCTACATTTCCCCGGAAATGGGGAATACACAGATAGGTTTATTCTCAGGTAGATGTGATCACAACCCTCTTCACTGCTTACTTCCCCAATTGTTGTGTGCTAGAACAACTTGAGCTATGAATTTAGAACAACAGAGACGCCTGGGAGACCACAAGCATGTCACCTAAATTTCCTGACCCTCCCTCTTCTCTTCCATACAATCAATTGGTCGAACACAGAAGCAGCAAAACGTTGTCAAAAGAGCATTGGGGCGCAGTGGATAGAGCACCGGCCCTGGAGTTAGGAAGACTTGAGTTCAAATCTGGCCTGAGACACTTACTAGCTGCCACTTAACCCCAAATGCCCCCCCCCCTAAAAAAGAGCATTGGCTTTGGAAACAGGGGACCTGAGTTCAAATCATGACTGCCACTATTTGTGTGGTCTTGGGCAAGTCACTTTAACCTCAGTTTCCTCATCTTTAAACTGGGGCTTTTGGACTTGAAATTTCCTACCAGCTCATGTCCTTCCAGATTCATCTCAAGTCTCACCTTCTGTAAGAGGCTATTTATAATCTCCTCACGGCTTGTGCCTTCTCTCTGAAATTAATTCATTCTCCCTCCTTCTTCCTCTTTCTGATAGTGCCTCCTTCTATTGATTATTTCCAGTAATATCAATTTATGCTATATAAATACTGCTTGTATGTAGTTGCTTAAATATTGACTCCTCCATTAGACTATGAGCACCTGAAGAGCAGAGACTGTCTTTTAGCTTTCTTTGTATCCCCAGCTTTTAACATGGCACCTGGCACATAGTAGGTGCTTAATAAACAATTATTGACCGGCTCTCTCTAAGGTTAACAAGAAGCTCTTAATTGCCAAATTCAATAGCTCCTTCTCAATCCTCATCCTTCTTGACTTCTCTTCAGCCTCTGACGTTGCTGATTGCCCTCTTTTCCTTGATTCTCTCTCTCTAGGTTTCATGACACTTTTATCTCCTGGTTATTATTATTATTATTATTATCTTCTTATCTATCTGGCTAATGCATCTCCTTCACTGGATCTTTGTCAGATTATGCCCATTAACCATGGGTGTCCCACAGGGCCCTACCTCGATCTTTTCTTCTCTCTGTAGAAGATTTCACTTGGTGATCTCTTCAGCTCCCATTGATTCAATTATCATCGCTATGCTGATGATTCTTAAATTTACTTAGGTAGCCCTAACCCATCTCCTCACCTCCAGTCCTGCATCTCTAGCTGTCTATAGGACATCTGGAATAAGATGTCCTCTAGACATCTTAAACTCAACATGTCCAAACTGAACTTCATATCTTTCCCCCCAAATGCTCCCCTCTTCCTAACTTCCTTACAACTGTCAAGGGTGCTATCATGCTCTGTGGAACCTAAGCTCACAATCCAGGTTTCAGCCTTGACTCCTTACTCTCTTTCACTCCTCATATCCAATCACTTTTCAAGGCCTGTCAATGTTACCTTCATAATGTCTCTTACGTATGACCCCTTTTTTCCTCTGACTGCCTTCACTCTGGTACAAGAACTCATTACCTCAAACTTGAGTGAAATAACTTTATGGTTGGTATCCCTGCCAAAAGTTTCTCCCTAATCCAATCCGTCCTCCATTTAGCTGCCAAAGCGACCTTCCTGAATTTTACATCTGATCACGTCATCCTTCCCTCTCGTCCCACTCAATAAATTCTAGTGACTCCTGATCACTTCTAGAAGCAAATATAAAATCCTCTGTTTTGTTTTTGAAGTCCTTCATAACCTGCCTCTCCCCCTCTACTGCTTTATATCTTCTTACACTTTATATTCTTTCTCCGTGTAGTCTGTGATCAAATGACAGTGGCCTCCTTGCTCTTTTTCCCACAAAACACTCCATCTCCTCATCCAGAGCATTTCACTCTCTGTTCCCCATGCCTGCATGCTCTCCTCTTCATCTCTGCCTCTTAGCTTTTCTGGCTTCCTTGCAGTCTCAGCTATAGTCCTACAGTCCTACATTCTTCAAGAGCATGTCTCAGTATTCCTTAATCTTAGTATTTTCCCCCTGAGAGTACCCCCAATTTGTCCTAAACATATCTTGTTTTACACAGTTGGTTGCTTGTTGTGTCCCATATTAGAATGTGAGCTCCTTGAATACGTACTGTCTTTTGCTTTTCTGTGTATCCCCAGCACTTAGTGAAGTGCCTGGTACATAGTAGGTACTTAATAAATGTTTATTGGCTGAGTAACTGAAGCAGCTCTGGATCACTTTCTTGTTGTGCTGGAGGGGCTAGTGCAGCTCAATGAAATTATGAGCTATGCCTTGCAAGGTTACCCAAGACGGACAGATCATAGTGGAGTGTTCTGACAAAATGTGATCCAGTGGAGAAATAAATAGCAAATCACTCCAGTATCTCTGTCAAGAAAAGCCAATGGACAGTATTAAAATGATAAAAGAGATGACATCAGAAGATGAGCCCCTCAGGTCAGAGAATGTCCAGTATGCTTCTGGGGAAGAGCAAAGGACAACTACAAGTAGCTCCAGTACTAATGAAGCCCTTGGATCAAAGCCAAAAGGAAGCTCAGCGCTGAATGTGTCTGGTGAGGAAAGGAAAGTCTGATGCTGTAAAGATCGATATTGCCCAGGAACCTGGGATGTAAGATCTAGGAACCAGGGTAAGTTGAATGTGGTCAAACAGGAGATGGAAAGATTAAACATCAACATCTTGGGTGTCAGCAAACTTAAATGGATGGGAATGGGTGAATTTAATTCAGGTGATCACTACACATACTACTGGGGGCAAGAATTCCTTAGAAGAAATGGAGTAGGCTGGGATTCTTATAATCTAGCCACTGCTTACCCATGTTCAGACTCCTTAAGAGTCTGCCTAATATAACAGTGTTCTAATAAACATTGTCTTTGGCTGAAACAAGGCTTGGGTCGAATTCTTTTGGGCAGGACCTGTGTGTTTTGATTTTGGGGTCCCAGCACCCCTGAACCCCTAAACCTCATCATTTTGGTGGCTCATACAGGGAAACTGCCTAACCCCAAGTTCTTCTCCAGCCGAGATGGGAAGGTATGTAAGCCTCCCCTCCCTCTTTTCTTGCTCTGCAGTTAGGGTTGCTCTCCAAGCACCAAGGCTTGGAGGTGCTTTTCAGGCAGACAGTTACGAGGCTGTCTCTCACTCGGCCTGATGCTCTCAGGCTCTCGGTCCACTGGGTCGGTTCAAGGCCATGGATCTGGGTATACCTTCCGCAGCATAGAGGACAAGGACGGATGCCCTATTCTGAAGTATATGTTCAATTCTATTAATTCCCTCGGCGCTAGGGAATTGGGGAAAACTGCAGTTATTTTTTGGTTCCCTGAGGCTTACTTACTCCCTTCCCTCTACACCTCTGAATCCTCCTTCATGGAGGTTACAGGGAAAGTCAGAACAGCTAAAAATATCTTGGCAGATTCTGGAGGTTTTGTGATTGATCACTAAGGAGTTTTGAAATTCCTGTACAACCTGGTCACTCGCTTCCCTTGAGTCAAGAGGGTATCTGTTAACCCCTCTCATAGGAGAAGAGAGTTTCACCCTTTACCCCTCACCTTTGATTTCACCCTCCCCCACCTGGGAAAGGAAGGGGGGAGGGGCAGCAGCTACAATGTGGGCCCCCCTGGCAATGGCCTAGGGCTCTAGGGCAACCTTTGCCTGGAAGCATCACCCAGGTTCAGCACATCCTGCTCAAGGTAATGAAGCTAGCTTCCAAACTTGGGTAAGCGTGCTTTTTAAAATTTGTAGTTTTAACTCTTAATGATAAGATGTTGATTCTCTGTGTAAAGTAATTTGGAAGTGCATTTAACAAAATTGAAGTCACTTGATTAGTAATGGGTTTGTTTCAAGTTTCAAATTGGTGAACTTTCTGTATCAGTTATGTCAAGCAACTTTTCATAATTTGGTTACTGCTAAAATAATTTAGCTATTGTTGGTTATTGTTTTAATGTGTAAACTAGCCAAAAAGCTTGTTTGGGTTATGCATGGCTTGCTGAGAATTTGCAAGTGTATAGAAATCTCTAATGATTGGCTTTTTACACCAGGACAAATTTAAGCTTGAGATGTAAATCCTGGAAAAGTTTTTCCTAAGCTGAGATTACTATAACTTGCAGTTTGAGGTAAAAGCTCATAGGATTTTATTTTGAGTTGTCTGATGGGTCATAATCCATCAATAATGAATAATCCACCATCTGAGAGAAATGCCACAAGCTACTCAGAGAAGGTGATACTGGTGGAAAGTAAAGGGAATGTTACCCACCTGGCTATTCCTGAATCTGGCTATGAGGTGGATTTGATACTGCATGGTTGGAAAACTGAATTATCTGAATCCAAACAGAGCTAAGGATATTTTACCCTGTTACATCTGGGCTCTGCAGTCTTTTCTGTCTTCCAGACTACAGGCCATTCACCTACAGTTGGTTGCAAACAGCGAGTACCAGACAATGTCCCCACATCGTTCCCTGGATGTAGCCTGTGCTCAGTTCCAGTCAACCTCCTCTTTGGGACCCCCTTGAGGCAGGCACAGCTCTATGCCTCTTACCATCAAGAAGCAGTTTCAGAAGCTGAGACCTTCTCCCCTTACTCCAAAAGAATTTGGGTCCCATTTGTTTGAGAGGGTAATGATTGTGTTGGGATCTGGGACCCAGAAAGGAAAAACCCTGGACTTTCCCACATGGCCAAACTCTGGCATTTGCCTGAGGCTATAATCCCATCAACTGGCCTTTCATTGTGGCTACACCCAGTCTCCCTTCCTTTGTTTTACCTACCTATGTATGGCCCCCAGCCATTTCCCACCCTTAATCCTAGCTAGGCTCCATTCTCCCTTGGCCACAGAGGTCCAGGTGCCAGGAGTTCTGTTCATCCCAGCTTGCTGGCCACTCCTAGGTCCCTCCCACAGTCTTTCTGTATATAAGATCCATCTTGTCTCCATTAAGATGCTGAGATTCTTATAATCTAGCCACTGCTTACCCATGTTCAGACTCCTTAAGAGTCTGCCCAATATGACAGTGTTCTAATAAACCTTGTCTTTGACTGGAAAAAAAAAGAAGAAGAAATGGAGTAGCCCTCATAGTCAATAAAAGAGTAAGAAAAGCAGTACTGGAGTATAATCTCAAAAATGATAGAATAATATCTGTTCAAATCCAAGGCAAACCATTCAATATCACAGTAATGCAAGTGTATGTTTCAACCACTACTGCTGAAGAAGCCAAAGTTGATCAGTTCTATGGACACCTACAACATCTTCTAGAGATAACACCAAAAAAGATGTCCCACTCATGATAGGGAATTGGAATGCTAAAGTAGGAAATCAAAAGATTATTGAAATAACAGGTGAGTTTGGCCTTAGAGTACAAAATGAAGCAGGGCAGAGACTAATAGAGTTTTGTTGAGATAATTTGCTGGTCATAGCAAACACTCTTTTTCAACAACCCAAAGGGCAGCTCTACACATGGACATCACTAGATGGTCAATAGTGAAACCAGATTGAATATATACTTTGTAGCCAAAGATGGAGAAGCTCTATACAGTCAGTTAAAACAAGAGCTGGTGGGACAGCTAGGTGGCATAATGGATAAAGCACTGGCCCTGAAGTTAGGAGGACCTGAGTTCAAATCCAGCCCCAGACCAAAAACACTTGACACTTACTAGCTGTGTGACCCTGGGCAAGTCACTTAACCCCAATTGCACCTCCCAAAAAACAAAACAAAACAAGACTTGGAGCTGACTGTGCCTCTGATCATGAACTTCTTATTGCAAAATTCCAACTCAAGTTGAAGAAGTATGGAAAACCATCAGATCAGATAGGCATGACCCAATAACATCCCTTATGAATATGAAGTGGAAGTGATGAATAGATTTAAGGGATTCGATCTAGTAGATAGAGTACCTGAATGACTATGGACAGGTTCACAATATTGTATAGGAGACAGAAACAAAAAATATTCCAAAGAAAAAGAAAAGCAAGAAAGCAAAGTGGCTGTCTGATGAGACTTTACAAATAGCCAAGGAAAGAATGAAAGTAAGAGGGAAGAGAGAAAGGGAAAGATGTACCCAATTAACTGCAGCATTCCAGAGAATAGCAAGGAGATAAGGTTTTTTTTATGAGCAATTTAAAGAAATAGAAGAAAGCAATAGAATGAAAAAGACTAGAAATATCTTCAAGAAAATGAGAAATATCAAAGAAACTTTTCATGTAAAAATGGGCAGGAAAAAAGACAAAAACGGTAGAGACTTGATAGAAGCAGAAGAGATAAAGAAGAGGCTGCAAGAATAAACAAAAGAACTACACAAGGAAGATCTTAACATCACAGATAACCATGATGGTGTGGTAACTGGATCTAGAGCCAGACTTCCTGGAGAATGAAGTCAGGTGAGCCTTGCTCTGCTTCATTGACTACACACTTTGGCTGTGTGGGTCACAACAAAATGTCTCAGGTCCTCAAAGAGATGGGAGTACCAGCTTATCTTACTTGTGCCCAGTAGAACCTGTATGTGGGCCAAGAAGCAATGGTTAGAGTTAAACATGAAACAGTTGATTGGTTCAAGATTGGAAAAGGAGTACAACAAGGCTGTAGAATGCCACGTTGTTTAACTTATATGCAGAGTACATGAGAAATGCCGGGCTGGACAAATCAAAAGCCAGAATTAAAATTGCTGGGAGAAATATTATCAATCTCAGATATGCAGACCGCACCACTCTGATAGCAGAAAGTGAAGAGGAATTAAGAAGCCTCTTGATGAGGGTGGAAGAGGAGAGTTTAAAAGCTGGCTAGAAGTTTAATGTCAAAAAACTAAGTTCTTGGCAACTGGTCCCATCACTTCCTGGCAAATAGAGGGAGAGGAAATGGAAGCAGTGTCAGATTTTATGTTCTTGGGCTCAAAGATCACTTAGATGGCAACTACAGCCATGAAGTTAAAAGACGCTTGCTCTTTAGAAGGAAAGCTATGGCAAATCTAGACAGCATACTAAAAAGCAGAGACATCACCTTGCCAACAAGGGTCTGTGTAGTCAACTAAACAACAAGTTGAAGTAGCTAGATCATCCAAGAGAATCTCTCCCTTCACTGTACATGAAGCATCCTGTCCTTCATTTCATTTTTCAACCCCACACTCCTCCAATCTCTCTATTCTATTGATATAGAGTTTGTTCCTGAGGCCCCCAAAAGAAGACTGCTTACTAAACACTGAGCCAAATGTAGAAATCAGCTACCTCCATCAATAGTTCACAGTGAAACACAGGGAGCTTTTGATGTGTGGATGGAGTAGCCACTGAAAATGGTTTATCCTGGTCCAACTTTCCCCACTACCCAGCTGGTGCAGGTTCAGGGAATCCAAGCTAATTTTAATAGCAGCCTAATTTTAATAGAATATAATTAGGAAGGTAAGTTTGCTGCCAAAAAAAGCATCATGGCATGCATTTTAAAGCCAACTATAAATGATTAAAAATAAAATTTTCTCTATTTTAGATTAATGGAGAGTCATAGCATGTCTAGTTTGGATAATTGAGAGTTGCAGGTACTAAGTTTCAGGCTTCCAGTTCTGATTATGTCCTAATACCTGTTTACTGCTTTGGGGAAGTACAGGGCTAGGATGAGAGGGAAAGAATGGGAATGGGGAAGAACTAGTAAAATAGCATTGATGACTTTCCCTAGTTCCCAAGTACAAGAGCTCAAGGAAAGGAAACGAAGGGCATTGTCCTTCCTCAACTGGAGCTCTGTCTAGGCCTATTCAAATTTTTGACTTAGTAGGATTAAAATTCATAGGCTTTTTCATTGGGTCAGTTGTTGGATCAAAATAAGAAGTCACCCAGGGAAAGCAGTGATGATTATTCTGCTAAGCAATAATATTTTTAAAAGAAATATAGTTGATGGAAATATGTTTTGCATGACTTCATATGTATGATGAATATTGTAATTCTTGCCCCAACGGGTGGGGGAGGAGTGGGAGGAAGGGCGAGAATTTGGAACCAAAAATGAGTTTTTTAAAAATTAAATTAAATTTAAAATTTTTAAAAAGAAATAGAGTTGAAGGTTATTTGAGGAAGGGCTAAAATCAAGAAAACAGGTTCTTCCAAACAAGTTACAAAGAATATCACAAGACATGTGAGGAACAGAGTTAGGCAAAGTCATTGGAAGGATGACAGACCTTCAGAAGGAAGTCTGTTAAGTGAAGGGATTTTTTTTCTTCTTCTTCTAGAGTTATCCCCACAAATCCTAAGTCCTAATGTAGCAAAATTTAAGAACAGTAGGAAGTGATAAAATAGTAGAAATGAAAAAAGCAAAAACCAAGACATTTATGGTTTCCTGAACATCCTTGCATCTTTTGGAGACAGTGAGATAAAGGAAAAACCAACACTATGCCTAAAGGACTGATCAACTGACTTCACCAAACCTTTGGTTGTACTTTGTGGTATGTATAAGACACTCTGGTAGATACTGGGGGTGTGATGACAAAAAATTAGTAAAATGAGATTTGGCACATTCCCAAATCACTTCAAATGGCATCACCCACTTAAGAGATACTTGAGACCTATTTGGGATACTTGAAAGAAAGGTCTGGCATGTTTGGACACTCTGTATTGGCCTACCACATGATTGAAATCAGCCTTTTCCACTGGCATCATAGCCATAACACTCTGCATCTTTAAAAACTACCTGACAAAAGCTTTATCACTCTCTTTTTAGCTTTCATGTCTAGGGATGGGAGACTCATTTGCTGACAGCAGATGACAACGTGCAGTTTCTTAGTCCATGTGGTCCCAAGAAACAGACTTAGGGTATTGGTGTTGTTTTCATTTGTCCTTTATAGTTCTAGGAGCAGGGTCTCAAGTCTTCAACTTGAGAATTCAAGCCACAGAGATCTTGCAATTCAGGATTCCAGGATGCTGTAGTCAGCCTGAGAAGCCAGTGTTCCAGGATGACAGCCCAGGAGGACTTTGGACTTGAAGTCAGTGGGACTAGTGCTGTGAACCTTATGCTTCCTCCCTTTCCCAGACTGATATGATGCTGGGGAGGGGGTTCCCAATTTTTTTCTTGGGAAATGCTTGTAGGTTTGCTCCTGTTAAAACTTTGAAGCAAATATTCCTTAGAATAACAGGGTTTGGTATATGTCCAGACTACTTAAAATGGCTTTATCCACATAGGAGACACTTGGGACCTTCTCATGGAGACAGGAGAATGGCACATGTTTGGATGGGGCGCCAGATGTAGCAGATTTTGCTCTGGCCCCATTGTCTGAGGGCCAGGTCTGTTGAATTTTACCACTTCCCTCCCCAGGGTCATCTAGCACCCTAAGGGGGTTAAGAATGTCTTCATCGTAATTGGCTAGAATCCTCACCAATTGTGTTCTCCCAATCTTAGGGGCCTAGTGAATAGCACCCTAGTTCCATTTAACCACTTAACATCAAATTCACTTTTACAAATACAAAGGGGCTTTATGTATACCCAGACAACTGAACAACTGCATCATCCACGCAGTTCAGATTATTTTAAGTGGTCTGAGCACATGCCAAACATTGTTATACAAGTGCAGCACTTGTCAACAGACAACTCATATTCTCTAGGAGGCAAGGGACATAACATGGACCCAAAGAAGTAAATGTCAGATGCTTTGAGCAGGGAGAGAGCACTAACCACTGAGCATAAGCAAAGGGTTCATGGAGGAGATGGCATCTGAATTGGGCCTTGAAGAAAGAAAAGGGTCCTGAGATCCAGGCAGAGAGGAAGGAGGATATTCCAGGCATGAGGAATGGCATATGTGAATGTAGGCTTTGACATATTGAGTTTAGAGAACAGCTAGTAGTCTAGTCTGGCCAGAACATAGAGTACATGAAGGGAACTTTGATGAAATAAGGCTGGAAATGTAGGTTGGAGACAGATTGTGAAGGGCCTTAAATGCCAGCCTGATGAATTACCCTAGAGACAAAAGGAAAATGCTGAAGATTTTTGAGCAAACGAGTCAAATGGGCCAGCTTTTGCCAAAGGAAGATTATTCTGGCTTCTGTATCAAATATGAATTGGAGATGGGGAGAGAATAGAAGTATGGAGAACAGTTAGGAGACTCTTGTAATAATCTAGGCAAAAGATGATGAGGGGCTGAGGTAGGGCAGTGGCTGGGTTATTGGAAAAAATTAGACAGATAAGATATTCTGGAAGAAGAATCAAAAAGACTTGGCCATTGATTGGATATGGAAGATGAACAAGAAGGGAGACTCAAAGATAATGTCAAGATTATGAAATTGGGTGACTGGTTCCATGTGACAACTAATTATATCTTAGAATTTAAGAGTTCTTACATTCTAGACTTGCATTTCAAGTATCGGAGCATAGTTATAATCAATTTTGGCACAAATACAACATATTTAATATGAATTTTTTTCTTTCCATCTCTTCCCTTCCAAAACATGAAGAAACAGGTGGATTGATGAATTGACGGAGTTGTATTCTGGCATGATTAATTAGTCTAGGCAAAAAGGAATCTAGGAATGTTGTATATTGAGAAAAATCTCAGAATCACAGCTGCTCAGAATTAGGAGGGACCTCAAAGGCCATCTATTTTTACCATTATCCAAATGGGAATCCCTTCTTCAACTCACTTCAGTGAGTGGTCATCCAGCTTCCACTTAAAGACTTCCAGGGACAGGAGCTTCCTGAGGAAGCCCATTTGACTTGTGGGTGGCCCTGGAAGGCATCAGGAAATTTTTGCTTATATTGATACCAAATCTACCTCTCCATAACTTCATCTGTTTCTCCTAGTTTTTCCTTCTAAGGCCAAGAAGAACAAAGTTAATCTTTCTTCCATGAGGCAGCCCTCCAAATACTTGGTATTATGTATCTCCTAAGTCTTCTCCAGAATAAAGATACTCATGTTCATTCAACCAATCCTCATAGAACATAGTTTTAAATCTTGTCATTTTGGTCACCTTTTTTTTTTTTTTTTTTGCATGTGCTCCAGCTTGTTGACATCCTTCTGAAAATATGGCGCACAAAACTGAATACAATTCTCCAGGTATGGTCTAGCCAAATCACTGTATGGCAGGACTTCAGCATTCTGGATTTTGTATTTTGCTTTCAAATAACTTTTTAGTGGTATCTTTTGTTTTTTATTACCTATATTTGTCAGTAAGTCCTTCCCCTTTCCTTTCCTGGAGGGCCATCCAAAAGATTAAAAAAGAGAAGAAAAAAAAAACAATCCAGCAAAACTAAGTAATGCATCAAAAAAAATTTGACATTATATGCAGGGTTCTATACCCATAGTTCTCCATCCCTACAACAGAAAACAGGAGGTTATTTTCTCATATGTCCTCTTAAGGGCCAAGCTCGGTCATTATAATTCACAGCATTCAGTTTCAATTGTTTTGTTGCTGTTCTTTCCATTTATATTGTTGTGGTCATCTCGTATGTTGTTTTCCTGGTTTTGCTTACTTCATCTTGCACCAGTTCATATATCTTCTTAAACTTCTCTTCACTCATCACTTTCATTAGTTCTTACAGCACAGTAATGTTCCATTATATTCATGTGCCACACTATGCTAAGCCATTTCCCTATCAGTGGGAACCTACCTTATTTTACTGGCCTATGAACTTTGAACTATGAAAAGACATTGTGCATCTCTTAATATAATCTAAGATCTCATTCAGGTTAACTGATCTAAATCCGTACCTCTAGGCAGAACCATATGGAGCCCGACAACACGCTATGTGGTCAAGTATTGCCGCAAATAATTTTGAAGGTTAGAGACTGGACATTGGGTCAGTCTGAGAGTCTCCAAGTATTGTCTCTGGATCCCTCTACTCCCGCAAAATACAGACGGGGTGTCAGGAAAGTGGTGGTAATGACCATGGCCACACATATCCTCAAGGATGATTCCTGCCTCAGTCAGGTCCTTCTCCCCATCGTCAGGGTACGAGACTGAAAGAAGATTGAATATAATGGAAATTGTACTTGGAATGAGAAAACCTGGGTTTGAATTCCAGATCTTTGTTAGCCATGTGAATTTCAGTTTACTCACTCAGTTTATTCAGTTTTGTGAGACTTACTTTCCACATCTAAAAAATGTAGTTAATTACAACTTACACTCCTCACCTCACAAGGTGACTTTAAATATCTAATGAGATGATGAGCATAAAGTGCTTTGTAAAGATATTTATGTATGGAAGCCATTGCTATTATCTGTGAAGAGGCATTGGACCTGTGATTTCATTGATATTGATAATCATCTCCTGGATGAAGAAATTCTCTCTGTCAATGTAGGTCAGTCTGAGAGAATTGCCTGTGAATAGTATGTCCCTTATAAATTGTTACATGTCTAATAAAGCAGTTTGTCTTATGAGCCTATTGCAGGGCAATATGATGGAGGGGGAAAGAGTTGAGTCCTTTGGTGGAAGCAGAGATTTGGGTTAACTATCACCCTGGCATTCTCATTAAATTTGGACATAGCTAGGGGTTAGATAAACTCATAGTCAGAAAGACTTGGGTTTAAATCTTGCCTCTTATCCTATCTGTATGACCAAAAGCAAATCACTTAACCTCTCTTATTTCCTTATCTATAAAATAGAACCTCAGTTTCCACATTTGTAAAATGAAACTAATTTATAAAATCAATATATGATATTATATTATATATAATAAGATATCATAATATACAATAATATATAAATAGCTTATAATATACATTTATAATATGTAAATATAAATAGCTTATAACATATAAGCTATTTATAAAATGATACTGGTAATACATGCCTTACAGAGTTGTTGTGAGGATCAAATGTAATGATGCATGAAAAGGACTATATAAATAAATAGTCATTTCCTAATCAGTGGACCCTACCTTATTTACTGGTCTTTTGAACTACGAAAAGTTCTTAAATATAGTCTAAGGTACCACTCGGATCAGCTGATCCAGATGCCTGCCTCTAGGCAGAACCATATGTAACCTAGCTACTATTATTCCTTAAAGCTCATGGGAGCTTTTGGCATTTCCAATTTTCTACAAATCCTGTTCTGAAGTGGTAGGTAGTGTTCTTGAAGGTTCATAAAAATATTATCAAAAATGTTCACAAGCAAATCCAAGGGTTTCGATGAAACTTGAGCTGATGGCACATCATCACAGGAGCCCTCGAAATGAACACTTGCAAAGAGAAATGGCTCCATTTCAGGGGTTGGGAGGTAGTTCCTGACCAAGATCTATAAAAAGTGAACTGAGTGGTTTTGAGGTGTTTCAGACTAGAAAGCAGCATATAAAGATAAGTCATTACTTCCAGGAACAGCATTAGCCTGAACGGTATCACTCAGCACATCTGAGGCTGTAGCAGTGCCCAGCTTCCCAGAACTTCAACCTTCAGGGAGAAGGAAGTCGCAGCAAGCCTGGGAGAGCCTGGAGAACAAAGCCAGCCTGAAAGATTTGTAATTAGATTCAAAGGGTTCTCCTGTGATCTGGGCTTCACAGTCAGGATGTCTTTTTCTTCCATTTTCTTGCTGAGGCTTGGACTATATGGTGGCTGGTGTCTCTAAGACCTATCTAGTCGATTTTTCTTTAATAACAGAAATGTTATTGTTAGGAGACACAAAAGTCCTTCTTAAAACAATTAAAAAAACAAACAACAATCAGAGCTCTTTGGTGTCAACATAGGCAGAAATACTTCCCTAAAACTCTCATGAGAAAGGGAAGGAGGGAGGGAGGAGAGAGAGAGAGAGAGAGAGAGAGAGAGAGAGAGAGAGAGAGAGAGAGAAATTGAAAACTGAAGGAGGTAAGGAAGCTGGGCTCTGATTTTCCTTTGTGCTCAGCACTTTTAATACTCAAGACTTCCTGAGAGGAAAGATAGCTCAAACCTCCTATGCAGACAAATCAGAAAACAGCCAATTTTTTATATTGCTCAGATTTCCTCAGGGGGAACTACCACCGTGTGACCTTTCTGCTTTCCACCAGAAACCTAGTGACTCTCTATGTCGCTATTTTAATAAATAAATGCTACCAAGGATGCACAAACTCTCTCTGATGGCATTCCCGATTCTGAAGACCTCATCTCCTCTGAGAGAGCAGGTGGGCAGAGTTCCCCTCAGCCCTCGGGAACCTCAGGTGCCTTCCCCCACCCCGAGTTTAATATTTTACTCTTTCATCTCCTGTGCTTCTGTGAGTCCTCTTATGTGCAGGTGTGAGGAGATATGAGACGAAGTGGCTTTCTTACAGTCTAGCTCATTAGTTCAAAGGAGCAGTTTTCTCTACACAAGAACCCCTCTCTGTGGCCCTTTGTTATTAAATAATGAAGCAAAAACATAATGAAGCTATCTTATCACAGTTCATGTGCTGAAGAGGACATTCAGATTAAACATTAGAACACATGCAGGCACAAACGCATAAACCACTCAGCTTTCATTGTCTTCTCCCATCTGGCCTTACAGTGTCATGTGAAAATTCTGAGGAAGTCGGAATTATGTGTATATGTGTGTGCATGTGTGTGAGTGTACACATGTGTGTGCTTCTGTTGTGTTTGGCTCTATTGTTATCCCACAAGGAATTATACCCAGGAGACTGACCAGCAATGGAGTTGTAAAATTGGCCTCAAGATGATGCAAAGGAAAAGACTGTGTCAAACCTGCTATTTCCTGAAAAAAACAAACAGTGACTGCTTTATGAGTTGGTTGGTCTTCCCCAAAGCCAGCCAGACAGTGCTGCTCTCATGCAAAAAAAAAAAAAAAAAATCTTTCAGCATGGAAAATCATTCCCCAGCGTCACCTTTTAAGGAGATGTCTATAGTCTGACCCCAGTAGTGGAGAAAGATCCGGTAATCCATATTTCTACTTCATTCCTCCTTCCTCACATTCAGCATCCAACTTTTATTTGGTGAGCTTCAGACAGAGGTCAGAAAAATGACTGGCTGTAGAAATAAAGCTTCTTGAGAAAACCATTTGACCATATAAATCTAGAAACCAAGAGAGGTCTTTGTTGAGATATTAACTGAGGAGCTGCTGGGGGTGGGGTGTGAGAAAAAAATAACAGAAGGAATTCTGGGAGTTATCCCTTTCCTTTCATTAAGAAATGAATCCCTCAAAGGCAAGGGTTCCAAAGCGACTATTCCAGAACTGAACTTTAAGTTGACAGTGGTGTGTAAATAGCTCTCGGGAGCCTGGGGTCATTGACCAAACTGACGTTCATAGAGTCAAGACATTCCATAACCAGCAATGCCCTCTGAAATATTGATATGCATACTTGCTTCCCTTTTCAAATTCACAATTTGGTGACCACCCTGGTCACATTGGAGCTTTAAGCCTCTTAAACTTAGAGATTTCAGGGTCAAATAAGATAAATGAACCATAACACTAACAGGTAGCTTTCCCCCTCTTCTCCTACCTCCTAGCCACATTCACAAAGCCATTTTTATGCAAAGAGAAGAAGAGATCACATACATACATTTCTGGACATTAGCCCTGCCTTACTCAATAAGCAAAGAGAATTCTCAATAAAATGGCTAAGGTCACCTTGCAACTGAGTGTGGGAATACGAGAATTATGACTATAGTCTTCCGCTCTTTCCCGTCTTGAGCTGCCAGAAGAAATAAAGCAACCTTGGTTGTTGGCAGGAGATTTCACAGGGCAGGAGCCTCTCCTCCAGTGAATGCAAGGGCAATCGTGTCTCCTGCTCCATTTACCGCTTTCTCTAACATACCCAGGGCTTGTCTCTTTCTTCCTTCATTAGCTTCTGAAGAACTAACTAGTAAGCTTTCTACCTCTGCCTTTAACTTTCCATATTTATCTTCAGGGTTATTTCTCTGGTTCCTCTGCCTCTTTTTGATGTTATTATTTTATCTACTACTAACTGCCCTGCTCTGACCTTGCAAAGGCTCGGTAATAGTAGCTTACATGTATATAACAATGCTTTAAGGTTTGTAAGTACTTTTTTTCTTTCCATAAAGCACTTCATCATTCCTCAGCTGCCATTTTCCTCTGGCCCCGTAGCCTCCTTCTCCAGTGAGGAAGCTAGTACAAACCATTTTATTTCCATTTTACACACAAAGAAGCTGAGGCTCAGGGGGTCATACAACTGCTAAGTTTTGGAGCAGGGACTCAGATCCAGGTCTTTTGACTCTCTACCCATTTTTTTTTTCAGCTGTAGCTCACTGTCTGCGAATGAAGCTGGCTTACCCAAATTCTCCTTGCTAAGAATAACATACCTAGAGATTCTAAACCAGTGATACTGTTTGTTGTTTTAACAATCGCTAAACAATGATTCTATGCTTCAGTTAAATGCTCAAATTTCATTCATTCAACAAATATTGAAGGTGGGGAAAGTGAGGATAGGTAATAGTTTTCTAAGGTAGAAGGCCAGAGAGATCAAGCTCAGGTATTCAAGAGAGAACCATAGAAAGGAATGGCTGGAGTCCAAGTATTTGTAGCCTCATAGCTCTCCCTTTTCTGCCTCTTTTCCTTTCTTTGTCTTTAGCACCATGGCATTGTATAT
Source organism: Vombatus ursinus (assembly GCF_900497805.2). Taxonomy (NCBI): domain Eukaryota; kingdom Metazoa; phylum Chordata; class Mammalia; order Diprotodontia; family Vombatidae; genus Vombatus; species Vombatus ursinus. The sequence goes on along the minus strand of NW_020954639.1, from coordinate 8,836,777 downwards.
CTAGAACTGGAAGGCAACTTAGAGACCATCTAGTCTAACCCCTTCATCTTACAGATGAAGAAACTGAGTCCCAGGGAGATTAAGTGACTTGTCCAGAATGGCACAACTAGTATGACAGAGGTGGGATTTGAACTCGGTGCTCCAACACCAGAGTCTAAGTTCTTCCTCCTGTATCACAATGGTGCATAAGGACCCCTCTTATCCTGATATTTTTCTTTCCTATTCCCTGTCCTCTGAGCAACAGGCCATCTAACTGGGCCAAAAAAAATGGATGATCTAATCCTAAATTAATAAGCTATCTGAGCATCCTCACCCAGAAGAAGTCTCTCCAAAGAGTACAATTTTTAAAGTCAAAACAATCAAGCACCTATTGCTTTATGGTATATTCAGACTGAAAGGATGTGACAGCAACCCTGTAGCCTTTGCAGTCCAAAGGAGTTATCAGTGTAGAAAGAAATGGTCCTAAAGCTGTTTTCTCAAAGGCTGTTTCCAGGTTGGCAAAGTTTTCCTATGTTGTCTATATTTAGCTGTCTGTGGAAGGAGGAAGCACTTTAGGGAGGTGGAAAGTAGGATTAAAAATAGGGACTTGAGCCAATGTGTGAACTAAACACAGGAGTGATCCGCACTAATTTGCTGAATCCCTAGTGAAACCCAAATACTGCTGCACTACAAATGACTTAGAGGGGTTACTCATGTTTTTTAACCTAGTGAAATGGAATGGTAATGGGAGCTCATTGGGAATCCATTGCAGGTCTGAAGGGTACTTTGCTCATACTTCAGTAGCCTTGAGGTGGTAGATTACAGTGCTTTTGTGTGTGGCTACTAATTTTAGCGTCATTCAGCATAAATGTAAATATGATTCTTATATAATTATGTTAGACTGGTATTGCATGCTTGTGGGCAAATAGGCACTATGGCTATTGGGGATATTGGGGAACAAGGGATCAGTAGTAAAGCAAAATGCTCATCAATATGAGAGGGTAGCCACATGCTGCATTGATGAGGATACTGAAGGGATTCTACACTATGCTTTGCAAATCTGGGGGGAAACACAAAATATTGGGCAAAGAATACAAGCAAGAAGCTGGTACAGATGGTAGAGTTGCTGTCATCTGTGAGGCAGGTGATGCAGGGCTGCTAGGTAGAGCAGTGAATAGAGTACTAGGCCTAGAGCAGGAAGGTTCATCTTCCTGAGTTCAAATCTAGCCTCAGACATTTGCTAGCTGTGTGACCCTGGGCAAGTCACTTAACCCTGTTTGCATAGTTCCTCATCTGGGTGGAGCCAAGATGGCGGAATGAAAGCAGTGACTTGCTTGAGCTCTCCCCCAAACCCCTCCAAATACCTGTAAAAAATGGTTCTAAACAAATTCTAAAGCAGAAGAACCCACAAAAAGACAGAGTGAAACAAATTTCCAGCCTAAGACAACCTGAATAGTTGATCAGAAAGGTATATTGTGCTGGGCTGGGAGAGGAACACAGTTTGGTGTGTGTGTGCAGGCAAGGCAGGCCTTAGCGAACCTGGAGCAGGCCTCAAAGGGCTGAATCGCGGGCAGCTGTGGCAGTTTCCAGACTTCTCAATCCACAAATGCCAAAGACAACTTAGAAGGTCAGTGGGAAAAGTCTGTGACTGCAGTTAGAGAGAAGATAGGTCTCAGCTGCAAGTCCTGAGCTTGGGCCCCGGGGTGGTGGCTGCCTCCTGAGCTTCCGGCCCACAGACTGAGGGAGAATCGAGTGGCTGATCAGAGGGGGATTGCAGGGATCTCTTTGCCAGCACTGAGGCAGGAATCTCTTGCTTTGCCCGTGCTTGGATCTGGGTCACAGTTCTGAGGGGCAGTCCTGGGGCGAGGAGGAACGCTGGTGTGGCGGACCTTGTTGTGGTGGTGGAGAGGAAACACCCTTATCATACCACCTTGGAAGAACTGAAAATTTACAGGTCCCTAGAAGTATCTCTGAAAACAGCTGTACAAACCCCCGAAGCTTGGGACAATACATTCTCCACATTGGAAGCAGACTCCTACCTTAACAAAGAGTTTAAAACTTAAGTAATTGGCCGGGATCATGAGTAAGCAGCGCAAAAAGAGTCAGGCATAGTTCCTCATCTGTAAAATGAGCTGAAGAAGGAGATGGCAAACTGCTCCATTATCTCTGTCAAGAAAACCCCAAATGGGGTCACAAAAAGGCAGACACTACTGAAAAACAACTGAATTCAATTCTACTGTAAGCATTCAGGGAGGGATTAAAACAAAATGCCATGACTTCACATGGTAATAGAGAAAAGCAAATAATTTATACAAAAATAGAAATGAAAGGCAAATAGAAAGGAATAAATATAGTTCTGAAGAGAAAAGGAAGTTCTGGTGTTGATATAAATACTACATTGAGGTGAAGTAACTACCCTGGACATTGACCACTTGACATCCTTGCCCCTAATTCTATCTTGTTGGATATCCTAGCCCAAGTTAGGTGTGATGGTAAAGCAATGGGATGGGCTTCTGTGTGGTTTGTGGAATTAGCCTTGTTTTTTTTAGGCCAGTTATATATTTGGACCTTAAGAGATCCTTGAGTGACCTTGGGATTAGGCAATATGGTCCAGCACACTTGATTTACAGTCAGTGGGCCTGAGCCTAAATATGTGTTCTGCTGGGTATTGCTCATCTGACCTTTTGGGGAAGTCACCTTTCTGGCTTTCATTTTCCTCCACAGTTGTATGGAAGTCTATGTCTATGGCCCCTTCTAACAATAGAATCTATAAGCTAAATCCATTTATCTCTGTGAGCCTCAGAGATTTTTGACAGAGACACACCTGATAAAGATATACCTAAAATGAGACCACTGGATTAGACAATCTCTGAGATTGTGCCTGATCCTGGAAACCTCTCTAGTTTAAAATGTGCTGACTAAGGTCCCCTTCTCCTTTCCCAGGGTCTTGCATTCATAAACGCAAACATATATTTTTTCAACCTACTCCAAGTTAGACTTGGTGCATCTGGAGGAAAGGCCTTTTTCATTTTAATCAGTTTGCTGCCCTTGAGACGTAACTATGAACAAAGAAGCGCATTTCAAGTGGATGAAGTCCATTTGGCCAGTCCTGTGTACTGAGAGGACACTTCTTCCATTGAGGGCAGCTTTGCATTTGAGGACTATCATTTCCAAAGCTCTCTCCCAGGGTAGCAAACAAAGGATGCTGTTGATGGCTGCACCATTATCCCAGCTTTTGTTCTCAGCCACTTAGGATAATAGGGAAGTCACTGCTAGAAAGAAGCTTTCTACATGTATTCAAACTAGGGCTACTTGGGGGAAAATTCTCACTGTCCTGAGATTATTCTTCTTTCCATTGATTAAAAATCAACAAAATAGGTGCCTTTCCAGGAGGAGTAACTGCTCTTGTTTAAAGATGCAGAAAGAAAAAAAAAAGAATCAAAGTTGATGTCATACATTCATTCAACAAACATTATTTTCCTAATGTGTACAGAGCAGTAGTAGGGACTGGGAGAGATGCTAAGCTTAATTTAGCCATTGTATGTGGCTTATGCTCTATTTACTGAGCTTACAAACCCACAAGTTGGGAAATGTAGAAATTATGGCCAGTAGAATATTTCCTTTTATGGAATATAAGCTTTCTAATCATCATCATCCCACTTTAAGTTTTGCAAAGCACTTCACTGATATCATTTTTGATCCCAATGCTATTTTGGTTTTGGTCTTTGTATTGCTAACACTTGACACATTTGTTGTCCAACATTTGTTGTAATTGGGTCCAACTCTTTAGACTTTGTCCATGGGATTTCCTGGAGAAGATATTGGAATGGTTTGCCATTTCCTTCCCCAGTATGTTCCCATTTTACAGATGAGGAACTGAGGCAACCCTCAGAGAAGTTAAGTGACTTGCCCAGTTAATAGCCACAGCTATTAAGTGTCTAAGGCCAGTTTTTAAATTCAGATCTTCCTGGTTCCAGGCCCAATGCTCTATCCACGGTACCACCTGACACGTATTCATCACTTCATAAATTCTTGTTGAACTGTATTAGTAGTAGTCAGAAAGATAGTCTGGTATGATAGACTGGGAATCAGGGAAAAGCTGATCAAATGATCAAATTCTGCTTTTGGTACTAGTGTAGCTATTAGGCAAGTCACTTAACATCTCTAAGACTCAGTTTCCTCAACTGTAAACTGGGAATAATAATAGTACCTGTACTACCTACCTCACAGGGTGACTATGCCACTCAAATAACACGATGTATATATAGTTCTTTGCAAAGCTCTACATGAATGTGAGTTTTTGTTAGGCATTCAAAGCAGAGAAGAGTCCATTTGGAAGAATACTTGCAAATAGTCACATAAACATATACCTGTTGAGCAGGGCACTGTGTATGGTGTCCTCTGGTAATCATGTATATCAGGAAGGCAGCAGGAAGCAGTGGTTTTCTCCTTAGCCCTGTACCAGTCCAATGCTGGGCTCACTCTCTTCACAGCTATATTAACTCAGCAATTTAATGGATGAACGCAAATCTCACAGACACACAGGTAGAATGTGTTAGGTTCACAGTGGTATACCTGAGAGATATCCAGCTGAGTGGCCCTTTTCTAATATTTTCTATTTTATCCAGCCCCAAATCCGACTTGGTTTCAGTGCAAAGCCATCTCATAATGACATTCTAGAGAACACCCTCAGTATTAAACCAGAGGGGGACAGGGGGAGAAAAGTCCTCATCTATAAAGTCACCTGCAGAACCTAGAATGAGGATTGGAGATTACTAATTGGTTTGTTTAAGTGTACCTTTAGAATGTACAGGATGGATGAGTCAATACTTTGGAAAGAGCCATAATTTCTGCATTTCCCAACTGAGTGCTCAAAATTGCAAGCCTACCTACACATTAGCACTGAGCTCTCAGAATTCAGTTCACCTCGGTCATTTGTTGTGTGCATAATTTTAAAAAATAAATACTGCTTTGGAAATTGCTTTGGTTCATTATACCAAACTGTAACACCCATCTTGAGCATGGGGCCAATGGATATTTGCTCTGTTTCTTTGCAACTGCGGGGCCCTGGAATATTTACAAATTTTCATCAAGGGTTTTCTTTGGTTCCTTTTAGCAAACAGGGGGAATGATTACTATAGGCATACCCCAGGTGACAAGGCCTCAACCAGCATGTGGCCCAATTATGTCCTTAATACATGATATCCGATTTAAGTCAGTTAAAAGCCCACCGTAATGTTGATTCAGATGGGGACTGTCTCTCTTGCCTGTCCATGGGACCCTCTTCACTCTCTAATTGGTGGAATAGGGCCAAATCAGTCAATCAGAACACAATTATGGCAAAGGTTCTGGGTAGTGTCAGTGATTCACAAGTGTTCAGCTGCTCTCTCCCCCACCTTCTGGGGTGTATCCCTTTTCCTGAAGTTTTCATCCTGGCAATTTCCTTAGGAGGGTGGGAGAACAACAGAGGGGAAAGGGGTTAGAATGAAGTGAGGAAGCAAATAGCCAGGAACTGATTTGCAGTGGGGAGGATCAGAGCTAACAGGTAATAGTGACAGGGCTTGGGAATCCATGTGAATGACAGAGCCGAGGAGAATTTGGAGGGGTTGAGAAAGTTGGGAAGTGAAGTTATAGGAAGAGGATGAAGCTATGGGAACCCCAGATCTCCTTCTTGAGTGTCCACCCCTCCTAGGGTCTGCCACAGACATAGAAAGGTTTCCCCTTTATCAGACTTTGCTACTATAATCTAGGAGGCAGGACAGTTGATCTAACAGCAGGAATTTACAATATCCCTAGAGGGTATCGGCCTCTCTCCTACTCTGAGGGCCACTTGTAGATAGCCTTTAAAGCAAGGAGAACCTAACTTTCTAGGCTGGTATTTATGTTGGCCCATTATAATGTCATGGTAGAGCTCTGAGGAAGGAAGGTGGACAAGAGAGTAGGGTGAGACCTGCTTTTAGCAAAGCACCGTAGCCCTAGAGTAGAACTTAATGAGTGGCGTTGCCTGTGCAACTCTATGTTCTTCATATCCCTGGAGGCAATTGTATAGACAGTAGTGATGGATTCGGGGGATGAGGCTGGCAAAAGCCTGCATTCTTGGAAAAATCTCATGAGCCCTTCTCTCAGGTGGGCTTGTGTCAAAAGTCACAGGACCGTAGCCTAGCAGCTAGGCTTAAAACAGCCAGGCTTCTCACACTGAGAAAGGAGAACGTGGTGGAGAGATTTAAGGGGGAAGGGGAAGTCAGTGTCACCATCGTCACTGAAGTGTCCCCAAATTACTTCCAGGATCGTAAAACTTAGTTCAAGTTTTGTGAGCATCAACACAAATGGATGCTCATATGTCCCTGTTCCCTCTCAGTTTCTTTCCCAGCTGACTGGGAATTATTCACAAGACTTCACACTGTAGTAGTGAAGGCAGATAGTTTAGTTACAACAGAAATAAAGATAAAAAGAAAGGCATAAAACTCAGGCCACATACTCTTTTACCATCCATGAGCCCAAATAATAACACCCCACATCACAGTTCCCCAAGAGATGGGATGTAGAATGAGTGAGTCCCTACACCCTTAATTATTAGAGCTGCTCTTTAGCTCTGTTACAGGGACCAGAAAGGGTGTAACCTTAATGCCTGGGATTGTCTCTTAGCTCTACACCAGGAGTGGGGAACCTGTGGCCTTAAGGCCACATGTGGCCCTCTAGGTCTTCTAGGTCCTGAATCAGATTCAGTCAAAGGGCCACACTTGAGGACCCAGAGAGCCACATGTGGCCGTGAGGCTGCAAGTTCCCCACCCCTGCACACCAATGAAGCCTCAGGTCATTCTTGGAAGACCTGAGGGTTTTGAAGTGTTCCTTGAAGGAAGCCTTGAAAGGTGGGGAGAAATACTACAAGTGGAAGACCCTCAAGATCTGCAGGAAGCCGTCCCACCAATGTCCATATTCTATAAGCTCAACGGTATCATGGCCAGGGGGAAACAACTCATTAAAAGCATCAGGAAATGAGCTGAGCTAAATCTGAGCACTAGTAGGGATAGCAGGAGTAGCAGAGCAGCCCCTGCCTCCAGTTCCATTTTTGTCTCTTTCTTCTTTTGTTTCTTCCTCACTCCATTCTTCCCGCTTTGAATTTCTTTCTCAATACCATAAACCCAGCTGATGGTCTCCTTGTATCCAGCATGCTGAGATGCATGGGTATACTGCTATAGTCCTCAATGTGGTCATTAAGGGCAATTTGCATTAAGTCTCTATGACATCAAGATTAACCTCCAGTCGTTGTATCTGTTTCAAGCTTTTGCAGACCGGCTTTGGGGAACTCAGGAATATTATGCCAGAAACCCACCTTGTTTATATTGTTATTTTTTATGACATCATATTTTTGTGAGTCCAGTTCATAACTAGATACATGATAGATAGTGTGCTGGACACTGAGAGTACTCCAAGAAATAAGATATGGACGGATCTAACACATCTCCAAAGGCCTTATGGTGGAAAATGCTATCCACATCCAAAGAAAGAACTATGGAGTTTGAATGCTGATCGAAGCACACTATTTGCTATTTTTTTCTTCTGTTGTGTTTTGTTTCCTCTTTCTGGTGGTTCCTTTTATTAGTTCTAATTCTTACTTACAACATCACTAATGTGAAAATATGTTTAATAGGAATGTATATGTATAGCCTATATCAGATTACATGCTGTTTTTGAGAGGGAGGTGGGAATGGAGGGGGAGAAAAATTCAAAACTCAAAAGCTTATGGAAGTGATTGTTGATAAATCAAAATAAATTAATAAAAAAGATTTAAAAACTAAATAAGATATGGTCTCTGCCCTCAAAGAGCTTATATTTTACATGGGGAGATGACAAGCACTCACATCATTATAATATAAAACAGAAGATCACCAGAATAAAAAGAAGTGCAGAGTCCTGTGGGAGTTTTGAGGAAGGAGAATTCATTTCCACCTGGGGGAATTGGGAAAAGCTTCATGTAGGAAGTATCTGCACTGAGCTTTGAAGGGTGGGGAGAAATTCCACAAGTGGAAATTGGTAGGAGGACATGCTGTATTCAAAGGATTATGGGAATGTGCACATGAAGATTGGGGCAAATTGAGGGCATAGTGTCCAGATTCGTGAGTGTGAGTGTAAGTGTGAGACAAAAGTGGAAAGGTAAGTTGAAGCCAGATTTTTTTACATGGTCTTTAATTTTAGGCTAAGTACTTTAGATTTTATTTGGTAGGCAACTGGGTGCTAGAATACCTTGAAAGACCAACCTGCAGTGCTTTTCTTTAATCTATAAGGCAAAGAAAGAGGCAGTGGAATTGAAATGTTTATTTCAAAGTGAAATCATACCTGCTCATAATTATTTGTATTTAAAGTACATTTGCACAAATAGGAGCAATTATAGTAAATTATAGTAAAACATAATTTTTTTTTGCATCAGTCGATGGTCCTGGTCCTTCTAGTGTTAAAAGGTTGTTGAGTAGTAGAGTGACAATATCAGAGTTGTGCATTAGCAAAATTACTCTCCTAGTAGAAAGAGAGTGGAGGCAGGAAGTCTAGATGGAAGACCATTTCAATAGTACAGGTGAAAGATAATGAGAGCCTGAACTAAGATATTGGCAGTGAGAACGGAAAGGAGTCAATGAGTTCTAGAGATATTGTAGACATAGAGTCAACAGGTCTTGGAAAAGAAATAGATGTGGATAGTGAAGGAGCAGGCACCAAAGATGACTCTGAGGTTTGAGAAGACAGCAAAAATAGTAGCCTCATTGTCAGATAAACGGGATAAGTCAGCCAGGGGGATGTGAGATATCTAAGAATTAAATTTTGATAATGCAGAGGGAAACATTTCCAAATTCAAAGGAAAATGGGATTTGTCTAAAGATAGAGGTATGGGTGCACAGGGAACTCACCAATCAATTTAGAGTTTAAGAAGAAATATACAAAACTTGGAAGCCAGGTCAAGTAACAAAGTATGATTATAAAAGCATGGTATAGTCCCATAAAATGAACTAAGGCTGGGAAGGTAATCAATGAACAATAAAAGCAGCGTTTGGGTTTTTTTTTTAAGCTATAAGGAAAAAAGGAAGATAAAAAATGGGATAGAACTTTGCTTGGAGTGGATGGGATGATGGTAACTGACAACAGAGAAAAAGCAGACCTTCTTAATTCTGATTTTCCTTCTGCTTTCTCTACCAAGGAGAATGACCCTTTTGCTTTCTCTGCCAGGGAGAATGATTCTTGTACTGGAGATAACAGTACAAGAGTCGTTAACATGGATTTGTTAGCTGAGATATGTAAAGGGAGAACCTGGTTGCCCTTGATGAATTCAAATCAGCTGCCCCACGTGATCTATGACCTTCAGGATTGAAAAAAAAAAGGCAGATGCAATCGCTGAGCCAATGTCAGTGATATATGAAAGATCATAGAGATAGTTTACCTAGAGCAAAATATTTGTGTCTTATACTTTTGTATCTTATAAGATACTTATGTATCTTATACTATTCTCACAGAGGAGAAATAAAAATATGGATTAGATGATGCAATTAGCTGTATTAAGAATGGGTTGGATCATTGTGCTTTTGTCTCCCTGCTGTTTAATATTTTTATCAACAGCTTGGATAAAGGCACAGACAGCATGTTCATCAGATCTATAGATCACCCGTAACTACAAGAGGTAGTTTTTATTCAGCTACTGCTGAATGACAGGCGGGGAATTCAAAAAGGCAGCTCAGGGGCACTGGATAGAATGCTTAACTCAGAATCCAGGAAGACCTCAATTCGAATCCTGCCTTAGAGACTTGCTATGGCTCTAGCCTTGGGAAAATCACAGCCTCCCTCAGACTCAGTTTCCTAATCTACAAAAGAGATAATAAGAGAACTTACTTCTCAGGGTTGTTGAGAGTTTCAAATGGATTGACACATGTAAAGCGCTTTCCAATATGTAAGACTCTACTCACTGTGGCCACCTAGCCATCTTGGGGGACTAGAAAGGATTAGACCTATTCTGCTTGGCCCCCCCAAGGGCAGAAGCAGAACCAATTGGTAAAATCTGCTCTGTCAAGAGAAATGGCCTAACACTCAAACTTAATGGAGAGAAGGTGGTGAGTTACTCCCACTAAGAAGTCTGCAAGCAGATCTTGGTCAAGTGGTTCTTGAATTGGTGATAATGGACTGGACCTGATTGTTGCTAAGTCCCCCTTCAGTTCTGAAATTCTTATAAAAGAGTCATGGAGAAATTGTTTTAGAGCTGAAAGAGAACTCACAGGTCAACTAGTCCAACCGCCTCATTTTAGAGATGAGGAAACTGAGGCCCAAGGGGGTTGAGTGACCATCCCCCGGTCACCGAGGTAGTAAAGATATTAGAGGTGGTATTTGAACCCAGGTCCTCTGACTGTAGCTGAAGAAATCTTTCAATCAGCTAGCATTATTATAATTATATTAGTGCAGGTAGGTGGCAGAGTAGACAGAGTACTTGTCCTGGAGTCAGAAAGATCAGAGTTCAAATCTAGCTAGCTGTGTGACCCTGGATAAATCACTTAACCTCTGTTTGCATCTATCTCCTTATCTGTAAAACTAGGATAATGATAGCACCTACTTCCCAGGGTTATTATGACGATCAAATGAGATAGTAATTCTAAAGTGTTTAGCACAGTGTCTGGCATGTAGTAAATGCTACTTAAATGTTAGTTATTATTATTATTTGCCAGGCACCTGGGCTAAGCATTGTGCATACAAAGAAAAATTAAAAGAGAATTCTCTATTCCCAAGAAACTTCTATTCTAATGGGGGAGGCAACATCGCATTTCAATTCAATTCAACAAGCATTTATCAAGTACCTACAGTATACAAGTCACTGTGCTAAGGACTGGGATTATCAGTTAATCAACTAGCATTTAATAATCACCTACTATGTGCCAAGCACCATAAGACAAACAATTAAACCATTTGCTCTCAAGGAGCACATGTTCTATCGAGGGGATATAGTAAACACAGAGTCTTTACATATTAAACAAAACCGATTTCAGAAGGGAGAAGAGAACTAATAATAAAGGAGACCCAGAAAGTCCTCTCATAGAAGATGTCCCCAGAGCTCAAAGGGCGGAAAGGAAAGCACAACAGCCATGGAGTGCTGGACTGTCACGTACTAAGAAGAGTAAATAGTCCAATTTGGCTGAAATTCAGAGTCTGGAAAGCTGGACTGGAGTTGCATTGGGAAGGGTCTCTAATTGTCAAACAGAAGAGTTTCTATTTTATTCAAGAGATAATAGGAGAAAATTGAAGTTTTTGAGCATGGAAGTGATGGGGAGAAATATATTTTAGGAAGACTATTTTGGCAACTGTGTGGAAGATCGTTGGAGAAGGGAGAGGCTAGAAGCAGGAAGGTCAGTTAGGGCACCATTGCAAAAGTCCCTTTGAGAAAGGCAATGAGGATCTGAAAAAGAATGGTGGTCCTGTGAGTGGGGAGAAGCAGATGGAGGTAAAAAAAAATTGTAGAAATACGATTGCCAAGACTTTTGATAAGGATAGGGAAGAGAGAGAAAGGAGTCAAAGATGGCTCTGGGTGGACCTGAATCACTAGAAGGATGTTGGTGCCCTGGAAGAGAGAGAGGAAGGTTAAGAGGGAAAGGTAACGATTTCTATTTGAGTCATGAGTTTGGGATCACTATGGGACACCCAGGTGGAGATAGGCAGCACGTGGTGCTGTGTGACAAACTTAGGTGAGGCATGAAGACTAGGGCCTGTGAAAACTCCAGTAAGGATAGGATGGGCTCCCATTTGGAAATTTACCAGATAGATACATTTGCTTCCCTTGGGTCCCAGAAATAGTAAAGCAACCTTCCAACCTGAAAATGACTTAAAGGCATTTTCCCCCTTCTCCTATGCAATTGATGCTGTATTTACCATTCTTAAATTACACTCCAGCTAGTTGTGAAGCATTTTTAATGTTGCTAAATCCCTTTACTCAATACAAGGGATATATGATGGACAGGAGTGGATTGGACTTGGGAAGGGGTAAGTCCTGTCTTAGAGCAAAACCTTTCAAACTCTACTTTCCCTTTGGGGAGGAGTGAAAGGTACACAGAGGCACTTTTAAGTTAAACAAAAAGATGTTTGTGATTAACAGAGCGGTTCAACAATGGCCCAGGTTAAAGGTAGTGAGCTCCCTAACACCAGCCCTATTTAAACAAAGGGTTCATGGCCATCTGTCAGGGATGCTGTTGAAAGGATTTCTCACTGGGTGGGAAGTTACACTAAGTGACCTCTAAGATCCTTCCCAACTCTGAAACTATGATTCAATGGTTCTATGAAAGTCTACTCTCTTGAAAAGCTGCTTGGTCTCCCTGCTTCAGTGAGCACAGGAGCTGAATGTCAGCTTCATGAGTGCACAGAAAGAGGTCAGCTTTCTCTGTAGCTCATTCTCCTGTGGCTGCTTCTTTCTTTGTGTCACAGATGCCAACATCTGGAAGCCAACGCCAGACTCTTTTTATTCCCTGTTGAAAACCAGAGAATCTAATAAGCTGATTGGAGGTCCTCACAGAAATAAAGTAGTTTCTTCAAAAAGCCCCCAAACGCCGTTGTCATTCCATACGTCTTACAGTCGCTTCTCAAAAAGAAGACGTCTTATACCAAACAGTCAGGCTAGAATTTATAAAATCAAGGCAACATTGATTTCTTTTTCCCACTTTGAGCCCATCCAATTTCCCTGGCTTTCAGTAAAGGGATTTACCAACATTCAGTGTGGTCCAAAGTTAGCTGGGTGGGGTGGGTAATCTGATAATGCTAAATATACCCTCAATTTGCATTCTATTTATTCATATTGTTTACCTGTGTTTGCCCTGATAACTAGAACACATACAAAACAGCTGTTAGCAGCAGGCCAAATCTGCTTCCTCTCCCTAGCTGGGAGCCAAAAGCTGCAGCCCAGACTCAGTGGATAAGCTCAGCTTGCTCACCCTGGTCAAACAGAGCCAACCGTAAGAACAATGCCCCCTCCAAAACAAATAAAACAGCCGTGATGTGCACATCAAGAGAGCAATGGTTCTGCATTTGATTTCTGGGACACTTTCCTTTTGGTCAACTGGGCCAAAGTGTCTCTCTGCTACGCAAATTAACCTCCTCTCTCTGGACCCATGTACATCTACCCCCACTGGGCGCCTAGGAGAGCAAATGTCTCTCCATTTGCTGTGGAATTTGATTTTACTGATTACAGCTTGTAATGATCATTCAGCTCAGTGGATCAAATCTTACTTTCCAAAAGCCATTTTATGTAGGCACTAATGTGTTTATCCCTCCCTTATCCTGATCAGTGGAGCATTCAGTTTTAAGGATCAGACTGAAAGTCATTTCTTTGATTTTTCTTTGAAGTTTCCAAAGGGAGGCCAGGCTTTCTACTTTTTCCTGAGTGGCCCCTGACAGCGGGGAGAGGACTGTTACAGCTTGTGGGGAGTCCCAATTTCAACCAATAATCATTTGATTTGAGCGTCCTGCCAGGCCTCTCCAAATTGCCCAGTCCTTTACAGATACACTCTCCTTGGCTACTGAAGTAACTCACTTACCAGAAAGGTCACAAGGCTTTCCGGCAGCATTGATTATTTGGGTTGTAGAGATCAGACTCTTATCTGCTCCTGCCATATGTTGATCCATCTTTTATTTGAGTTGTTTATTCCCTTTCCACACTCGTGGGCCTTGAACAAAAGGCTCACCAACCAGGGCTCCTGCCCAGCAGAAGCTAATGAGCCCTCAGCAAGGAGAAAGATGGCAGGCCCCACCTACCTTTGGCCTTTTCCCACCATGTGGCCCAAAAGCCCCCACTATTAGGTAGACACACTCCATAATAAGTGAAGAATTCATTCCTCTCTCACCCCCACCATGAAGCAGTTACAATATGTCTCCATTTCCTTTTCTATCCCTTGACTTCTATCCCCAGGTGGTTGGAATAATCATTCCTAGTTCTCTGGCTTGGCTTCCCTTTATAATGTTTTTTAACCTGTCTTGCTCCTTTAGTAAAGCGCACTTTCAGGTGCTGGGTGATTAAGGGAGAGGGGGAAAAATCTATCACTATTGCACTCCTTGCCCCCTGACCCTCTTAAAACAGTCCAGGTCTGAGTTCCTGGAGAGGAGTACAGGAAGTACCAAACAGTAAACTCATGCTAACCTCTGTCTCAGTCTGAAGGCCCTTAAAAGCAGAACTGAGTCCTTAGTTGTTGGTGCATGTGTATATTTTAGCCAAACAAAAGAAACCAAACTGCCTCCCTACTGCCCTGGTTTTGTGTGAGTGAGGGTGAGGATATATCCCCCCTGGAGGATGTGTCTGTGATTATGTTCCATGATATTGCACCAATACCTTCAATAACTATATCTTCCTTTCACATCCATATCACATTAGAAACCCATTTACTTTATTCAAAAAAGTGTAACATATTCAGGCCTGAGTCTTCAGTTATTATTGTCTTCCAAGTTCAATTTCAGAAGCATTTGTACATGACTGAGCATAGTATCTTAAGCCTTGGTTCATGTCATCAGAAGTTTATGAACATTTAAAACTGTGATTTTTTTTTTAATCCCAGGGCTATCAGACAATACTTAAAGAGAAAAAAGCAGCTGATCACCCCAGCTACTCTTCCATGACTTTAGCTATTTACTGGAAATAAGAACAAAGAAAAAGTAAATTAACAAAAGTCAGGTGAAGTCCATTAGGGCCAACTTAATTCTTTCACACTGAGAGAGATGTCAACCATCAGCAGCTTATTTTTTTTAAATGACTGTTAGCTTTGCTCTTTTTTTTTTTTTTTAATCACACAGCTATCCCTATCAGTGTATCTACTACAAATGTAAATCGGTAGAAACAAATCAAGTTTTGCTCAGGGCATCTTTGTACAATTAAAACCTGCCTCTTGGCAAGGAAAAAAGAAGGAAAAATAGGAATAAAGAAGGAAAAATATTAGCAGAGCACATCCACCATTGGATACCACTTCTGTGCTCAAATATAAATAGTGCTGGGAGAAGGAAAAAAGGACAGCCTGACCAAGCGAGCACATTGAGAAAGTCTGAGGGTCTATTATAATCCCGTTTTTTGCCATTATTACTGCCCTCCTCCTTTGCTACTGAAAAGAGGAAGAAAATACAGCTGTCAAAAATCACTTCAAGGATACAAGTGAAATGAAAGTAGTCATTTTTTTTCAATATGGGTTGAGTAGTGGAAGGGCAAAGTATAGTCATTTAAGGGAGGAAACTAAAGATGATCAGGATGGGGAAGTGACTCCCATCATATGATAATTGCTAAAGACCCACTCTGGCCTTTGAGCCCTGAAAGGGCCTCTCTGTGGCAGAAGGTTCTTTCCTGGCCTAAATATTAATGACATAAATGGTTGGTCTTCTTGCTTCTACTCTCTCACCTTTCCCAATCCATCCTCTAGCCAGCTACCAAGGCAGTGTTTTGAAGCACTGACCTGAATATGTCATGTCCTTACTAAAAAATTTTCAGTGGCTCCATATTGCCTCTAGGACAAAATTTTTAAACTCTTCATCCTGGCTTTTAGGGTCTTTTCTAATCTGGTTCCTGCCTAAACATAGTAATTTCAGATTAATTCCATTCAAGAGCTCCCTTTTATAGTCAAACTAGCTATTCCTTAACATTCAAATTCCCACCTCTTTCTTTGCATATGAAGTCTCCCATGTCTGATATTCACTGCCTGTCATCCACTTCTATCCTTGGTGTTCTAGATGAAACCTTTCTTCATCCCATTCTCATTCCTCTTTCCTTTGTGGTTATTACTGCTTTCTCCATCCTGAAATCAACTTGTTTATTATTGTATATACTTTATATTTACTTATCTGGATAGATATTATATCCCTTCAATAGAATGTAAGCCCCTTGACGGCAGGGACTGTTCCATTCTTTTTGTCTTTGTACCCCGTCACCTAGAATATGGTGAGCTGAAATAGTCCCTATAATTTTTACCCCTTCATCCTTACCTTTGGTTTATATTTCTATGGCTTAACTCACCCTTTGAGAAGAGGCAAGATCCAGAGTCAGTATGGTATCATGGAAAGACCATTGACTTGGAGTTGAAAGACTGAAGTTTGATGCCAGCGTCTTTCATCTACTAGCTGTGGGCAATGCAATGGAATCTAACAAGCACTTCTTAATCATGTGCCATTTATAAAGCACTACATGATATGGTGGGGATACAAAGATGAAACAATTAAACCCTCCCTACCCTCATGGCCTTTAGTCGTTTAATTTTTCTATGCCTTGGTTTCCTGATCTGTAAAATGGCCAAAATAATCACCTTGTTTACTTCCTCATGACAGGGAAAAGAACTTTGTTTAATCTGAAGCATTTTATATATAGTACATGTGAATTATTACAGTTTAATTGAAAGGGATTAATTTCTGTTCACAGCAACAGGAGATGAAGTTTGGCCCAGTGGAAAGAGTCCTGAACTTCGATCAGGCAGATCTGGATTCAAATTCTGACTCTTCCCTTTACTAGAAATGTGACCTTGGGCAAATAATTTAATTTCTGATCTTCACTTTCTTTCTTTCTTTCTTTTTTTTAGGCAATTGGGGTTAAGTGACTTGCCCAGGGTCACATAGCTAGTAAGTGTCAAGTGTTTGGTCTGAGGCCGCACTTGAACTCAGGTCCTCCTGACTTCAGGGCTGGTGCTCTATCCACTGTGCCACCTAGGTACCCCTGATCTTCACTTTCCTTAGCTGTATAATGGAAAATAATGACACTTCCCTTTCCACTCTCTTTACAGGGTTTTTGTATATAGAAGTGTGCCTGTAAACTTCCAAATACTATAAAAAATAGGAGCTGTGATTATTCGGTTTCTAAGCACACACACACACATACACACACACCCCAACAACCAAAAAAAATAATGTCATGGAAAGGAAGATAGGAAGGAAAAAGAAAGATATCATATTCCTCTGACTTGGTGGTGAAACAATTTTATACTAAGGGTCATGGGATTTAGGTTATTAGGAATAGATAATTTCCTGGTGAAGTGACTACCAAGGTGGGTAAGATTTAGGGGACTGGGGAGTAGGGACAGGAAGGAGGGAGAAGTAGTCACTTTTAAATGAGGGCCTACTTTTAAAGACAACCACAAGGTCAAGATACAAGAGGGAGTGAATTGACTAAGCAGGCCTATGAGTCAGAGCTGCATTCTCAAGTGTATATGGTATAATGGGTTTAAATTTCACCCCTAAACTTTACATGGTCATTTCTTAAACTGTCAGAGCAGCAGTTGGGTTTTGAATTTTTTTTAATGGTGTGATGAATATATCCTTATAATGGGGTGTGTGTGTAATGGATGGATTATTATCTGCTTATTTGGAGTGAAAACACACTGTGTGCTTGTCTCTTTCAGGTCCCCAACATTTTAATGGAGATGGGATAACCCTCAAAATGAACATCAAGGGTATTTAGGGGAGGGAGATGTCTAAGGAGTAAGTTGAGGAGGCAATTCAACATATGACCGGCTGTGGCAACTTAGGAGAAAAGGACGTATGTACTGTATATGAGTCTCAGCTCTTCAGTAGTACCAACTAGGAGAAGGAGAGTCTTCCTCCAGAAGGATAATCCTCACCCTCCAATACAGTTCTTTTCCCATGCACTTTGCTAAAAGTTCTGGATGTGTCTCCAGAGTTGATTTATTCATAGAAAAGCTCCTTCCCCTCACTTCCTAATAATTCTATGCTTGGGCTTTTCTATACCACTCCTGCCCTCAGGTGTCATTATAGGGGCCCAGTCAAGGGCAAGGGAAGGGCTAGCAAACACAGAGGCCCTGTGGAGTAATCCTCTAGTCAACTCTACTCCATTGCTAATGATCTTACTCAAAGAAGAAACCTCCAAATTTCATCAGCTGTTATCAAGTTTGCTGCACCCCTAACTTTATAGGAGCCTAAACTCCTAGCAACTTTAGGACTTGAGCATGGATACTGGGAAACTGAACTCCATAAAACAAGGGCACCATTTTGTTCTAGAGTGAGAGATGGTAGGATGGGAATCATTGACCATCAGGGAAATTTCTAGTTCAATAATGAATAGACAATTCTAGTATAAGTTAAACTACCCTTGCTTTATCTGTGGAAATCATTAGCTCAAGAACGTACTAATATATGAAACAAAAATTTCTACGTAATGAAAAAATGTTTAAAGTAACTTAGCAATACTTTAAAATATAAGGCACATAATTGATCCTGGAAAGTAAATGGCATCAGAAAAAATCAGTACTTCTTAATCCAGTAATGTATAATGGAGAAGAATGTGGAAGGAGACATAAGTCAGGCCTTGGTTTTTTGTGTTCATTCTAGAGGAAAAGAAATATTTTAGAGAAGAAGACTAGAAGGAAGGCACCAAAGAGCCAGTCAGTTCAGAGAAAAGCCCCCAAAAGCTGCTGTGTTTACTCATGGGTGACTGGAAGATAAAGAAAGAAAAAAAAGGCAGAGCAGCACCAGGAGATGACTGCTGTAGAAGCCAGGCAGAAGGAGAGAGGAAAGGTCAGGGAAGTGCCAGGAAACTGTTCGGTCACCAGCCGGCAGGAAGAAGACACGCCGCCAGAGAAAAGCTCTGTGAGAATTGTCCAAAACCATGCCTACCATCCTTGGCCAAGTCAGGCTACTTGCTTCTCATCACGTCACTTTCTACAGGGAGTAAACTTGGTGCCATAGCTTCCTCCTCTTACCCAGACAGTACTGATACATCTATCTACATTCAATCTCTGCCAGTGAAGGAATTAATTTGGAATGAGTAGATCTGAGGAGCCCCAGCCCCAATGTTAACGAATAGAAAACCGCTTCCTACAATCCAGTCCTCATGAATCATAGAGGATGACATCTGCAATCACATCTCCAAGGGAAGCCAGTGACCCATCCCCTTTTACAATAGAAAATTGTCCCATCAGTCCCATGACCCATTTGAAGACTTTCCCTGTACTGAGCCAGATCAGGCTCCCTTACTTCCCTTTTCAGGCTGCTAGAAGATTTCCATCACCAGTTATGATATAATTAGGGTTAATGGGTTGCTGAGGAGGCCTTGGTCCAATAGACTAAAGGTGGATTGTCTACAGGGAAGCTTCTGACAAAATTATGAGGTTGGTTGGCTTTCATCCCTGTTCTATCATTCCCTTCCTCCCTCCCCAATCTAATAATGCCCAAGCAATGCACTATAGTGAGTTTTCTGTCCCTGGCAATTTTCAAGCAAATATCTTTAAGAGGTGTTGGGATGAGGGTGGGGATATTCCTGCACTGAATTAGACCAGAGATTGACCTTTTTTACTGTCATGGAAACCTTTAGTCACGGTCTGGTGAAACCTATGGACTCCCTCTCATAATTATGTTTTAAATTCATAAAATAAAATGCATAGGATTACAAAGGAAATGAAATACAATGAAATAAAGATCTAATTCAATTTATTATATATTAATATTATTACATATAATTATTATAATATATAACATATGTATAATATTATTATATTTCTATTTTATTCTCATCCAAGTTCATGGACACCCTGAAATCTATACCAAGTGTAAGACCACTGGAGTGAAATGATATAACTTTTAAAAGTCCCTTCTAATTCTAAACTTCTATGACCCTGAGGAGAGACTAAAGATAGGGATAAATTATTTTGAGCAGAAGTATCAATAGGTACGCTCTCTTGAGAGTAAGGATTGTTTCAGGCATTGTATTTGTATTTCCAGCACATAGCACAGCGCCTATAGCATGAAACAAAGGCTTAATAAATGTTTTTGACCAATTATCATTATTATTATTAATGGCTTCATATGTTATCACTCTAAGATGACATTGTCTTTGTAATAGGGACCTCTGATGATTTGACTCAGTGGAATAAGTAAAATAGGAATTTTAGGAAGTGCCATGCAGAGATATTTGGGGTAAGAGAAGCCTTGTTTGTTAACCTTCAAAGCTACTACTAGGTAAGGCCAGTCTCTCTTGCTGCTTGAGAATCACCAATGTATAAAAGAAACTTTACTTAGAGTTCAAAGTTTTCTCTCAGACTCTGCCATCTACTACAGTAGTTTTGTGACCTTGGGCAAGTCACTTAACCTCAGTTTTTTTTTTTTGAAAGGAATGTACTAGACCAGTAGATCTTAATCTTATATCCATGAATGTGTTTACACACACTTATACACACATATGTAATAACTATATTTCAACATAATTGTTTTCTTTTGTAATTCTATGTGTTTTATTTTACACATTAAAAGATATTTTTGAGAAGGGGACTGCTGGTTTTGCCAAACTACCAAAGGAGTCCATGACACGCATACATACTCACACACACACACACACACACACACACACACACACACAACATTTAAGAACTCTTGGGTTAGATGTTTTATAAAGTCTCTTCTAGGTCTAACCACCTGCATACTGAGATGTTTACCTCGCCTTATTAGGGCCATGTTGGTGCATGTGTTGGGGGAGTAGGGGTTAGTACTAAGATGGATTACACTGTGCCCTGAAGCATTTGTCTACTGATGAGATCAGGTTAAGGCAAACATGGTATCCTTGAAGGGGAGAAATTAACAGGGAGAAAACCAGCTCAGCAAGAAGGAAGTATCCGTTCAGCATTTGCACTGGATAGTTGCCAGGTCTAAGAAATGAAGGCAACAGGTGTAGACCATCTACTTATTCCACAAATTTGACAATGAAAAAGGAAATGAATAGAATGGTGGCTAGAAGGGAGCAGGGTCAAATGAGAGTTTTAAGATGTGGAGATCTGTGCATGCTTGAAAGCAGAGCTCTTGGAGAGAGAAATTGAGGATGCTCAAGGAAGAAGAGGATAAGTATGGGAATGAGACCTGAAAGAAGTAGAAAGATATGGATTGTAGAATATTGGTTAGTTTTAGAGAGGGGAAGGGTTTTTGATCTTCTGAGACTAGAGGAAGGGATGAGAAAATTGTATAAGAATAGTGATAACGTGTTTTAAAAACCAGGGTGTTCAAGTGAGGACTCACTTAGATGCTCCTGATCTCAAGAAAATTCAGAAGAAAGGTTATCTACAGGCAGTAAAGATGAGGGGGAAAGGAATTGTTATAAGAATCATTAATCAATTAGTCAAGAAACACTTATTAAGAACATACTATGTGCCAGGCACTGTACTATAGTAGGGTCACAATGACAGAAATAAAACAGACCCTGCTCTCCAGGGCTTATAGTCAATCAGAAGAATCTATACATAAATATAGAATATTTAGATATATTAAAATTAGATACAAGGTAAAGGGGGAGAGGCCAGAAGACACTAACATCTGATAGAATCAGGAAAAGCTTCATGTACATGTATCCCCAAGCACTTAATGCAGTACCTGGCACATAGTAGACACTTAAAATATTTATTGGATTGAGATGGGGAGCTAATTTGGAACTCAAATCTTGTCAAAGTGAATGTTGAAAACTAAAAATAAATAAATTAATTTTAAAAATGTATTTATTGGATTGGATTGGATGTATAAGGCGATACTTAGGTTGAATCTTGAAGGAGAAGAGAGATTCTAAGAGGCAGAGTCAGTCAATCAATAAGTATTTATTAAGCACCTACTATGTGTCATGCAGGCACTGTGGTAAGTGCTGGGGATACAAAAAAAGGCAAAAGACAGCTCCTGCTCTCAAAGACCTCACAATCTACAGCCTAACAGGAAAGACAACAAGAAAACAAGAAAGGAGTGAGTGCATTTCAGAGGTTTCTTTGTACCCCCAGCTCCCAGCACAGTGCCTAGTGCATGGGCGTTCATAAGTATTTGTTGTTTGATTGGTCTGGGACAGCTGCAGTGTTTTACTGGGCAAGGTAGGTGAGATACTCTCAAATGAAAAAGGCCTTCCAAGCAGGAGGAGAGGCCCAGATAAAATTGGACAGCACGTTTATAACAGACCCGGTCTCTAGACATCACTTCCTCTGGCTCTTTAATAAATGATCAGGTCTGGTATTTTGAGGTGATTGTGAGACCCAGGGATCACAGGTCTTCAGAGCTGCAGGTTCAATGGCCCAGGAAGGAAGTACTCAGCTCCCCAGCGCTCAGAGGTATTCTCTCTCACTTTCTTTCTCGCTAGCTCACTGTGGGGAGGAGGGGAGCAGAGAGAGATGTGATACTTCCATCTACATCTGTAAAATACTTCAGCGAGAGATGTTGTATAAAATTACACTGTCTCTTCTAAGCACATTTAGGCTGCAGTGCCTGGTCAGAGGAAGATGATAAGATGGCTCCCACTTGAAGTTGCGGGGAAAAGACTGCTGGTAATTTTAAAACAAAGCCCACCTTTCCTCTTCAAGAATATCCAGTGGTTTAATTATGTTAAGTGCTTATCACCCCAGGATCCTTCAGGTTGCTGTGCTAGGCAACGGCGCCGCATTCCTTTAAGGCTTAAGGCTATACATTTAGAAAGCTGATAACATTTCCCACAAAGTTTCAAAGGTTTGGGGTTCCCAACAAGGCTGGAATTTCACAAAGTCTCCTTCTAAGCTCTGCAAAGCCAGATATCCCTCAGACCCCTGGTGCTTTACAAGTGAACTTTAGCCTCACTAAGTCACAGTAGATAAGCTGGGACCAATGCTTTTAAGGGATAACAAAGACAAACATTTGGTTAAACATGTAAATGTAATTGTTCAAGCTGTAAATTAAATTCAATTAAGTTTAGAGAGTAGTATCTTAAGCCTCATGCTAATTATACTTGTGAGTTTCAACTCATTAAACTCAAATAATGCTTTGGAAAGAAGGGATCTGGCAGCAAACCACCCATTTTGCAGACCCTCTGGATGGGGATGGATAGTTCTATTTGCTGAAAAGAGACCACATTCTAGAAGTCTCTGAGAAGGTTGGGAAAAGGCTGTTGGTGTCGGGATGAAATATGTTACTCGGGGCAGAGGACAGACTTTTAGGCCACCATTAAGACATCAGTTTCTCACAGAGCTCTAGTAGAGACCTAAAGCATTAGGTCTCTGCAATGGAACCAGGAAAAGTATAGCTTTCAGGCCCAATTGACCAAGATAAGCTCTTCTCAGAAAAATGCTGATGTAAAGACCTTTTTAAAAATGATACCTTTAGGTATTTTTACCAGCTGGGGTTCATAGCTTTTCTAATTACTTCTCTGAACCCCTATTTTTCCTTCTCTGTATCGCTGTAAACCTGCCAGTATGACACGTACCGCAATAGTACAGTTTCCTTTAAATAGAAATATGATATAAATAGCGGGAAAAGATATTTAACAGCAAATACTCAACAGCTATTGTCCAAACCAATCCACACACTACCTCCCCCTTTGAACTAAAGATTGTGTCTCCAGCCTGTGCCCTAGTACCCAATCCAAAGTAGAGCAAAGCATCAGGCCTATAACTTGCCCACAAAAGGTGATCATTTCATTGCCTTTGTCATCATTGGCTTTCACTGCTGGCCTTCTGAGCCTTTAGGATTTTGCAGCCAATGCTCCCTGTACCATCATATGAGGCTTCAAAGGGTCACCAGAGTATAACACCTGACCTTGGGGAAGTAATCTGTGTCTACAAAGAGAGAATTGAGATGTAGGACAGCTCCTCAGCTTTGTAGCCATCTATTTCTCCTAAGTTATTCTTTTTTTCCTTCTCCTTTCTCATTCAAATTTCCAATTTCTCCCTCAGCCTCTTATATTATATCTTAGGTGAAGTCATCCTCTGCTACATGCTTGTACAGAATTCTATGGAAGGTAGTTTCCAAAAGAATGTGGACTTCTTTGCTTATTTGGACATAGGTCCTTTACACTAATCTTAGAAGCAAAAGGAACTTAAAGTTCATGGTAAAATGTATCTTGTTCAATCATGTTATTCCATAGATGAAGAAACATGTTTAATGACTCGACCAAAGTCATACGGGCTAATTGTGTTAGAAGCAGGATTGGAAACCAGGTCACTTGATTAACAGTTCAATACTTTTTTTTTTTTGTACAGCACATTTTGAAGTGATGGTTCATGCCCTTCACTGCTTCAGGGAAACATTTTAGAACAGAAATGAAATTATTTCATTCTGATTATAATGAATGTTCTGACTAGGAATTTCCCAGGTCAAGACCAGCCTAGAATTGATACCCTTGCTTCTATACCTCTTCAATTTAGATAATAAGCTTCCTCAGCAAGAACCAAAGCTAATTCTAAGCTTTATGTAGCATTTAAATTAGTTCATTGTTTGTCACTAAATAATGTCATATTGTGAGAGTGTATCATTTTCATAGATCTGGGGATGGCGGTGTGAGGAATGGGAAATTAAAGTCTCCATCCCCATTTATTTCTTGGCTTCCTGTAATCATTTTTTGAAGGCATGGCAAAAACCAGATTATTAGGCCTAGGTTCTAGACCAAAGTCTAACTTAGTAGCTTTGTGACCTTGGACAAGTCATTTAACCTCTATGTGCCTTGGGTTTGTTTTTTTTTTTCATGTCTAACATAAAGATATTGGATTAGATGTCCTCTAAATTTCCTTCCAGTCTGAACGGAGAGAGACTCTGTGATGAGTATGTTTCTCATTTGAAAATCAGTCCACTGGAAACTGATGGGAGACTGGTGCCAAATTTTTGCCATTAAGTAGTTAGTGATCTGATTCTGCATTCAAATAATATCAGTCCTTTAAGAAAATAACATTTTGGAGAAAGCTCTTTGCAGAAAGACTGTAATACGGAAAGTAGCCCAAGCAGAAACTAAATCTCTGTTCCTGATATTTTCCTTTTCACGGGTATTGCTCTTTTTCTGACTTTGAATATTGGCCAAGAGAATGGCACCATGATTCCCCTTTCTCATTTTAAAAAGACTCTGGTTCTCTGCTGCTCAGAGTATTTTGATGATCTGCCCATGTATTGGGGAGCTTAGAAACATGTAGTAAATACCAAGGCATATTTTCTGTCTCTATCCTCTCTGATGGATAATTAGAGTTTAATAAAAAAAAAATTTAGACCTTTAGATTATCTTTGCCATCTGCTTCATTCAACATCTGAGGGGCCTTAGACCCAGTCATATGATAGGGTAGCTAGGTGCACAGCAGATAGAGCCCTGGTCCTGGAATTAGGAGGACCTGAGTTCAAATCCAACCTCAGATGCTTACTAGCTGTGTGACCCTGAGCAAGTCACTTAACCCTGACTGCCTCAAAAAAAATACTATATAAGATCAAAAAGCTAACTAGAACCCAGTCCTCCAGACTATCAGGTAGGTCTGTACTCTGTTATTTACCCTTTGTCAATAGAGTTCATTAGGAGGAATCTGTCCTCAGAAGCAAATACTAATGGTTCCGTCTCTTTCTCTTTTTTTTTTTTTTGGTTGGGCAATGGGGTTAAGTGACTTGCCCAGGGTCACACAGCTAGTAAGTGTTATGTGTCTGTGGACGGATTTGAACTCAGGTCCTCCTGAGTCCAGGGCCCGGTGCTCTATCCACTGTGCCACCTAGCTGCCCCATAATGGTTCCATCTCTACAGCCTCTCTTATGTATGGATCCTCTTCATTCCCCAATACAAGAGCCTATTATCACCTCCCTGATTTATTACAATAGGTTCCTAAGAGATATTCCCACCTCCACTCTCACTCAATTTAGCATCTTTCATAATTATCTTTCTTATGCATGCTTCTAGTCATGCCACTTCTTAAAAATCTTCAGTGGCTCCCTCTTCTATACTGAACAAATTCCAGATTGTTTGCCAGATATCCAAGGTCCTCCACAATCTGGTGCCACCCTCCTCTTCTCCTCTCTCTCTTTTATTTCTGCCCTCCCAGAAAGTACTCGTCACTAGGGACAAACTAATCTAACTGGTCTTCTCTCCTGAATGGGTTGTTCTTCGCCCTGTTCAGCCATCTTTTTCACTGGTCAAAGTCCTACCGCTCCTTTGAAACCCAGCTCAAATGCTACCTCTACCCCAAAACTTTCCCTCATTTTCCGGTTGTAATTCAGGCCTCACAAAACACCTTGTTTTGTGATTCCCTAATGTACTAATCTGAAAGGATTACAAACACCTGTGTTTTTTATGGAGTTCCTTACTAGCTAGGGAAACTCCATTAGAACAGGATTGTGTCTTATCTAAATTTTGTATCTTTTGCAGAACATCGTAAGGAGCTCTACACACAATGAACATATGTTGTGGTTGGAAAAAAAAATGTAGGCTAAAATGGGACCAGGGGACCTTTTTCCTCCAAAGAAACCAAAGCCCAGTGTGAAGTAACTTAGCCATTGACTTGCATGACAAGTAAGCCATGGAGTTGAGACCAGAACCAAGCTCCTCTGACTTCAAATTCAGTGCTCTTTATATTATATCGAAGGTCTAAATTGTTTTCATAGGCACAGCTTTCACTGCCACAGTCAAAAAATAAACCTGAATAGCCCAAAACCCTGGAACAAGTATCTAATTTTCCCCATGTTTGCCTATAATCTTTACATCAGAGTTGAGGTGACTTCCAGCTATCAGGCTAAAACAAGCCAGGGACTGCTTCAAGTGAAAAGGGATGTTAGGAATCTATGACATCACAAGTTTTCTTTTTCGGCCCTTTTGTAAGACAGTCACACAGAGAGGGCACTGTTTCCTGAAAAAGCCTGATATCACACTTTATCTTGTATTACCTTTGGCAAGAGAACAAGGGAATTCCCATTTCTTGTGCGGAACTCACCAAACACAGTTAAAAAGTCAGGAAAATACCAAAGGCTCAAGCTCTGTAGTTCAAACAAAGCCCAATGGAAAATGATCTCACCTGAGTTAATCCAATTCAGACTCTCCTTCTGTCTTCCCCAGTCCAGTGTCTTCCTCAGCTACATTATAGCTCCTGGACTATAATGTCTGCCCTGACCCTAACCTTACTTCCATCCCATTCAGATTGTAGTTCTTGGGAGGGAAAGGAGCACACAGACAAAAAATTTATAATAATGCCCAGATTCTTACCTATTGTCAAGTGCAGTTGAATTGACAGCTGCCCCCCTTTTCTCTTTCCTAAAACCCTCTGTTATACCCTGAGATGGTGACATACTCATTCAACCTTTTATTTTTTTTTACCAAGTATCCCAAAGTGTCACAAATACCTCACATTTTATTGTATAAGAGGAAGAGAAACCCAGAGAACAGAATTGCTTTTCCTAGCATCTTTGAATGAGTCAGCTCATGAAATCAAAACACCAGACAGCACTGAGCGAAGAGAAAAATACAAAACCATCAAAATCGGTCTCCTGAGCGTTTCTCCTCTCTTCCCCACCCTGACTCAGCACCACTATTGTGGGGTTCATTTTGTTTTCCAGGTCCCCCAGTGGCTCAGTGGTTCAACTTTTTTGATCAGTGGTGTACAATGATCTCCCTTACCAGACATAAAAATCAGGTTTGAGGAAATGAGTTGATCAATTAAATCCCAATAATGTGTAAATGACTGATAAGACTCATTAATGCTAGTGCCTCTACTATTAGATCATCTCTCATTTATCTTGTCTATATGATGAGTACATAATTGTTTATATGTTGTTTCCTGCTTTAGAATGGGAGCCCTTTGAGGGCAGGGATTACTTTAGCACTTAGCATAATGCCTGGCACATAGTAAGCACTTTAAAAAACGTTTATTGACTTGACTTGGGAAACAGTTTACACCAGACTTAAGTGACAGGAATAAAGCTCTGATGGTGGAATTCTGTACATCTGTGATAAGGTGCTTTGAGTACAGGGGGTGGATCCCCTCTTTGCACCTGAAATCACATTCATAAAGCCAGCATTGTGTTCTGCTCTCTGAATTAGAACTGAATTACTGCCCTACATGCACACAGAAAGTTTTTATCTCTCAAGAGAAGCTAACCTGAATCATGCGTGTATCTGTGTATGTATGTGTGCTTATATTATATTTGTGTGTATATAATCTTCATCCTTCAAAGATCTGTTATTTCCTCAGCATGATATTTCATGCGCATTCCAATTCTCCTCTGACTTAACTTTCTAACTTAGTAGATGGTCTTTGATGGTTGTTGAGGTGACCATCTGTGTCACCCCATATCCAACCTGGTAACAAGTTTTTCTAGACCTAGTTAGGCTGGCCTGACAGCAAACATAGTTAGTCATCAGACCCATCCTTGGAATCCTTCTGGCTTTGGGGGATTTTAGTATTATGTATTATTTATTATTATGCATTATTATTAGTAGTAGTATTATTTAGTATTATGATTACTTTGATGGGTCTACAATTTCATTAATACAGGAAGGTTTTCCAATGGTGGAAACCACAGCCTACTTAAATATTCTCATCTTGTACCACTCTTGCCCACGTCTGCTCCTAAATCTTTTATTCCCAGTGGTTCTCCCAACATGCAGGGGCTTTTCTCAAGATCTCTTGACATCATGTGGGTACCAATAGAGCACAAGGACGGTCCATCTACTATTCTTCAATCTTGCTATGTGACCGTTTCCCGCCCGTCTTCTTGTCATATGCCCACTTGATATCTTTTGCACTACTTTTTGTGTACGATTGTTGGTTGGCATAATGCTATAGTTGACTTATGTCTCTACTGAAGCTTTCTGCCGACTTTATGGTAACTCATAACTTTTTTTTTAAGACTTTCAGCCAAGTAGCTTTCATTCCTTTTGATCATCACCACCTCCCAAATCTCTCTGCTTCCTTCACTTCGATGACGCTTCTCTTTCCTGCTCTAAACTAAACCTATCCAGCCTGCTTTGATGGATTACTACCTATCTATTATTCCCTAATTGTGAATATTCTTCAGGGTTCTGTCATGGGCCCACTTCTGTTTACATGAAGATCTCATCAGGTCCCATGGGCTTAAAATCACTATATAGATTGCTCCAAAATCTATATATCCAGCCCCAGTCTTTCTCTCGAAGTCTCATCATGTATCATTAACTGACCACTGGATATCTCCATCTGACTTTTGTATATCTCAAACTCAATACAATCAAAATAGCATACAATTATCATCTCCAATAAACTTGCTTCTCCAAGCGTCCTTATTTCTATTGAAAAAACACCATTCTCCCAGTCACTCAAGTTTGTAACCTTGGATATGTGTGTATACAAAAGTATACATGTATATGTATATATGTATGTATGATGTATGCATATATATATGTATGTGTATATATATATATATATATACACACACACACATTATCTAAGACATGTGAACTGATGGCCCAGCTCTATGGGCTATTCATCCAATTATATAGCATACTATAAACAAAAATCCTTATTTGTCCACTTGATTTTTTCCTGTGGGATGAGTTAGACTGAACTCTTGAGAAATGATGGATATCATTTAGGATTTATCATTTAGGTTTGATACAATCAGCAAAATGTCATCTACAAGCAAACACACATGGAGAACTATTAACAAAGAAGGCATTCCTCCTTTATTTGGACTTGATGCTGGAAACTTCCATGACAGTGACAAACATACCTGTCAAGCATATTTTCCCCTATTTTATCCCTCACTTAATAATAATCAGAGGATGGTCAACCAAAGCCATCTTTGGCTATTGCATCTTTCAAGGACTCTAGTATGACCTTTAACATTTATATAGGAGAGAATGTGATGGAGGAGAATGTTCAGGAAAGAAGATCTTTTTATTCCTGTCATGAAATCCACTAATAGATGCCTCAGGTCCCTTCAGCAAGGAGTCACCAACCACCACCATTCATTTTTTTCTCCCTCTGATTTTATTGGATGACCTCTCTCCCAGTAACATCTGTAGACTCCCATTTTTCACTCCTTGGAACACAAGTTCACTTCTCCTTCAGAGGTTTCAGCTCCTCTTTGTGAAGAATAGCACATCTATTATTTCCTTATGGAGCAAACCATCCACTTGTGATGTTACTGGCACCAACTGCATTTTGACCTTGATGTAGTTCAATGAAGTTGTTTACTATTTGTAAGTGCTCATAATGAGCATTGCAACGTAAGATGACTCATATTCCATAAAACTTGGTACCATTAGATGCAGGATAAAACTAACTCTACCAACTTTTTTTTTATTTGCTTCCCAAAGAAGAACTGTAAGTCATTCCTCCATATATTTGAAGAAAATGGGCTTCTTTATCAGATAACCACCCAAGCCAGGAAGTCGCTGCTGCAACTTCCTTTTGTCTCCTATAAAGAATGCCAGGATCGACATGATTTAGTTTCTTCCCTAGAGTATCTACTCATTGGTCGTTGAACAAGCATTTCACATTGAGGACACCAACAGCTAAAAAATACTCATATGTAGATAATCTAAAAACCTTCCTTCTTAGTGCCCATTAAAAAAGTAGGGTTCTTTTCAGTGTCTTTGCCACTGTCATTACTGGAACAGAAGGGGACTACAAAGGTCTGTGTACCACTTTGCCCATTTTTTTTTTATTTCATGGGTTGCCTTGGTCAAATAATTCATCACTTAGTGACCAGCCCATTGTCAATGAATCTCTTTGCACTTAGATAGCCTCACCCTTGGAAGGGAGCCCAGTTTGACAGGTCCTGCTGTCATAAGCTTCCACTCTGCTGGCATGACTCGAAAGAAGTCAGGGTCACCTCTAAGAATGAGGCCACGGAATGGGACAAGGATTCAATCTTTTTAGTGGCATAGAAACACCTGTGACATTTGATAGTTTCATGAACCCTCTCCTTGGAATGGTTTTTTTAAGCACATAAAATGTGTAGTATTACAAAGGAAACCAATTATATTGAAATACTGTTATCAGAGGGGCATCTAGGTGTTGCAGTGAATGAGTACTGAGCATAGAGTCAGGAAAACTCATCTTCCTGAGACCAAATCTGGCCTCAAACACGTCCTACCTATGTAATCCTAGGCAAGTCACTTAATCCTGTTTGCCTCAGTTTCCTCATCTATACAATGAGCTGGAGAAGGAAATGGCAAACCACTCCTGTATCTTTGTCAAGAAAACTCCAAATGGGGTCACAAATTGTTGGATGTGACTGAAAAACAACTGAACTACAACACTTATCATAGCATTAAAGTTCACAGACTCCGTGTTAAGAAGCCCTTAAGTAGGGCTTTTGTTGAAGTCTGGTATTGGCAACATTGAGGTAGTCTTTGCACTGTGGAAATTGGGGGTCAGAATACTCAGAATACAGCTGTTGCAGGAGCAATGGAGACACCTGGACAGAACAAACTTTGACCTTGAATGGTGCCACAAATTAATCCCTATATCATTCTCTCTGATAGCAGTTTATGGAGCCTTTTCTTAGCAGTTGCAAGCAACAGATTGAGAATGAAGGTATCTCTGAGAACATGACTATGGCGTAATCTGGTAACCCTGGGGAAATGATAAATCTAGCATCTCTACTAAACAGGCAAGATCTTTCATTTTCACCCAGCTTTTTATCAGCCACCTATGACCAAGGCTAAAAGCCCCCTTAACCATCAAGGATGAAAGAATCATTTCTGCCCTCATTAGGGGGTCTTTTCTCCTTCCTACATGTGGGGCTAACCACTGGGGGGCTGTAATTGCAGACATCACCCAAGTGCTGTGGATAGAAATTTCACAAAGGGCAGGACCTTCCATTATGCGTGGGAAGATGGCTTTAATTAAAAAAAAAATCAATACATTGTTTCCAATCATTGGAATCCTGTGTCAGTGGCAAAAAAATCAATCCTTTTCATATTAAAATGCTTACATTCACACTAAAATGTTATATTACACATGAGTCATTAAGAGAGACAGGCAAAGGATCTCAGTCACTAGGAAGACCTGCATAATAAATATAGTTGGGTCTCAGCTGTGGGCCTTTGTCAGAATAATAGCCTTGTTTGAAGAGTTACTCTTCAGGAAATCAGGACAGCAGGAGAATCCTGACTAGCATGGATTTTGCTCTCCTTGTTTTGCAAAGGGAATGTCATTTTAACAGACCTCTCTTCATACCTCCCCCACAAACACACACACACAAACTGGAATCCCATTTCTGAAGAGTGAATAGTCTTCCTTCCCCAGAGGTTGGATCTTCCACTGGGGGAATGTTGACAAAAGGTTTAGTGTTGGGTTCAACCAATCCAAACACCACAGGGGAAATTCTGACCGTAAGGAAAAGTCTCTATTTAAGAAAAAAATATATGATTTATTTATTTGTTGGAGAAAATGCTTTTGATTTTAATCAATGGGAATGGTTCAGATCTATCCCTCTGTTCCCTGAGAAGTAGCAGCAAATGGAGACAGTGCAGAGCATGCCTCATTTCTTACTGAAATAGACTCCTGACAGCATCAAATTCCCATAGGTGCTATTGTATTTCCCACATAACATTATCGTAATGATCTTATGAAGAAATTTTGCTTTTATGGAAACTGTTTATTTCTAAGAACATTCTAATGTCAGCCTGAGTGCAGAGCTTGCCTAATAAAGAAAAGAAGAAAACTAGGAATCTAATTAAAAACATTGTTTAAGGAGACTTTTTTTGAGATTAAAAAAAAAATTGTACTTTGCATGGAAAATTTAACCATGCTTATTAAGTGCTAAGAAGCAGGTTGTAGATTATTCAAACCACATAGTCCAGGGCCAGTTTCTTACCATTACTTATGCTGGTCAAGTCTAATGTTCTTGTAGGATTTTCCTTCCAGTCAGTTCTCTTTGAAGTCCAGGCGAGAGTCTTGTGCCTTGACGGGGAGAGATATGCACCAGGATCAGTCTATTTGTTTCTCTTTTTCTTTTCAGTGAATTTGAGAAATGATAACAGCTTCCCCCCTCTCCCCTCCTATGGAAGGCTGCCCAGGGTGAGGCTGATTCTGGGTCTTGCTGCTAAGATGGCAGCACCAGTGAAAACAATTGACCTGGATTGGGTGGGTACCTGACAAAAGAGACACATTTTCTTCAAGTAACATTTCAAGAAGCTGTTTTTCAAACTATGTTTATTAGATCCTCAGCTACTGGATGTTAGGTTGGGCGAGACTGATTGACAGCTAGCCTAGGGCCTTCTTTTCTCCCCCACAGCTGCCTTCAAGCCCCTCAATCAACCCCCATTCCCCTCCCAACAGACCAGCCCTCTCTCAGCCCAGTCCAGCCACCAATCATCAGTTACAATCAGAGCTGTGCTTAGGGAGTGATGAATTGGGGCAATCACCTGGGCCCTTCTTGGTCTCTGAAGTTCTAGCAGCTGGCAGAGGAGTGACTAAGTGAGACAGAAGGCATGACTCCCAGATGGCACTAAATAAAACCTGGGCGTTATCTACATATATATATCACTCCCAGATCCTCCTCCCTTCTCTAAATCCATTAAGGTAGAACAAGTTGGTGGCACTGCCCCTCCCCACTGTTGTGGCCTGTTGATTCCTGATGGGGAGAAGGCAAAGGGTTGGCCACAACAACAACAGATTAATGATAATTATAATAGTATTTATATTTTGATTTGTTTTGCCAAGTGCTTTACAATATTATCTCACTTGAGCCTCACAATAACCCTGTGAGAGAGGTGTTATTATTATCTCCATTTTACAGATGAGAAGACTGAGAGTGAGAGAATATAAGTGATTTAAGTATCTGAGATGGGATTAAAACTCTATGGCTGTCTCCTGGTCTAGCACTCTACTTGCTACATAAAACCAGTGCATGACAGGTGAGTGCTTTGCTGAGCTCAATGATAATAGCAGTAACCCATGTTCCTGAGGCATTTTCCTTCACACACACACACACACACACACATACACACACACACACATCTAGTGGTGCATGTAGTTATATTTATTATCTCTATTTTACAGATGAGAAAACAGAGGCCAAGAGCAATTCAATGACTTACTCAGGGTCACACAAGTCTGAAGGGGTCTTCTTGCCTCCATACATGGCCCTTTATCCATTAGATCTTGCTGGCTGTCTTTGAAGGAGTGTGCATTCTATCCAGGGACACAACGAATATATTTATTAAATGCCTAACGCATTCAAGGTACCATGCTTGTTGCTGGTGATAGAAAGACCAAATGAGGTTGTAGACTTGGAGGAAAGGACCAGA
Source organism: Vombatus ursinus (assembly GCF_900497805.2). NCBI lineage: Eukaryota > Metazoa > Chordata > Mammalia > Diprotodontia > Vombatidae > Vombatus > Vombatus ursinus. Next base: position 8,802,855 of record NW_020954639.1, on the reverse strand, counting down.
ATCCTGGGTGGGGATTGTGAATGCGGCTCTTAGGCTTAGGCTCAGTTGGTCTCCGGTCACCAGTTCCTCAGCAAGGCCTTGCTTTCAGGCATCAATGATAAAGAAAGGTATAAAAAAGAGAATCTGGAAAGACCAAATCCAAGCAAATACTCCTCTGCAGCAAGCTGTCCATGTCGTCTGGTTTATGCGGTGTGCTGAGTGGGTGGTACAATTCCCTTTGGAAGCAGGAGTCACGCATTCCAGGAAACCACCATGGCCAAATTCAGTCTGGATTCCCTTTCACTAGAAAAACGACATTGGCCTGACACAGAAGGTGGGATGACTCTGCTATCCTTCCCTCTGGGCAACTCCAGCTGCAACCAGAGTCCCAAGAAGAGTGATCCCCCCGGGCAACAGGGAAGTTTGCCCTTTGTTGTGACTCCATTACTGTTTGGGGGTTTTGTTTTCTTTTGTTTCGTCAGTTGTTTTTAACCAAGGTTTGTTCTGTAATTAGAGGAGAGTTGATGATAACAAAAGCAAAACATCCTCTCTGGATTTAACAGTGATATTTTTCGCTTTGCAAAATGTAAATGAAATCAAATGCAGTTGGACAGTTTTGAAAGAAAAAAAAAGACGGATAAAGTGGGAGAAGGTTGGCAGAGGAGACTCTAGGGAGAAATTGTTCCCATACTCAGATTTTTTTTTTTGTTTGCCTGGTTTTAGTCAGGAGCAAAGCTTAGCTGCAGGAGAAGCCCCTGAGAAAAGAGGTTTAGATTCGAAGTTCAGCCAGAAGCCCCAACTGGAGCAGGCCTGGGAGGCATTGCTTTAATGCATTTCATCCTCAACAGGTGCTCAGAACATCTGTAACTAGGCGATCCCTGATAAAAATGCCTCATACCTTAATCCAGACTATATTACATTCATAAACACTTTGCTCTCCTTTTCTATCCTCCACCCTCCTGAGATAGGGAAATAAAAAATATGCTATTAAACTAGCATTTCTGCTTTCTGCCTAAGAACATTAAAGGTGAAGGAATAGCTTCCGCCATTATGACATCCTCATGGGAATGAAAGTGGTAAACATGAAGATATATTCTGGGTGCTCCAGAGTAACAAACCCACGTGGAACCATCCCTACCTCCCAGAATCTATTAAGAAACCTGAAGATTACTTACATGTTAAGAGGGCTGAAAATAGATTAGCAATCTTAATTTCCTTTAAAAAGACTTCACCATAACAGTCCCAGACCCTCCCTCTCCCACCATCCCTCAGCAACCTCTCCTCTTTTGAGGTTCATGCAAAATTTATCAAGTTTATCATCCAATTCTGATTCTTAGTATCTGACACTCATCCCAGGATATTCTTCCTCTCTTTTATTCGATGAATTCAATACCTGACTCTCCCTCTCCACCCCAACTCCTGCCCTCAGTGTGGAGGTTTTCCACTTATAGGTCGATGTGTCTTCATGTGCCCTAACTTCCTAGCTCTTTATTCTACTCAGTTCCCATGACCTACTCCTCCCCTCCACTTTTACAATTCATAGGGAATGGTTATGTCTCTCATCTTGCCCTCAAGTGTTCTAACTCCATGTTCAAGAAATCCAAATTTCCTTGAATCAATCCTCATCTTTTCTCTTTCCTTCTCTCTCTATGCTTCCTAAACCTATAACTCAAGCTCTCCATAACCTCTAGACTCTTCATCCCTCCAGTTCTAATTCAGGTCACTACCCCTCCACTTACTCTATTAACTTCCTCTTCAGGCGTGGGGAGCCTTTGGTAAACCAGTTCAACTTTATACAGTCCTCTCCTTGAAAACCCCTAGTTCCTTTTGTCCCACTGCTGATTATGTCTTACCATGCTCCATCACTGTATTACTATCTCCTCCCAACCCCCATCTGCCTGCTTTGCTTCTATTCATATACTGCATAATGAGACTAAAGGAAATCATGAGACCGTGCTCACTGGCTCAGCTACAGATTTATAGGAGCTGTTCTCAACAAGGCCTTCCATGTCACTGAAAGCAATCCTATTCTTCTTCTTTAATTGAGACCCTACCCCGCTCACATGGTAGATCTAGACCTTCTCTTTTCTTCTCTAGCACACTGCACCAAACTGTCCTCTTACCCTCTCAGATAAGCACCTTACTTCATACTTTACTTTTAAAAACAATGAGGCCATTATCAGAATTCCCTCCTCTCTTCTGTTTCTCATGTCCCATTCCTCTGACATTACCCTTCCTCCCACCCCACACACACTCACTGCTTCCTCCACTCTGATTGATGATGAAGTAGCCCTCCTCCTTTCCAAGGCTAACCCCTCAACATGGACCCTGGAATCCTATTTATTTTCATCCTCCCTAGCAGATTGCTCCCACTATGATCCTTCCTTCCTTCCTTCCTTCCTTCCTTCCTTCCTTCCTTCCTTCCTTCTTATCCTTTCTTTCTTATTTTTTTCCAATAACACGTAAAAAGATTTTTTTAAACATTAACTTTAAAAAAATTTGAATTCCAATTTCTCTCTCTCCTGTCCCCTACTACCCCCTCTTTGAGACTGTCAGCTATTTTCTTTCTTTGGCAATTGGGGTTAAGTGACTTGCCCAGGGTCACACAGCTAGTACATGACAAATGTTTGGTCTGAGGCTGGATTTGAACTCAGGTTCTCCTGACTTCAGGGCCAGTGCTCTATACACTTCGCCACCTAGCTGCCCCTACTGTCAGAGATTTTATATAGGTTATACTAGGGGTGGGGAACTTCAGCTTCCTGGTCACATGTAACCTTGAGGTTGCAGGTTCCCCACCCCTGGGTTATACATATGCAATCATGTATATTTCCATATTAGTCATGTTGTGAAAGAAGACAGAGACCAAAAAAAAAAAAATCCCCACAAAAAATAAAGTGAAAAACAGGATGCTTTGATCTTCATTCAGGCTCTATCAGTTCTTTCACTGGAGATGGATAACAGTTTTTCATTTTGAGTTCTTTGGAATTGTCTTGGCTAATTATGTTGCTGAGAATAGCTAAATCATTCACAGCTGGTCATCATATAATATTTCTGTTACTGTGTACAATATGATCCTAGTTCTGCTCACTTCACTTTGTTTTTTTTTTGTTTGTTTGTTTGTTTTTTAAGGCAATTGGGGTTAAGTGACTTGCCTGGGGTCACACAGCTAGTAAGTGTCAAGCATTTGGTCTGAGGTCGGATTTGAACTCAGGTCCTCCTGACTTCAGGGCCGGTGCTCTATCCACTGCGCCACCTAGCGGCCCCTACTCACTTCACTTTGTATCAGTGTATGTAAATCTTTCCAGGTTTTTCTGAAATCATCCTGCTCATCATTTCTTATAGCATAACAGTTTTCCATCACAATCATATGCCACAGCTTATTCAGTCATTCCCCAGTTGATAGATATCTCCTCAATTTCTAATTCTTTGCCAGCACAAAAAGAGCTGTTGTAAATATTTTTGTACATGTAGATCCTTTTCCCTTTTTTTTTTTTTTTTAATCTCTTTGGGATATAGACCTAGTAGTGGTATTGCTGGATCAAAGGGTATGCACCGTTTTATAGCCCTTTGGACATAGTTACGAATTGCTCTCCCACTTTCTTTCTAATCTGCAGTCTCTTCCTATTTACTGATTACTTCCAGATACCTACAAACATGTCCAAATCTCTTCTATCTTTTAAAAACCCTCACTAGATCCTACCATGCCAGACAGCTCTTGTCTTAAGGCTCTTCTCCCTTTCTTAGCTAAACTCTATGAAGAAGTCATCTACACTTGGTGCCTTCACTTCTTTACCATTTATTCTTCTAAATCGTCTGCAATCTGGCTTCTGACTTCAGCATTCAACTAAAATTTCTCTCTCCAAAGTTCCCTGAAACTCTTAATTGACAAATTTGATGGCTTTTTTCTTAAGCCTCATCCTTCTTTGTTTTTTTGCTTGTTTGTTTTTGGCGAGACAATTGGGGTTAAGTGACTTGCCCAGGGTCACACAGCTAGTGAGTATCATGAGTCTGAGGCTGGATTTGAACTCAGGTCCTCCTGACTCCAGGGCCAGAGCTCTATCCACTGTACCACCTAGCTGCCCCAAGCCTCATCCTTCTTGACCTCTTTGTAACACCTGACATTGTATTTGTAGCTTCTGACAGTGTTGCCCTTCCAGGTCACTAAGTGTGCAGTGGATAGAGCATTGGACCTAGAGTCAGGAAGACACGAGTTCTTCTAGTCTTGCCTTAGACACTTGCAAGTTGTGTGACTCTGGATAAGTCACTTAATCTCTGTCTACCTTTAGTTTCTCCATTTATAGAGAGTGGAGGGGCAGGGTGGAGGAGAGGGGCAATAAAAGCCCTTACTTCCTAAGGTAGTTATGAAGATAAAATGAAATAATATTTGTAAAGTGTTTTGTAAATCATAAAGTGCTATATAAGGGTTAATTGTTATTGGTATTGTCCCCTTGTCCTCCTTGATACCCTTTCCTCTCTGGGTTTTTGAGATTTGGTTCTTCATTTAACCATCTAACTACTCCATCTTGGTTTCCTTTGCTAGGTCTTTATCCACATCACATCCATTGTGGGTGTCACCCAAGGCTCTGTCCTAATCTCTTTTCTCTTTTCTCTCAGTACTGTTACTCAGTAACTTCATCAGTGACATTGGGTTTAGATATCTTCACTGTACAGAAGATTCTCAGACCTATTCTTCTAGCACTCTGGATTACAACCTCAATGTCATTAAAGCCAGGCATCTTTTCTTTAATTGTCTTATGTATGAAAAAGACAGATATTTGGTCATTTATTTTCTGCCCAGATAACTAGACTTGGGATTATATGACTTGGTCTGCTCAGTATGATGTAGTTCAGGATTTGAAGTCAGAGGACTTAAATTCAAATTGAGTTCTGCACTAAGTACCTGCATGATCTTGGACAAGTCACTTAACCACTTTGGGCCTTACTTTCTTTAACAGTAAAATGAGGGAGTTAGACAGGATTATCACTAACGTCTTTTCATTGTTAAATCTATGTCCATTGTCCGGTGCTTTGTTATAGGGTCACACTATTTTATTAAATGTTCAGCAAATGGAGATTATTGAATTTCCTAATTCCCACTTAACCACAGCTTGGAGACCTTTGCTTCCATTTCTTTACCTCACAGCTCATTTATAGAACTCTGACTCCTAGGATAATTGATGGAAGTGGTGCTTACCCCATCATAAGGTGGCTCAGTGAAAACATGCACAAAAATGAGCAAGAGGTCCTCCTCGTCTCCCAAAAGCCATTTCTACTTCCCACCAATCCAAAACTGTTTTTGGCTGTTGGCTGAGCCTTCCCTTCTTCCGTTAGGCCCTGCTCTTTTGTGTCAGTTTACAGAAGAATTTGGAGAACACATAAGAAAGATTTCTCTGATTGTTATTCAGTGGAATCCTAAAGCATATTGATTGAATAGATGTTGGAACATCTCACGAAATTGCTAAAAATGAAATGACTGCTGTTTTCAAAAGAATTGACCTAACAATTTTATCTTGCAAAATAAAATTAGCCATATTTTTCCAACTAAATCAACATGGATTTTCTTCTTCTTCTTCTTCTTCTTTTTTTTTTTTAAATTAAGGGCAACTTATCCCTGAAACAGATCATGCAAAGAATAACACGGAGTAAAGAAAAGCAAACAAGTTAGGATGTCACTGAATGTGGAAAAAAAGAAAAAAACAACAACATAGGACCAAGCTCCCCACATTTTTTTCTTAAAAGTGACTGGCATTTACTAAGCAGCTTTATGCTCACCAGACTATCATACTACTTAGAAACCCAATTGTGTGGATCCAACAAGATTATAAGTTTTATGAGAATAGGGAATACATTTCCTATTTAATTCATAGGTAGTCCTGCCTTCCTCCCCCCCCCCCCCACCATTATGCCCTGAGTCCTATAAACACATCTGGTTGTCTGTCAGATGCTGTGGCTAATATGGGGAAGTTTCTCCTGGAAGTGTTCTTTTCTCCCAGAAGTAGCCCAAGTCTAAACACCACCCTCTTCTCCCACCTGCTCTGTGTTTATCCAGCAGGTTGGGGCACATGTAGAATCAGAGAAAGATAAATTGATGGAGTTACAAGGAACAGGAAAGATTATCCAATCCAAACCCTGTCATTTTATAGATGAAGAAATTGTGGTTGGGAGATGGGGGGGATAGGAAGTGGGGAGAAATGATGAGATGACAGCATCAGTTTTCAAATAGCTCTTGACAGGCTAGAGCAGTAGGCCAAACTGAGTAAGATTAAATGTAACAGGCATAAATGAAAAGTCTTAAAGTTGGATTCAAAAAATAAACTCCACAGGTACAAGATGGGAGAGGCATGGTTAGCAGTTTTCCTGAAAAACAAAACAAAAACAAAAAGACTACAGGTTTTGGTGGGCTGTAAACTCAATATGACCCAATACTGTAATATAAGTCAACAGTCAATGTGGTTCAATATTGTTATATGACAGCTAAAAATAATATGATCTCAAACTTCATGGAGAGAGGCATAACTTACAGGAGCTAAGATGGGATAATCTTTCCATATTAGTCCCTTGTGAGACCACTTCTGGAATTCAGTGTTTAGTTCTGGGCACTGCAATCTAGAAAGGATGTTGAGAGGCCAAAGGATATCCAACAGAAGCCATCAGAATTGTGAAAGACCTCCAGTCCATGCCTTATTAACCTCAGCTGAAGTGAAAGGGGATATTTAAATTGGAAAAGAGAAGGGGTGGGGGTGGGGGAGCCATAATAACTGTCCTTAAGAATTCAAAGGGCTTTGTGTGGAAGATGAACTCTGGGTGGTCCCAGAGAAGAGAACTAGAATCGTGGAAATTGCAAAGATGCCAATCTAGATCTTAATGGGAGACACAGCTTCTAATGTAACCAAGGTTCCAAGCCAAGCCTGGAGTATTTTGCATGAGACTTTCCTAACTGGTAGAGAGAAGATGGATGTGATTCTTTGTGACTGAGAAGCCATGTAGAAGAAAGGAGAGATGTTCTTCATTCCATCTTTGAGAAAGATACATATGGTTTCAGATCTTATTTGAGACTGACTCGGGGAAGAAGAAAGAGGAAAAAACTCTCTTGAAGGCATGTAGGAAGAGGAAGTGCTTCAGTGTCATACCTTTACTCCCTAGAGACTTCTGGGAATTTCCCCTTGGGAAGAGATTATAGCCTCCCTTTTGGTTGAGCAGGGTCTCCTCTTGCTTTCATTTACATAGCTAATTCACCATTGTCTATTTTCTAGTATAGTCCATGAACTCTGATTTCCATTTGCTATTTTTTGGATAAGAGGGTTTACTCATTATTCACTATTTGTGATGATCTTTTGTAAAACCAATATTTGTTGGGAAGGAACCAAATTGGCAAGTGTGAACTAAGGGCTATCCTTCCCCTTTTAAGAAACACGTGACCAGGAGCACCGGCCCTGAAGTCAGGAGGACCTGAGTTCAAATCCGACCTCAGACCAAACACTTGACACTAACTAGCTATGTGATCCTGGGGCAAGTCCCTTAACCCCAATTGGGTAACAAAAAGAAAGAAAGAAAGAAAGAAAGAAGCAGCGACCAGGGAAGATAGTGGCTTTTTGTTTTGAACCTAAAAAAATGCATCCCTAGGCCAGCATGACTTAGGAAAGCAGGAAAATGTAATTCTAGTCTGGTACCCTCTCTCTTAGAGGAGGACAGAGTGATCGGCACCATGGCTCCTTCTCCTGCTCCCCTCAAGGGAAGAACAAGAGGGGTGGGGAAAATTCCAGAGATATCTCTCTATGACTTCCTCATGCTGCTCATCTCCCTCTTTAGATATCCCAGCTGGAAATACATCTAACCTACCTGGGCAACCTTACACTAACAATGAAAATAAAACACCAATGGAGGTCATGGAATTCTACACTCTCACAACACTCATTAGAGATCTCCAAGGAGAGCCTGGGTAACCAACCACTTGTCTGGAAGATTGTCTTTGTGATTCTGTTTCAGGTATGGATTAGACTAGATGGTTGCTGAGATTGCTTTCAACTTTGAGATTGAGTGATCCTGTTACTCGGCCAGAAGCCCTCATTCCAATCCAACTTTCTACTTACTAGACCTCTCTTCCTCAAATTACTTTATATTTGTTTTACATATAAGTTGTATTTACTTATGTTTTTCTCAAGAGAATGTAAATTCCCCAAGGGCAGAGACTGTTTAGTTTTTCGTCTCTTGCTTCCCCAGTGCCTATCATAGTGCCTGGCACATAGTAGGTATTTACTAAATGCTTGTGAATGAAAGAAAAGTTCACAAAACTAGTATAGAATAGAACCAGGATGTGAACCTAGGTGTTTCAGCTCCAAATTCAATGCTTCCCCCCCCATTAAACCCTATTGCCTCTGTCTTTGTATTTAGCACAGAGCTAAGTAAATTGTAGACATCTGATAAATATTAACTGGCTGATTCACTCTCCCTCAGATTTATAGACCAAAGCCAGTAGTCTTCTGATGGAGGCCAGATAACTATTTGACAGGAATGTCATGGAGGAAGATTCCTACTCAGTTAGGACTGAGTAGTCCATTTGACTAAATGGACTTTCTTCTGGTTGTGTGATCCTGTACTTTGAATCACTAAAAAAGAAAGCAGAGACCAGACCTAAACATAGCTCAATCATAGCACAGAATATGATGCCATACACAGTGAATAAAGTGCTTACTAAATGCTTTTAGAAAATTTATTGAAGATTAAGACGGCAGGTTCACATCCTTTCATGGAAGGTTGACACTAAGGCAGAGCCTAAGGATGAGGGGTTCTTCCTCCAGATAATTCCATTTCCAGTGGGAAAGTCCTCATGAAGTCTCTTGTCAAATGATGGAAAGAGTGTTGAGATGGTAGTTCCATCTTTGCCACTAACCAGCCATCTGCGTGACATTGGGTCGTTTAAACACTCTGACCTGAGCACAATCCATCAATGACAGTCAATCAACAAGCATTTATTAGGTAGCCACTATGCTATGTGCTGAGATGTAAAGACAAAAATAGAAGTTCCTGCCCTCAAGGCTCTTACATTCTATTACAGTGGCAAGGTTGAACTGGTGGTACCACACACTGGCTCTCAACTCAAATGAGGGATGCAGAGGGTCTCAAACAATTTGCTCCCCTCTCCCAATGATCTGGACCAATAAAGAGCAGGGGAAGGTACCAGTGGTGCCTTTGTCTTAGAGTAGAGATGGCTAGGGGAAAGGACAGCTCCAAATCCATACTTTTCTCCTTAGGCACGGTACCAGAAAGGATGACCTCAGTACCGGGGTGGGGGTCGGGGGGTGTGTTCTCTTCTATGGACAGAGTCAGAAACCATTGTTATCTTCACTTTCTATTTGGCTGTCTCAGGGAGCACAGGGGACCGAGAAGGCACCACAATGGTACCCCAAAGGTTAGAAAACTATTTTTCTTGTTTGGTCCTAAAATGTTAAAAATTGTTTTAACATGTAATTGGGTGGAAATAAAATATTATTTAAAAAATAAATAGATTTTTTTTAAAAAAGCTATTTTTCAAAATTGTGATAGTGGCAACATTATAGAGAACATTGAGTTCATTCTTCACTTTGCAGATGAGGAAATTGAGGTCCAGAGAGCCTGTCACTTGTCCAAAGTTACACAGGTAGGAAGAAGAAAAAACAAGATTTGAAAGCAGGTCCTCTTTCCAAACCCAGTGGTCTTTCCATTATACCATATTACCTCTTTATAATCATTCTTTGACCTCAATCTTACCAGGTTTTTTTTTTAAAGGTATTACTTAATAGTTCCCTTTTATTCCATAAATTGTTTCACTGAGATGAAACTGAATGAGTATTTCAAGAGTGTAGCAGAAAGGGCATGGGGTACAAATTCAATGGAATTCAATTTCTGGTTCATCAGCCTATTAGCTGTGTGACTTTGAACAACGCACTTAACCTTTTAGAGTCTTGGTATTCTTCTCTATGAAGAGAAATGAAATGGTAGACTAGCCAAAGTCCCTTTTGGCTTTGGCACAAAGCCTCAGTGAGACCCTGCTTAAGGTATGGAAAGGGATAAAGATAGCGATTAGACCTATGAGTTCACTGATTAGCTGGGCATCTAGGTGCTGTAGTGGATAAAGCACTGGGTTTAGAATCAGGAAGACTCATTTTCCTGAGTTCAAATCTGGCCTCAGTCACTTACTAGCTATGTGACCCTGGGCGAGTCACTTAACCCTGTTTGCCTCAGTTTCCTCATCTGCAAAATGAGTCAGAGAAGGAAATGGCAAATCACTCCAGTATCTCTGCCAAGAAAACCCCAAATAGGGTCATGGAGAGTCAGACACGACTGAAAAATAACTGAACACCAACTTCACTGGTGAAAGAAGAATTTCCTCCACCAAAGCAGGTCCACATGCTCTCTGAAATTTATAGTCTTAGAGAGTTACCTAGAGCAGAAGTATTAAACCCATGGCCCAGGGTTGCAAGCAGCTCCAAAACTCTTGAACCAGATTAAAATATAATTGGAAAATATTTAACAAAATAAATAAAAATGCAATACAATAGATAATGTTTATTTGTGGTTTTCTAACTCAATATGCAGCTGCGGGGATCATTTCTACTTGAGTCTGTCACACTTGGTCATAGCTGGTTCTATTCAGAGGTAAGAAGATGAAGAAAAGTAAGAAAAATGTTGAAGTCATTGGACTAGAAGATAGAGGAAAAATTAGATGATAAGGGTTTGAATCTTAGTTCTATTTCTAAATTTTCTATGTTACTTAACCTCTTGGATACTCAACCCTTTCATCTGTAAAGTGGGAGCTGGACAACTTGACTCCAAGGGACGTCTCAACTCTGATTTTATAACTTTGATCTCTGAGGACCCTTGTAGCCCTGAAGTTCAATGCCTCCATACAATCAGGAAACAGGAGTTTCATTAAATAGTGCAATTTCAGGCGTGGCACATTGGTACTGGTAGGCTGGTTCATTTCTTTTTGAGCACACATTTTGGCCTTAAACAAAATTATTGTGAATTTGGTGGCTTGTTGTAGTTTTGGTGTTCAGCCCTTGCTTCCTGTCTTATCTGGTCCGTCACCAAGCTGCCAATACAGATGATCTACTTAGTTGCCCAGCGCCTCTCTCTCTTTCTCTGAGTTTTCTTTCTTCTCTAATCCTTTGCGTCAGGTGATCAAGGACCTTTGATATTTGGAAAACAAATCCTCCAGCCTCTCTTGGGGTTACTGTGTTATTGTTGTTCAGTCACTTTAGTTGTATCCAACTCTTCATAAGCCCATTTGTGATTTTCTTGGGTAAGATACTGGAATAGTTTGCCATTTCCTTCTCCAGCTCATCTTACAGTTGAGGAAACTGAGTCAAAAAGGGTTAAATGACTTGCCCAGGGTCACACAGCTAGTAAATGTTGGAGTCCAGATTTGAACTCATGTCTTCCTGACTCCAGGTCTGGTGCACTACCACTGCAATACATAGCAACAACAACTAAGGAATCTATCAGTGGAAACGTCAAGCTTCTTAGACAGGTGGAGTGGAGAAAATATTTTAGGGGCCTCCTGGGCTTCTAATGACTAGTAAATCACACCATAAGGGCTTCTTCCCACTCTCTGCACACAGGGGCCAGCCTGATGGAGCATCTCTCTGAGAAGCAGAGGTAGCCCTGATGAAAGAACTGAGATCCTTAGTCCATTTGGAGAGAATCCCTTCTCAGACTGCTGGTGGTTTTTCAATGTGGCCCTGTTCTGAGAATGCACCACCATTGCTTTGCTAATTCCGCATGGTCTGGTCCTGCATTTACTTTAAGTAATTGCCATTAACTAAAGCTGTAAGCTTTGAAATGGGGACAGTGACATCTACACATGTGACAGAGAGATTGTAAGGTTTAATTAATTATGGTTTGGAAAGTGGTACGGAAGGACACCGTAACAGCATGGGGCCCTACTTTTATTTAGAATGCAATTTGAGAACTTTCTCCATAATGGAAAAAAATGACAAATACCCAGCTAATTTTCAAAGGGTGTTTGAGAGTAAAATTCAGACGTCAATAACGGAGAGCGGAGAATTGCGGGCAGGCTTTGCCATAATAACCAAGAGCGTGAAAATAGAATGAGAATATATGAGCTCTCAGTGGAAGGTTATCTGAGGATCCTAAATGTCCCTGGTGCTTATAGACTCCTAGCTGGCATAAGCAGAAAACGAGACATTAATGCCCTGCCATTCCTTCATCTTTGGTGTTTAGCACTAAAATTCAGAGACACAGGGAGAAATCAAGTGGGGAAGATGTCAGAGACAATAAATATTATTCCAGTTAATGGGCTTCATGAATACATAGATTTCTAAGTTAAGACAATTAACTAATTTCAAATCACTGCTTGCTAATTTACTAATTCATTAACTTGAAGCTGCGTCCATCCTGTACAATGCCATCCTCCTGACAATAGCGCTGAGCTTTGGCGAGGATTTATTTTCTGCAATGCCAGGGACATAAAGCATGGGATTTTTGAAGAATAATAAAAAATGGATTAAAGAGAATAGGAATAATTTATCATGTGCAGATGTGCAGACAGAAGAAGATGGTCCCTTTGTAGCACAGTTTACAAAAGGAGAATTACAGTGGAGGCTTCTCTCCCAATCAATGATTTGTGAACATTTAGCCCTCGATGTCTGATGAGCCATCAGCAGTATGGGCTGTCGTGGCATTGCAAGATCAAAGTGGTGACAAGGAAATATTCTTGTTCTAACTATAACAAACATGAACCCTGATGACTAGGGCAGGCAAGCGAGTGTCTAGTCAATCCCTTGTGGGAAATCAAAGGCTGTGTTTCTAGCATGGTGACTTTCAAATGATTCTAGGCCATCCTAATCAAGGCTCATTTTTATTCCTACAGAAAGTTCAGGTCAAATGGGAAACATGGGGGAGTCTAGCAGGGCACAGGTTTAAGAGAGGAAATGTCCGCTGAGGCTTCACTCTGGGCTACTAGATCCTGCTGATGAGAAAGTAGAGTGTATGATGGGTACTACGGGAGGAGAGGTCAGAAAAATCAAATGCATTCATTTATTCATTGACAATCATGGAGCAAATCGTGAACCCATGTTGACCTAGTTCACTGCAAATTAGGATTTATAAAAGGAAGTGAGGGTTGGGGGATTCCAAAGTCGGTCGGAGATTTCATTTTGTTTTTATCAGAGCTACAACCATGCCTAGTATTACATGACTGTGATTCTTTAAAGGTGCTGAACAGAAGGAGGAAACAGACCACGCCCTCAAAAAGCTTACCTACTACTAGAGGAGAAGTAAGTTGTAGACTGACAGATCAGTTCAACATCTACCTATCTAACTCTATCTATCCATCCAGTATATATATATATAGTGTGTGAGTATATGTGTGTGTGTTTAAGTATATTATATTCACACATATACATATATAAAAATTCATACCTATATACATATATGAGTATAGATATGAATTAAACACAACATAATTTTGTTTGGGAAGTGGGAGCAGAGAACACTAGCCATGGGAGGGATCCAGAGAGGAATCTTATAGGAAATGCTGCTTGAGCTGAGCCAAGGGAGCTAGAGAGGTAGAAATGAGGCAAAGAACGTGTTTTGGGTTCTAGCATGCAAACTCATCAGTAAGTCAGATTATTAATAGTAAAGAGACCTAGGTTCTAATCCTAGCTCCGATGGTAACTTTTCATAGACCACAGATAGCTCACTTAATGTATGTTATCCATAGCTTGTTTTAGAAGGCAGCATTATATGCCATACATTATTTTTAAAGGTATTTATGCAAAATGGTTAACATATACAAAATTTTGGTACTTAAAAGGGGTGAGCTTCAGCTATCTGGAAAACTGACCTATGGGAAAAAACGTTTCATTCTGAATCTGCCACTTATTTATTACATATGTGACTTTGGACAACTCACTTAAACTTTTTTGGGCCTCAGTTTCCTCATGGAAGGTAATGGTAAAGTGAGGGGATTGGACTATGTGAGCTCTAAGGTCCTTTCTGGGCTTAAATCTATAATTCCTAGTGCTGCTAGATAAATTAGGAGTGTGTGTGTGTGTGTGTGTGTGTGTGTGTGTGTGTGTGTGTGTGTG